>NC_079439.1:51094435-51454435 GCF_903798145.1 Danio aesculapii
CTCACTAGTTTTTGCAGAAGCTTGAATATGGTTGCATGAAACACAATAGCAAACCTGGGGTGCGTTTTCTAAAACAATGGTTAGCCAACTAAAGTAGCAAGTTGTGTTGTTACAAACATAGTTCGTTGATTTTGCGTTTCCCAAATCCATCATTCCAATGAACATTCGCAAACTGCGTCGCAAATTTGAATGCTTGCGACTACACCTTTAGAGCTGTAGTTAGAAACATAGTTCCTGGCTGTGTTCTATTCCCAGTTATCCCCCTATGCCATATTCGTTTAGAACTATATTTCATTTAAACTTGGGATTATTTAAAAATAAAAAGCATTAAAGTCGTCCCTCTTAGGCAGGGGTGGGCAAACTCGGTCCTGGAGGGCCGGTGTCCTGCACAGTTTAGCTCCAACTTTAATCAAACACACCTGCTTATGGATTTCTAGTGATCTTGAAGACACTGATTAGCTTGTTCAGGTGTGTTTGATTAGTGTTGGAGCTAAACTGCAGGACACCGGCCCTCCAGGACCAAGTTTGCCCACCCCTGCTCTTAGGTGTAATTTGCTTTTAAAGTACTTTTACGGTTCAGTTTTTGCTATCTTCATGTTTACAATTGCGCTCCCTTCGCAGTGCACTTTAAAACATTGATGTCATTTTGAACACAGCCATGGCTCATGACGAAAGCTGTAGATGACCTATTATTTAAAGCGGAATTTATGTTACATCTCCAAAGCTTGTGAAAACAAAAAACATAGCATACGTTAATGCTTTTAATTTATAATACTTTATTTTTCTGTACTGTATATGACATGTGCCTGTTGGTTAGAACATTTCTGCAGTGGTTTGCATGTCAAATTGTAAAAGTAAACTTTAAATAAAATACAATATATATATATATATATATATATATATATATATATATATTATATATTATATATATAATATATATTATATATATATATATATATATACACATATATATATATATATATATATATATATATATACTATATATATATATCTTAATAATAATAATAATAATCATCATCATCATTAATATTATTATTAAAGTATGATTTTTTTCATTTCCAAATAAGTAATAAATATACAATTTCATTTCCCCATTATTTTTATTTATTATTATTTATTATTTATTTATATGATTTATATATGATATTAGAATATGTGTTCGCTTTTGTAAGACATTTTATGATAATTTATAATAGAATATGTAATGTTATTTGTTTATGTAATAATATTTGTAAAGGAAATATTGGACCTAAATGTGCCATTTACATATATTTCAATTAATATAAAAAACAAGTGCATGTTTTTACCAAAAGTAATATTGGATTTTTAAAAAAGAAACAAAAAATTTGCTTGTGCGTGTAAAACAATATAATTTGCACTAAGAAATGATGGGGTTCTTCTCTAAAGAAGTTGTTACCACCCCATTTAGAGCATCATTATGGGCGTTTTATGTTATAACTAACATGATTCAAATAAAGGATTTGCGACAGAGAAATTGTGGGTTTTGGGAAAAACTCATCACTACATCGTTCTTTTCCCAAACGATGCATCGTACTATGATGGTAAAGCCGCGAGTTACGTCATTGTTTGGGAAACGCACCCGTGGTTGGTTCTAACATGTCAGATGCGCATATTTAAGCTTGCATTTATTATATTTGGTCAATGTTTATGTAATGTATGATGTGCATTGATCAATGTTTTAGTATATAATGTATGTCAACTGACATCAGCTAGGCTTTGAGCAATCATGTAAACCAGCAGCCAAAGTAACACTAATATGTTCTGGTTTAATGTGTAGTAACATGGATTAAAAAATGTACCGATTTTAAAAATGCCAGCTTCATCAATCAATATCTTCATCTATTTTTCTTTTATTTCCAGTGGATTAAAATCCTCAAGCATGCTGTCATTAGCTGTATTATCTCCCTCTTGGGCTTTTTTGGGTTGACACTCTGTGGACCACTCAGGTATGTTATATGTAAAGGCCAAATTTGAAGTAAACATCTGTCTGCCTTTGTCATCTTTTTTTAAGCATTTGCCTGATATGATTTCTTCTAGGACCCTTTTGCTATTTGAGCACAGTGATTTGGTAGTGATCTCTCTCCTTAGCGTTCTCTTCACCAGTTCTGGAGGGGGACCTTCTAAGGTCAGAACTCTAGAGAAATAATTAGCGAATGTCAGAATTAAACATGTACCAGCTGACACATTTGCTTGTTCTCTTTTTTTATATAGACAAGGGGTGCTGCTTTCTTCATAATTGCTGTGATTTGCCTTTTGCTCTTTGATAATGATGATCTCATGGCAAAAATGGCAGAGCACCGTATCCTTTAAGGACCAGAAATATGTTTATTGTTCTTTTTTCTGCCACTTTAATGACACCAAATGTTTAAAAAATCAGACAAAAATAAAAGCCATTTTAAAGGTGCCATGGAATGAAATTTTTGATATTTCTAGGCTGAGTAATTCCTGAAATATGGAATATTTCATCATTCTCACGTAAATTCTGAGAGTGTAAAATCCTTATCAGAACAAAACACTGAATCCACATGGGAGGATTAATATGCGTGCCCCAGGCGCAGTTTGATTGTCCACAACGTTTCCTATGGGGTATATGCCGAGCTAGTTTGTTTCCCATACTGATAAACTTCCGGTGACCTGTTATTGTTAGTTTTTTTCCATTTCATATGTTTCCTTTTAAAGCATCGACGTTGTTTTGTAATTTAAATACAATCAGTTAAACAGACTTTGGCATTCATTTAGTTGCTCAGGCGTAAAATGAGACAAAAAGCCATTTGCTCGCACGCGCCCTTCAGAATCGGCGGAAGCTCCATTGAATATACTAGGGTAAAATAAATGCTCATATTATAAAGACATGGCGGGGAAAATGTTATTTAATGCAGTGCTTCTTGTACAATCTGAGACCCACTTTATATCGGATATCACTCAGCCAGTGGAGATCGCTGATTTTTAAAGAAAACAGACCTTAAACGCGCCGATTTTGCATTGGCGTACAATTCACCGGAAACGATTAACCCAGGTTACTGGCAAATTAAAAGTCCTATTAGCATGCTTCGGCATATACCCCATAGAGATGAAACAATGCAAATTTTTAAACTTATTTCATAATAAGTTTATCTAAGCTTGTTATATACTTGCTGTGTATGGGGGAGCAAAACAAGTTTTAAGGAAGGAGTAAAAGCTTTTTCTGTGTGTAGCAGGCAGCCATTTATGACCACGACTCACGAAATCAGAATGCAACATGCAAGATATACAGATTTAATATTTATTAATGCCAGCCCAAAGACACATAATGTATGTTTAAATGTATCTTTTGTTAGTTTACTTTTATATATTTTGTAATTTGACATGGGTGATTGTAATGAGTTAACAGAAACACATGCACGTTTGTAATGAGGTAACAAGCACATGTAAATGCACGTTTATCACTCAATAGCGCTTTGATTTTTATGAAGTGAAAGGATGCCAATTAACTTCAAAAACGCATCTGTTTATGCAAACATTGCTATTAATTAATTATTTAATACTTTTTAAGATACATTAAACCCGCTAAATGCTCTGTCAGCTCCTTTTTTTGAGTGTAATTATAATTTTGCTTATTTTTGATCCATAACACAAATTAGGAGCAATCTAGGTTACTCTGGTGTTATAGAAGTACAGCTCACTCACTTTTTGCTAAAATAAACCTCTCTCCTACTTCAGCAGAAGAAGGAATCTGCTAATTTTTTTTACAACTGAAGTATGATAACTTGTAAGGCACTTACATAAGCTGCTTGAACGTCACAGAAGAGCTCATTAATGTTGACTACCCTTCTAAACATGGTCAAACTTAACCATATCATATTGGAGCTTAATTGCTGTGGTTGGAAATGGACCCATTTTGGGATTATTTCTGCCCTTACTTAAGCCACTTTCCTTCTATGAAGATATCAAACAACAATTTAATATATTGCATCAATGCATTCTATGGCTTCTTTAAAGATTTTTTTTATTATTTTGATAAACATTTCATTCTTTAGAATGACACTTATAGAAAAATATTTCACCATATCATCATGAATGTGAATTTAGAAATATTTATGTTGTGTTGTCGTCTACAACTTTTATTCTCCTTAACTATTGCTTATAGCTGAGGGACACCATGACAGTGCACTCACCCATGCGCTTTACACCGGGATTGCATTTTTGGGTGTGGCAGACCATAAGGTTATTATTTTATGTTATTTTATGTTTTCTTTGACTTTTTTTAACTCTGCTCCTGAGTGTTCTGTCATTGATTTCTACAGTACATATTCATATGATCATTAAGGTTATGCTCTACTTAAGGATCTACGAGATCATTGTGATTGACTGTCATTTTCTGAGCAGGGTGGAGTGGTTCTGCTGGTTTTAGCTCTATGCCTGAAGGTTGCTTTCAACACAGCATCTAGAAAACTGTCAGTGGAGATTGGGGGTGCAAAACGTTTGCATGCTCTGTCTAACTTGGTGTCTGCTGTAGTTCTTCTACCCTGGGTCATAGTGCTGTCTGCAACCACTGAGGTGAGAACAAACAAAAGCTTTGCTTCGTGCAGCGATTCTCAATCATGAGTCCAGCACCCACCGAGCCTCAAAATGACTTCAAATGATTGAAAATAAATAAGCTAAAATATTTTACATCTAAAAGTTTATCAACTGCCATAATTTTTGTATGAAGATCAATTAAATAATTTTGCATGCCATTTTTCTGTCCTGCACTGATATATGAAACAGGAAATGGCGTCAGGACCATACTGTAGAGAAAGATTTTTAAATTTTCTCAAGTCATTTTTGTTTGTTAAACAGACAGTTTTCCTTAAAATCAAGTTATTTGTTTGGCTTCTATAATGAAAATGTTAGTCTGAATAGTATATATATTAGCTGGTATAAAACAATTATTAAAAAAATAGCAATTAGAAGGTATGGACTTAATTCTTACAGTCTCTCGTTTTTCGACAATATGTATCATCGATTTTGAGGGCGTCACTCTGTGCTTCTGCACAACTGTGGGCTATAGAGCTTGTCACAAGGCAGATTTGTTTATGTTTCTGTAAACATGAGATCATTTTGTATTTCCAGTTTTTAAATATTTTTATCTCTAACTATTTAATCAGTTTAGCTTTTAATTGCACATTAGTATATCCATATGGGCTTAAAAATAATAAGCATGAACTAACTGACACAAAACTAAATATGATACAGATATTCTTTAAGAAGATCATAACTTATTATTTTAATATGGAATCCATAGAGTAAGGTGGAATCCTGGTCTGGCCTCATCTTTCCATTCGCGATGATCATCTTCTCTGTGATGATACTGGATTTTTATGTGGAGTCCATCTGTACGGCAAAGCTGGAAACCTCTCGCTGTGCTAGATATGGCTCTATTTTCCTGTTCCTCAATGGCCTACTGCTGGCAAACTTTTGGACCCACCCACTAACTGGCCAGATTAGAGCCATAAGTACCACTGGCCAGCAAAGTAGCACTGAGCATGTGCTGTCTGGTGGAGTTCTGGTCAGCGCATGCTTCTTCATAATGGGTAAGCGGATGTGTCAGACAATTTCTTTTTTTTTTTTTTTTTTAATTCATGGAATATCAAGGATTTTTGTAAAATAATTACTTTCCATTTATCAAAATGTACTTTTTCCATTACATGTTTGTTTTTGTTTTGACTTAGTTAAGAATTTTTAAGTGTAGCCTAATATTATGTGAAATAAGTGGTTTCTGACAGAATTTATAATATAGATAATTAGATTGCGAGCCTAATTACTGTCAAGTTTTGACCTTTTTTTTGGTTCTGTAATCAGTATTTTAGTCAAAGATTTAAAGTCTTTGATTTTTGTAAATGAATCATTATTTAATCTATTAGTCAATGTTGTTTTAATTATATAGGCTGATTGAAAAAATGCCCTTAAATTAAATAAGGCAGTTCAATCTAACTTCCAGTTTAGCTTTATTTTTGGACCATGTTCTGAACTTTTTGGACCATGTTCTGACCATGTTCTATAAACAAATGGTTAAAGGTATATTTTCCTCAGAGTGGGAACCCTGGTTTTTGCTAATGGAATCTACCATTTGATGTTTTCAGCTGATAGCATACTGTCAACTCCCTCTTCAAAGGGTCAGAAGGGGACATTGGTGGGTTATTCCCCTGAAGGGACTCCTCTGTATAATTTCATGGGTGATGCGCTTCAACATACATCTCAGTCTTTGCCACGATTCATCAAAGACTCACTTAAACAGATCCTGGAGGAATATGACTCACGGCAGATCTTCTACTTCCTCTGCCTCAACCTGGTATGTTTTTCTCTCTAAGATGGTCACTCCAATTTTTGTTCACTTGGTTGGTCATCAAGTTTAGAAGACAACTTAGATGATTTATTTTTAATTGCTTTTGCTTGTATTTAATCCCATCCAAATGTATTTATAACCCCCATGTCTGCTTTAACTTGTGTACGTTTTAATCATTGTCATATCTTAGGGCAATATTAACAGCCATGTTGATCTTGGTTTAGGCTTTCACATTTGTGGAGCTCTTCTATGGTGTGTGGACCAACAGCCTAGGGCTGATTTCTGATGGTTTCCACATGCTGTTTGACTGTTCGGCTTTGGTTCTGGGGTTGTTTGCTGCCCTCATGACCAGATGGAAAGCAACAAGGATATATTCCTATGGGTAAGCTTGCGTCGCTTGCTAATTTGAAAGTAATCTGTGCTATGTATGTAAATTATAAATCTAATATAATCTAATCAAATACTTGTATGCTTTGTGAGCCATAAAATAGTTTTAAAAATGCTTTGAAAATAAAGGTACAGTCAC
Source organism: Danio aesculapii (assembly GCF_903798145.1). Lineage (NCBI taxonomy): Eukaryota > Metazoa > Chordata > Actinopteri > Cypriniformes > Danionidae > Danio > Danio aesculapii. The sequence goes on from NC_079439.1 coordinate 51,101,308, forward strand.
ATTTATTACTGCTTTGTGTGCAGGGTTTGTACTTGTGCTGGAAATCCTGAAAAATGCTTGATTTTAATATAGTGTTATGTTTTCAAGGTTAGAAACGTGCTTGGGTTTTAGACAAAGTGCTTGAACCTGCTTGAATTTGAAATTGCAGGACTCGAAAGTGCGACTGTTTTGGTTGCATATGCGTCCGAAATTGTCTCTATGCAAGCTCAAAATATTTGGGAGCATTTGTGTGTGTGCATAATTGTTGCGGTGTGACCAGTTTTCACTGCAAAATGTTCACATCAAGCACCAATTTAGAAGACATTTACGCAAAATGCATCTTTGCACCTAAAAACAGGAAACGCAGAGCTCAGAAATACTTTAAAACTGTTTACATGTTAACTTGCTGCAGCAAACTAAGCCTGCAGTGCTTGCCCCGCCTTAATGCTCTTCTGATTGGCCCATTGCTCTTGAACTGAACACAAATGGATTGGTTAATATCAGCTGTCAATCAGTCAATGCCTTGATTCAAATAACAGGGAGCTACAGCCGCAAAAGAACGACTGGTCATGAAAGTTTGGTGTTACACCCAAACTAAAACATATATATTTATTTATTTATTTATTTATATATTTATATATTTCCAGTAAATCTATGCTCCAAAGTATTCAACAATTTAAGTTGAAATGTCATAATGTGTTTTTTAATATAGCACATTAGATTTAAATGTGAAACAGTACATACAGCATATATAAACGTAATTTACCGTGGTTGTTAGGTGCTGGAAAGCATAAAAATGCACCTTGAAAGTGCTTGAAAAGTGCTGGAATTTGAAGTTGGAAAAGGTGTAAGAACCCTGTGTGTAATTTTATTAAGTCCAATCTTTCTAACATGTTTTCTTTTTTTTTTTTGTGGAGAAAAAAAACTGATTTTGCTCTCATTCAAACTGGTTACAATTCCCTGCGTTGAGTAAAAAATGCTATGTGAGTTTTGGGAGAAGAGTGTGACAATGGATTTTTGTGACCTTTTTTTAACAAAAAAATTAGCTATTAACTAAGGATACCTGAAAGTAGTAATATAGCAGCTGTAACAACTCCAAATGTGGCAAAGGTATCACTCATGTTTTCTTTAGAAAATCTAAAAACCTACTTTGCTTTGTTTTGATTTATTTGAAACTCATTCTCCCTGATTGTTTGGTCCTATTTTCTAATTTATGCTTCTTCAATAACTTGCTTTGATTCTGTTCTTTAAGTTACAAAAGTATTGAGTGTCTCAGAAGTTTTTAAATGATCCCAATCTATTCACAATCTATAGATCCTTTTCACATTTCCGGATTTCTCAGTAGCGGAAGGCATCATGGTTGGGTAAACTTAGACAATGGGAGAGTACAACAAATAATTTTTTACAATCCTGTTTGCTGAAATATTAAAATAAAAATTCCATAATGGTGGTCAAGATTTTCAGAAGAAGGATAAAATTGTGTGAGACTGATGACGGCAGCCAGAGGAAAGAATAACATCAAATGTACTATTAACCCCATAGACTCTGCATTAAAAACCTCGCATAAGCAGTTATTCATTTTTTGTAATTTGACGCAAAGATGACAATACATTCATGAGTGCATATAAATGTTCTTTTTTTTTTTTTAATTATCAAAATATTAAGAACTTTTAAGGATTTGGATTATTATGACCATTAAACGCGTCACAACAGCCTTGTGAAAAGGTTTCCTAGAAAATGATAGACAGTCATTGGTGTGGGAGCCCTGATTAATGTACATAATGAAGTTGATTTCTGTCTGTTAATAGTGGCACTCGTCTGATTTCAGGTATGGTCGTGTGGAGATCCTCTCTGGGTTTATCAATGGTCTATTTCTCATGGTTATAGCCTTTTTTGTGTTTGTGGAGTCAGTCACCAGACTCGTCGATCCACCGAACATCAACACAGACATGCTAACGGTATGCACTGCTACATAGTTGTTAGGATGAACAAAGCAATTGATGGTTTTGCTCTGAGTTGCAAAAACAAAAGCAATGCAAAGTCAGGTTTCACACGTCAATGCAGTCACCTCATGTTTATGAATATCTCAATCCATTTGCTCCTTAAAGCCAGTCTCAGTTGGTGGACTCATCGTTAATCTGGTGGGCATATGTGCCTTCAGTCATGCACATTCTCATGGGGCCTCCAAAGGCAGCTGCTCTGGGCATGACCATGGGCACTCGCACCACGGACATGGGCACAGCAGCATGGAACACAGCCATGGAGGACATGGACATAGTCATGGAGGACACGGTCATTCTCACGGCCACGGCCATTCCCATTCATCAGGAGGAATGAATGCTAATATGCGAGGTGGGTCCGTAGTGTGTATGTGTGTTTACTGCAGAAGATATTTTATCTATATTTAAAAAAGTCTATGATTTTTATCAATCTTGATGATTTTCTGCATTTTGAGGATGAGGTTTTGCTTCCCTATTTGCAGGAGTGTTTCTGCATGTGCTTGCGGACACACTGGGCAGTGTTGGTGTGATTATATCCACTATTCTCATCAGACAGTTTGGATGGCTAATCGCAGACCCCATTTGTTCACTCTTCATATCCACACTGATTTTTCTCAGTGTCATTCCTTTAATAAAGGATGCCTGTGAGGTTCTTCTTCTGAGAATGCCACCTCAGCATGAGAAGGAACTGAACTTTGCACTTGAAAAGGTCTGAATTTAAAGAACACGCACTACAAGTCAAAGATTTGGAGTAATGTATGAAAATGTTTGAAAATATGCTCAACAAAGCTGCAAGATTTTATAATTTTTAGCCAAAACAACAAGCAAATACATGCACATCAGCAGAAAGAAAACACTCTAATTGGGTGCTTGAGAAAATTTATCGATTGAAAATAGAACCATTTCAGCACATTTTTGTAGGTGTGTCGACTTCTACTTTTAAGGTGCTTTTAAGTGAAGTATCTTATGCTCACCAAGGTTGTATTTATCAAATGTAACATATTATACAGTAAAATCATATTACAGTTTTTCTTGATTGCTTTGATGCAGCCGTCAACTGAAACTCCATATTTTCAAAACAGCCCAAACAGTGGCACTCATGGTCAAAATGACACGTTTTGCTTGCAAAATGCTCTAACCGTGTCAAAAAATTCAAAATATGCAACAAAAGCTAATTGTATCTTCAAAGAACACAACTTGCAAACAAGTATATGAGCTCTTTTAGTCAATCACCACACAATATACAACAAAATACAGAACTCAGTGCACCGTTGCTTGTCATTGTAGCCTATTGCCCATGCCATTTGTCTTTCTATTTGGGCTGTCAAATCAAAATAATTGATTCCAGAATAAGAAATTCTTTCATTAAATTTATGTTGAATTCATGTAATTTTTCAAACTGTGGCTAAAAATTGAAATACTGTTAAAAAAAACAAAACAGACAATATTAATAAAATACTGTATATATTAGAGAAAACGCATGTAAACCAAAGTACAGTCAAATCTATCGGGGTATAAGTCATAGCCACTTTTGACCTCCCCCATCCATGCTGGCAAAGAACAACGCAGACCTTCCACCGTTTTTAGAAGGTTTGCAGACTGATTGCTAATTGAAGATTGTGAAGGAGTGTCAAACCAGTGCTTCAGCGATTTCATACTGATCTTGGTAGTTTCTAATAGTTAGGAATAGATAGTTTCTGTTTGGTTATCATAGCTAAAACAATGGCGTTTGGACTGCTTGAATAACATCTGTGTTAACTGTTTTGAAAAATGTTGGGGAAAATGTGTCAATCCAATGAGAAAGAGTTAACACATTTTTCATTCATTCATTTTCTTTTTCGGCTTAGTCCCTTTATTAATCAGAGGTCGCCACAGCGGAACCCATCACTGGGAAATATCCATATACACTTATTCACACACATACACTATGGACAATTTTAGCTTACCCAATTCACCTATACCACATGTCTTTGGACTTGTGGGGGAAACCGGAGCACCGTCCACACGAATGAAATCCACACGAACACGAGGCATGTCCACACAAATGCTAACTGACCCAGCTCGAACCAGCAACCTTCTTGCTGTGAGGCGATTGTTCTTTAACCAGGTTAAAGCAAACAAGAAAAACTGTAATGTTTTTAAAGGTGCTTTGAAATGTGCATTATTTATTAGAAGTTTGACATAATCTCGACTGAAATACGAAGGTGGGACATAGAGTCCCTATAAAAAAAAAAATAAAAAAAAACAGCCAATAGCGTTTTGTTTTTATCACTGCTCTGCCAGTGAGAGAGGTTTAGCTCAAGCACATCAAATTAAAAACAATTGAGAAGTGTCTTAAAGGGGGCAGGACATGACAGATACTAGACGAGAGGATTTGATTGGTCAACATTTGATGAGAAAATCAAGTATGAGGTAACGTGTAAATATATCTTTGATCCATTTAGAAGTGACAAATTGCAAGCTTTGGATGTTCATATCAGCTGTTTGTCACTGTTTTGAAGTGCAATAGCTTATAGATATCCTTAAAACTAACATACCAATACTACTAACAAAAAAAAATTGGCATTTTCATAGCAGTTCAGTTCAGTTTCCTGTGTGAAATGATCTTTTATTTATTCTATTATTAATAAAATTGGCTTTTATTAATGTTGGAAACAGATTTTGCAAAGTACGTTTCAGTCTTTTTTGATTAATACAAAGTAAAAAATAAAAAAGTAATGCATGTGAAATGCATGATTTTTTTTTGTCACATAAATTTCTTTAACATTTAATATGTTTTATATATAAAAATTAAACCACATTTGAATAATAGTTTGCACAAAGTTATTAAATAGCAAAAAAAGAAGTTTTAAGCACCAACATGGCATGAAGAATGGGGTAAATGCAGCCAAAAGAATTACAGCGATGCATTTCATTTTTAAAATAAGTTAAATTACAAAACTTCTTTTTAAATTGCATTATTGCATATTGCATTAACATTACTTATTGCAGTATTTTTTGAGCATATGAGGGATTTTAAACATCTGTTAGTGATTCTGCACATTGGCTGCCAGTGCTGCTTCAAATTTTGGATTATCGAATTAAAACCTGTATACTGCATTTTATTTAATGCTTTCTTTTTGTCTTAGATTCAGAAAATAGAAGGTGTTTTATCCTACCGTGATCCTCACTTTTGGAGACATTCCGCCAGCGTCATTGCTGGAACCATCCATCTTCAGCTCATGTCTGATGTCGTGGAACAGCGAGTTATTCAACAGGTTTGTATGCTTCTTAAACATGCCTTGTTTACAACAATTTACAGTATGTGGGCTTTTAAAAGTTTTACCACTTTAACAGTAGATTAGATAAATTGTTCATAATATTCAGTCTTCTGTATATCAAGTGAGAAATGCAGTGACCAGTTTGTAATATATATCAATCAAAATGTTTTTTAGGTGTCTGCTGTGTTGAAGGATGCTGGTGTTAATAATCTGACTATACAGTTGGAAAAGGAGGCCTATTTCCAGCACATGTCTGGCCTGAGCACTGGATTTCATGAAATTCTAACCATGACACAACAGATGGAGTCCATGAAATATTATAAAGACGGCACATGTATCATGTAAACCTTTGTTTTAACACATTTAAGATTAAAAATAAAGGGATGTAAGGTGTACTTATCTCATCTTTTTTATACATTGAAAAATGAACCTATTTTCTGATGTCTGCCAAAGATTCAGTCTGTTTCCCAATGGTTATAAGCAAAATAAAATATTGTAATATATTATGAACAGTAATTAGCTGTTTCTTTTTTATAATTTAATGTCATACTCCTTTTCATGCCATTTCTATTGCAAAACATTTCCATTGATCACTTTTTTTTTTCCATCACACATGAATGTAAAATTCAGTTATGCACTATAACAAATTAACAAAAATTACAAATCAGACAAGACAGGTGTGTGTGTTATGGCTGCACAATATTTTAAATGTAGCATCTATATAACAATTTGTGCTAAGGCTGCATGATATTGGAAAAATCTGATATTGCGATATTTTATTTTTCTGCGATAATTATTGTGATATGAAGACAGTTTCACAAGACAGTTTGAATAGCACTATTTGACGGTATTCTGGGGAGTCTAACAGTAGGTACAGAAATTGAATAATCACAATGCAAAAAAAAAAAAAAAATGCTTTTCTTACTTTGCATCTCATTTCTAGTCCAAATATAATTAAAAAAAAAAATCTTAGATCAAGTAAAAATATTTTGCAGTTTTTTTCCGTCAGAAGAAACAAGTGAAAATTAAAAGATTTACTTGTTTTAAGGATGTTATCTGCCAGTGGGGTAAGGGAAATAATCTTATTTTCGCAATGAAATGTAGATATTTGGACTAGAAACAAGACAAAAATTCTAAGTAAACAATGTCTAAATCAAACTTTTTGCAGAAATCATGTAAAGTCTATATAAATACAATGATTAAATACAATTCTGTAGCTCCTAGTCAACTATAATTCAAACTGGACATTGCATATCTTGCAATGTGATTATTGTGGATGTTCACATTGTGATATGGATGCTGAAACCATATATGGTGCAGCCCTAATTTGTTTATTCACAATAGTCACATCGCTGGACGTACAATGTTGAGTTTGGGTTATAGTTTCAATTGGGTTATAGGAGCCATGGTTCAGAACACATGAGATTTGTGGAGTCACTTCAGAGTTTAACCATAATGGAGCAAAAGTTTATCATTTGTATTTGTTTTAAGGCTTATTTTACACTTGATTATTGAATTCCTGTACATAAATACAGTTCAACTCTCCAGAAAACTTTAAAGCACTGCTTATTTCTATGCTTGTAATGTTGTTATTCTTTTTATGCATGATTCGCTTTCCTACAAAATCCCCCAATCACTATAAAATGCTAAATTCTTTCCAAATTTGAAATTGTATTCATGTTGCACTATATATGAAAAAAAGTAGTTGCAGTGTCAGAATGTTTCCAATATTGTGCAGTCGTGTGGATGTGTGTACACACCCAAGACAAAAATAAGTAGTTGCACAGACAATTGACACTTAGGAGGCTTGATAAGAAATCCAAGCTAGGATTTCTTTATTCAATGTGCAACAACATCAGCGCAGATAGTAAACTATTCACTGGAAGAAAAGACATCTTAAATTCATTCATTAATTTTCTTTTCGGCTTGGTCCCTTTATTAAACAGGGGTCGCCACAGTGGAATGAACCATCAACTTATCCAGCATATGTTTATGCAGTGGATGCCTTTCCAGCTGCAACCCATCACTGGAAAACATCCATGCACTACGGACAATTTAGCTTACCCAATTTACCTAGCGCATGTCTTTGGACTTGTGGGGGAAACCTGAGCACCCAAAGGAAACCCATGCGAACACGGGGAGAAAATTCAAACTACACACAGATATGCCAACTGACCCAGCCGGGGCTCCAACCCACAACCTTCTTGCTGTAAGGCGATTATGTTACCCACTGCGCCACCATGATGCCACATCTTAAATTATATCTATCTAATTATGCCTGACATCTTAATTATTATAAATAAGCTATTACAGGTATCAGTTTAGAGGGAAAGGAAACAATGTAGCTAACACATGATACATAATTGCAGTAGCAGACGCTCCGCGGCACCGGATGGCGGTGAAGAGCTGGTAAACTCCAGCATGAACTCCAGTCCAGTACAAGAAGAACAAGTTTGAGTGTATCCCCGCCCCCAAACGGCACGTGGTAATGCGTTGGCCTAGTAACGCATTGAAATCAGCTGTGTCTGAGCCAATCAGATCGCAATGAGTTTAGAACCCAGCGAATCATATTCGAAAGAGCGACAATTTAAACCTCTGTACAAGAATAGTTCTACATTGAGCTCGCTTGAGTAGATTTCACCAGTTTGTTCATCGAGTCACAGCGATAAGCTACGAGAAAAAATGGCTCTCCGTGTCACAAGGGTAAGTTGTTTTATTAGCATTTCATGTTTGTTAATATGTACAGAGCAGCCTTTGTTCGTTTTACGTTGGAAAGAAAAAGTCAGAGATGTTCCATTATCGCTATCTAGCATGGTGATGTGTTTGCGCGTGCTTAACTTCGGTCTCTATAATTTGCAATAGCATTTTTGTAGGAAATGTTTCATTCTAGAGTGGGCGTTTCATTTTATTACCGTTGAATTTTTAACTCAAGGATGTGCTGAAAAGTCTTGTAAGCCGCACATTGCGTTTTAAAACCTATGCATGATGTTTAGAGATTTTAGTTGCAAGCTCTCTAACGTTAGTGGTGACCAAACCAGTTACCTTTTCTGCAAAGCTAATTTTATGTTATCTACCCCACCGAGTAGAACACTCGCCTGGCCAGCAGCGAGAATCAGAACGCTCTGCCCGGAAAAGCAGTTGTAGCGAACAAGCCCGGACTCAGACCGAGGGCCGCGCTGGGGGAGATTGGCAACAATCCGCAAACACGACAGGCTTTGAAGAAGAAGGTAAGAGCTTTACGTCGTTTCAATATTTAAATATTGACAAGTCTTCAATGTATAAAAAAATCATTCGATTTGTAACAGGAGGTGAAGGTTGCACCCGCCGCCGAGGTTGTGGTTGAGAAGGCACCTGTGGTTCAACAGCCCAAGAAGGATTCTCCTAAGGTTCAACATGGCGTTAAGGTAAGCAGTGGATTTTTTTTTTTTTTTATTTAAATGGTGCGGTCTAGAAGGGAGGCATTGGTGCACACTCGAAGTATCTGAAGATTAGTGTTGCAATATTACTGCCACATTTGTTATTGGATGAGGGTGGGATGCGTTTAGTTAAGGGGCAGAGTTTGATAAAATGTATTAAATTGGCAGTTTTAATAAAGGCGTCAATTTTCGGTCGAATCCTATGGGGTGTTTCGCAAATCTAGCCACATTAGAAAGTGGTGGACATCAGGCCCCTTAGTCAGCCTATAATTTTTTTTTTTTTTGGTGTGTCACCTGTAGCCGTTAATATACATGAAAGAAACTGAAATTTTGTATTCTTTAGCAGTTGGTCATTTGGACTCTGCATATCAGGCTGAAGATGGTTGAATACCCTAGCTTGTCTTTTGATTTACTGGTTTTTCCTTTTTTGTAGGTTGTGTCTGAGCCCTCCTCTCCTGTTCCTATGGAAACCTCTGGCTGTGCTTCAGATGATCTGTGTCAGGCATTCTCTGATGTTCTGCTTAATATCAAAGATGTGGATGCAGATGACTATGATAATCCCATGCTTTGCAGTGAATATGTCAAGGACATCTATTTGTATTTGCGCCAGCTTGAGGTTTGTAATTCTGTAATATTTTAGTCTGTTTGAAAACTGATATTTTATCAGTCTTTCTCTTTTGTAGACTGAGCAAGCTGTAAGGCCAAAATATCTGGCAGGCAAGGAAGTTACTGGGAACATGCGTGCAATTCTTATCGACTGGCTTGTGCAAGTCCAGATTAAGTTTAGGCTGCTTCAGGAGACCATGTACATGACTGTTGCCATCATCGATCGCTTCCTTCAGGTGGGTGCATGTCTTGTGTTTTTTTTTTTTTGTTTTTTTTTTTTTTTTTTTTTTCTTTCTCTCTCTCTCTCCCCCAGTTAACCCTGTGTCTTCTACCCAGTGCGCACCCCCCCCCCCCTCCATAAAGTAGTTTTGAACCTTTTTATCAATTGAAAACTAAATGCATTTTGATCTGTAATGGACATGTGTAGTAGGACAAATGCAATAGAATTTGCTGGAATTCTTTGTTAAATGGTTTTGGAAGTTGAAGGTTGAGTAACTTTTTTTTTTTTTTTTTTTTTTTTTTTTTTTTTTTTTTTTTTCCCCCATTTCAGGATCATCCTGTTCCAAAGAAGCAGCTCCAGCTTGTTGGTGTGACAGCCATGTTCATTGCATCAAAATATGAAGAGATGTACCCACCAGAGATTGCAGACTTTGCTTTTGTGACGGACCGAGCATACACAACCAGTCAGATCCGGGAGATGGAAATGAAGGTCCTGAGAGTCCTCAACTTTGGTTTTGGAAGACCTCTGCCACTACAATTTCTCAGGAGGGCATCTAAGATTGGAGATGCAAGTCATTTTAACCATTTCAAAGTTTTTGTTTTATTAATATTATTATTAATAATTTTATTATTATTGCAGGTCACTGCAGAACATCACACATTGGCAAAGTATTTCCTGGAGCTCACCATGGTTGATTATGACATGGTCCACTACCCTCCCTCTCAGATGGCTAGTGCTGCTTATGCCCTGACCCTGAAGGTCTTCAACTGTGGTGACTGGGTGAGTTCTTGTATGGATTGGATGTTAACTTGCTGAAACTTTTTGGGTTTTCAATATTGTTCACCTGCCCTTTCACAGACCCCTACTCTTCAGCATTACATGGGCTACACTGAAGATGAGCTGGTTCCTGTGATGCAGCATATTGCCAAAAATGTTGTGAGGGTCAACGACGGCCTTTCGAAGCATCTGGTGCGTTGTTTAAAACTGATATTAAGCTGCCTGTCTGACTTGGGGAAGAGTAACTTGTACACAGTAACAAAATGTGTCTCTCTTTTCAGGCTGTGAAAAATAAGTACTCCAGTCAGAAGCAGATGAGAATTGCCACAATCTCTCAGCTCAAGTCCTCCTTGATCAAAGACCTGGCTAAGCAAATCTCTTAGTTGGGGTTATGCTGAAGAGACTTAAGCACTGTGTGCTGCCTTGTAAAAATTGTAACTTATGCATGTTTTACTGTTGAACCTTTTTATTGCAATTTATTTTACGGAATTTCTTCACTGCCATGGGTTGAGCAAAAGTAATCTTTTAATGATTCGAAGTGTTTATGCAAGTTTGTACATTTTTTAATTCAAATAAACTTTTTAAAGTTTTAAGCGTCAGCTGTTTCTGAATTGACAATTTTGGCTTTCAGGCCAAGATGTTATGGAATCAAGTCACTTATCTCAATCGTTTGAGTGAGTTATTGAATAGGACTCTTGCTGCTAGTTTTAATTAAACTGGCATTATTTGTTAAAGTGCTACTGTGTTAACCAAAATGACTGAAAACCCATTTACTGGAATCAAACTAAAGTGTTTTATAATTTACTTGGTAAGAAGTAAGGCAATATAAGTTGTGGCAAGGAAAACGTGTGTGTATATAAGATATTTGTTTGACTATTAAAAGCTGCTGATTTGTTTGTTAATTCTGTAACGTATGGTTACTATGCCTAAATGTTTATAGCCCTAGAACACTTTTTTTTTTTTTTTTTTTTTTTTTTAAATCTATAGCTAGCTCAATCCTTTTACTTGCTCCCAGGTTTGTTTGCAACATTTATTTTAAACTCCGTTTAGACGGCTTGAAGAGTTTAGGTTGCACCACTCTGTGGTCGCCGATGGGTGGCACTCTTTCACTTGTATTTTGCTCTTTTAACCGGCTTTTTTTTTTTTTTTCTTTTTTTTCGCGACTTTGATCTACGTGTATTTCTTATAGCCTACTGTTTGTGTGCTTTTGTAATTTTATTCAACCTATTACATTGAGACTCGATCGCACCTCCCACTACTGTAGGTGGAGTGTTGAATAAGACGCGCAGCAGCACTACCTATATATTTGCGTCAGCCTGAATGGGCAGACCCCAAGGACTCATATCATTCTTTACATACTCAAATCATTCACTAGAAGCCGTAAGGTACTTTAAGCCGTTCCATCCAAGATCTCAACGGAACATCTCGGATAAACTTTACACGGGGTGACTGCGTTTCCTACAGTTTAATCTAATTACGTTTTCCTAATTGCTTTGGTATAGTCCTCGAATTAGAGATTTTCTCGTTTTATCAGTTGATCTCGAGTTAATTTATGCAAATTGACTTTCACGTTCCCTAATAAAGTTTATTATTAAAACACTGTTGGCCTTTATAATATTCGCTTTTATCCAGTCAAAAGTAGTGTAGTATACAAAGAGTGCAAAAATAAACTTATAAATACTCCAGAGGTTTATGCCATGGTTGAAAGAAATTTGGCCAGTGCATTAGAATGTTTTATTCTGGCGCCATTGACTGGTTTTCATACATTTCATGTATATTATAACAAATGGCACACTGGGACTGGCTGCCAATAAATAAAATAATTGCCACTATATTTTTGCAAACTGTTTTAATAAAATAAATGCATAAGGCCATATATAAATGTTGACTTAACTAATAAGACCAACAGATAAACTTGCTCCAGCCTTTTATATACAGTATACTGTATTAAAAACCTTGTTTATAGTTCAGCCTTTCATGTAAAGTCTGTCTTGTCATATATTAATGGCCTTTGTGGCCTAAAACTTCATATATGCTGCGTGTGACAGCTTCCCCATTTAACAACTAATCATTATCTCCTATTCCAGCACAAGGATGTGCTTGCAGCTGCTGCTTCCCATACTGAGTATGAAGTCTTCATTTATTAAGAGGGAAGGGCTTATCTCCTTTGCTCCACCCTTAGCGGTGGTGCTCCTCTGAGACCGGTGATAATGAGTCTCAGTTTCTCTGGCAGGCTGCTTTGGTAAATGCAGGTCCAGGCTGAGAACTCATACTTGCACGCTGAGGTCATGACTGGCCAGTGAGATCAGTTTACAAGGCAGATTCTTCTTGAAAAGAGCCATGGGGCTGCAATTCAACAATTCACTTCATAAATGGATGTTTCGTTTCACACCATTGATTGTCTGCACTAAACTATCACAATTTTCCCAAAGCAACATGACTATTGTATAAAAATAAATCCACATGAGCATTCTAGTTTACAATTTAATTTGGCCTTGAAATCGGTACCAAATAAATGTTAATGCCAATACGATTTCTTAAAAAATATATATTTTTTTTTGGCCAAGAAACAGTTCTATCCCTATCTTTAACCCTTGCCATGACCAGTGGTGGAGAGTACTGAAAAATCATACTCAAGTAAAAGTATCAATACTTGCCTTTGCTTATAAATGTAGTAACTGTTGTAAATATTACTCAGAGTAAAAAGAAGATATTTCAAAAGTACTCGAGAGTAGTGAGTAATACGCTTTAAAAAGCTGATCCATTTACATGTCATTTGTGGATGTGTGTAAACGTAACATTCTGTAGTGCATTTAGTTATTGCCCAGCAGACACACAACGTCATAAGATTTAATAAGGTTAGATTTAGGTTGTGTTGTCAGGTGACCAAAATTTATGTCTAGTCAGCATCTAAGAACAACGTTATTTTAATGTCCAATAACAACATCAATTGACATAGATTTTTGGTTGATTTTAGATTGTGTTAGAAAGTGACCAAAATTCAGCATCGAGCCAACATCTTAAACCAGTGTCATATGGACACTGAAGATGAACACAAATATGGCTCGTTTCCACTGACTGGTACGGTACGGTTCGGTTTGGTACGGGTCACCTTTATCAAGCTTGCGTTTCCACTAACAAGGGTACCCTTTTGGTGGGCGTGGTGTACGACAGAAAGTTTTAGTCGACGTCATTCTCGCTGGAGGAAATGTCTACAATAAAGCTGTTCGGGTCGCTCACATATCATATGAAAAGCACTTCTCACAAAACAGATGCTTCATACACATAAATACTTGTGTAGAAATGTTTATTACTAACCTTTCTATGAACATGAGTTGATTATAACTGCAGATCAATGACAGTGCGAAACAGCCTACTGTAACGTTTGTAATTATATTAAATAACTAAATAAATTAACATATATAAACATATACAGCCCCTTACAGTCTCCGATATGTTATCAATTACAGAAGAACACACAGCAGACATTTCGTCCGTATTTAGGTTCAAAAACACAATATATAGCCTACAGTCAGCGAAAACTTCTCATCTGTGTCTATAATCTTCAGCAGCACATGTAGCCTCTGTTAGAGAACAATTTCATCATTCTGAGTTCATAATAGTCCAAAAGGTGATGATAACAATAATAGTTAAACAAGGCAGTTTGTTCACGTTTGCTGAAAAAAGAATGAGCTCCTTTTTTTCCGGCTTCTCCTTTGTTTTTCCGTGCTTCACTCTCGCGTTTGTCAGTGTCTGACAGGATCAGGTTTCAAAAGTATGTCAATAATCAAGTGCAGGTTATTATCATCAGCTCAAGAAGTTATAGACACGCGGCGAGCGCAAGGAAGAAAGCGAAACCGCTCGCGCCTCAGACTGGCTCGTAAAAAAACTATGCGGCACAGGGTAAATCTGCTCTACTCCATGGCTTTGTGGCTGTTTATCAAGACGATGACAAGGTTTGTTTGAGCCCGGGTCGACCATGGCTCGTTATTATATGTATAAATAATTCCGCTGTAATTTCTCAGCTGTGTGTGTATTTTAAATATGGCGGGGTTTTTTTGTTTTCATTCTGGCTTGTTGCGTAAGCAAATGACGCCTCTCTGTAAACCAATAGAGTTCAGCTGCGCGTCTAGCTCTGCCTTTTGGTACCCTTTCTCGTGTTTGGTACCCTTTCGAAAGGGTGCTAAAAAAGTGGTACGGTACGGTTTGGTACGCTTTTTGAAAGTGGAAACGGCTATAAAAGCGTACCAAACCAAACCGTACCGTACCGTACCACTCAGTGGAAACGGGCCTATACTGACATTTGTTTGCCATGTGTGGCAACCAAAATCCAATGTCTGAGACGACATAGAGGTAACGTCCACACAATGTTGTAATATCATTAGACGTTGATATTTGGTTGATTTTAGGTTGGACTTTAGACATTGATGTCGGGCTGACGTTGAGTTCTGACCTGTTTTTCATTTCCACAACGTTGAGGACATGCATCTAAACAGACTCTGGGTCAATGTGTGTAATGATTTTGGACATCTTGGACATTTTGTTGCTTCCAAACAGTTTGCTGCAATTATAAATCACTCATGTCTTGAGGTAATTTATTATGATGCAATTTACATTCTATGTGCGATTTAATTGGACAGTAAAAGTATCAATACTGTGCAAAAAAATTTACTCAAGGGAAAGTAAAAGTACACATTTTTAAACTATTCCTGAGAAAAACTGCTCGAGTACAGTAATTTGAGTATTTGTAATTTGTTACTTTACACCACAAAACGAGGATTCCATAAAACTGATATTTTTGTCAGACATGGCTGGCTTGACCATGACAGAGTTCACACTGAAATAAATAAAGGATGTTTTATACTGAGCTGAAGTTGTATCCTGACTTGATTTGTTTTCATATGTATAAACGAGATATTTTACAGTTTCAACCCAAAAATGACAGGTCTGTCAGATGAAGAAGAGCCGGAGATTCAAATAAATAAAGTTTACTGAAGATAGTTTACAGTTTTATCAGCAGAAGCCAGCTTCAACACTCAAGTTTGTAGGCCGCTTTGCTTACAATCTTAAAATAACAACAATTATACTCTCACATAACGTAATTAACTGCGTCATACATATAGGTGTTTTAACCTTGGGTAAAACAGTTAAACTAAGGAAATTTCCACATGGGTGCATGCGTACAATTCTGAACGATATCTCAATATCTCAAGCAAATAACATCAGACAGTCACTAGGCCTCGGTTTCTTACCCAAGGCTGAGTGTTATCTCAAGCGTCTTATTAAAACTGGTTAAAAACCGGTACAATCTACATCCAAACGGCAGCTTACATACTACACAATGTCTTGCACTAAAAGGAAATCAATTAACACATAAAAATCTCTTTAGACAGCATTTACATTTCATGACTTTTGTCATAAAGTACTAAGTGTCTTCTGTGCTAATTTTGTCCAAGAACAACAGCACCTGAGGTAAACTAACTTGATCTTCTATTTTCTTACACTGTGTTTAACACTGTGTTAAAAACTTTGAATGTACTGGCTGAACAATCCATACAATCCACATCACTATGTACTTGAGTCTTGGTCTTGTTAATGTAAACATTGATTTTACAATGAGAAAACTGTCATCATTTTTAGACATTAGCAGACTTTTTTAGGGCAAACTACAAAATCAGGAAGAGTTTATTATATGATTTGCATTGAAAACCAAGCATTGAATACACACACACACACACACACAGTACCGGTCAAAAATTTGGGGTTTTTAAATGTTTTAATATAAGCTTCTTCTTCTCACCAAGGCTGAATTAATTTAATAAAAAATAATTTTTGAAGATGAATTTTCCACTTCTTTACACCAGTCTTCAGTCACATGATCCTTCAGAAATCACTCTAATAATAATAATAATAATAATAATAATAATTATTATTATTATTATTATTATTATTAATAATAATAATAATAATAATATTGGTAATAGTGATAAAAGCAATAATGACTGGAGTAATAATTTCATTTGAAACCACATACACATAAGTAATAAATAAATATTTAATAAATAAGTGTTTAACATTTATTTTTTTTTACATTTAATAATTACCACCTTGATAAACAGAATAATTTTCTTTAAAAAAACACGAAGAAAAAAAACTGACCCCAAACTTTAGACACACTTTTAACTCATTCACTCATAAATAATTGGTCAACAAACATATAAGCAACAGCTAACATTAGCATAGAAAGAATAAAAAAAATTAAAAATAAATAAATATACTAACCTTCTTTTTTTATTAAGAACTCCTACTGGTTGAACTTACCATGTGGCCCACTTCTCTCAACCTTTCAAAATCAAACAGTAAGCATTTTATAGCGCAGCTTCAAAGATTTAAACATCAACTACCATCACAGGCTGATTACAATAAAAACAGACAATACAGCTTTTCATTCATTCATTCATTCATTTTCCTTTGGCTTAATCCCTAATCAGGGAATGAACCACTAACCAGCATATGTTTTACACAGCGAATGCCCTTCCAGCTGCAATGCAGTAGTGGGAAAACAATACAGCTTATAAAAAAGAATAATTAACTAATTAATCACTTATTTAAATACTGATAATAAAATAATAATAATAATAATAATAATAATAATAATAATAATAATAATAATAATAATAATTGTGTTAGAAGAAGGGCATTGGTCTAAGTATTAGTCTAATCCTCTTCAGCTTATAAACATATATTTTTCTTTGCTATTCATAAGTGTGACTTTTTAAAAATGGTTTGAGTGTTTTTCTGATATAGAAGAAAGAATTAAAGTGCATTTTTGCTATGAACAGATAACTGCTTTCTCCAGATGAGATTGATTACTCTACCTTTGCTTCTCTTTCAATCTATAAACAGACCTCAGGAATTCATCTGAATGAGGTGCTGACACAACCATGTGGAGTGGACGGAGAGACACTAATAAGAGCACAGCTGGCAACTGGGCCGCAGTCTCTCAGAGCCTGGAACCCCATGCATAAATAAACACAGACGCATTCATTTTCACAATTTATAGATTTTCAAGTAAAAGCCCAAATGTGCTTCCTGAACTTTACAGACCTCTGCTGTTCTATGGCACATGCAGGGAAGAAAGTGTTCTTTTGTACCCAGCTCTTGGTGCTTGGTTTTATTCAGGTGTAAACAGGCATTAGAACTGTCATGTTCACATCCTTCCTCATTGTTGAATTAATAAAGAAAGACATTAATCCATTTAAGAAACATACAAAAAAAAAACAGTGAAAGACTGTTGTTAGTTTAGATGAAAGTGTTATTTAGTTTAGTTAGTTAAGTTATTTTATTTGGTGGCGTGGTGGCTTAGTGGTTAGCACTGTGGCCTTACGGCAAGAAGGTCGCTGGTTCAAGCCCCAGCTGGGTCAGTTGGTGTTTCTGTATAGAGTTCGTATGTTCTCCCTGTGTTTGCGTGGGTTTTCTCCGGGTGCTCCAGTTTCCCCCACAGTTCAAGGATATTTGCTATAGGTAAATTGTTTCCAGTACTGGGTTGCGGCCGGAAGGCATCCACTGCGTAAAACGTATGCTGGATAAGTAGGCGGTTCATTTGGCTTTGGCGACCTCTGACAAAAGGTACTATGCTGACGAAAACAAACAAATGAATTATTTTTATTCTCGTTATAGTGAGTTTTTTTTTCACACCAAAGGTTCAGTGTACAGTAATCAACATTCTTTGTTGATCTTATAAAAAAAGTTTAGAAAAAAATATTTGTGTTGCTACAACATAAAGGAACTATGTTTAAACTGTTTAAACTTTGTGCAAATTTGATCAAACAAATTAACTGTAGGTCCTCTCATGTGTTATATAGACAAATTTCTTCAGTTTAAAGGTTGATTATGCTTTTCTGTCTGACTGGTACACAGCTTCTACAGTCAGTGCCAGCCTCTGTTTATTGAGTTTTGGATTTTTCGAAGACAACAGATTCACCATCATTTCACAACATGTTGTGCTTAAAATTAAATAAAATTAATCTTTATTTCTGGCACTTTTGCAATGTAGATTGTGTTAAAGCAGCTTATAGAAATTCTAGTAAACTGAAACATGCTTTAGTCCAGTTTTCAGAGTTGAAGTTGATGCACAGCTCCACAAGTCCCAAACCAAGCAAGCCAGTGGCAAGGAACAAACTTCACCAATTAACAAAAGTAAAATAAAAAACCTTGAAAGAAACCAGGCTCCTCTGGA
The DNA here is from genome assembly GCF_903798145.1 of Danio aesculapii. Taxonomy (NCBI): domain Eukaryota; kingdom Metazoa; phylum Chordata; class Actinopteri; order Cypriniformes; family Danionidae; genus Danio; species Danio aesculapii. Next base: position 51,119,805 of record NC_079439.1, read on the forward strand.
GAAAACCATTTCTCATATCGCGCTGGAGGCGGAAGAATGCTGGATGTCCATCATGGAATAAAATAATTATCAAATATATGAAAATTATTGCTGCCTTAAGTTGTTCTAGTTGAATTAACATAACTTTTCTAGTCATATTAATTTATATCAATCAAACAGGCAAAAATAATTCAATTAAACTTTGTATAACTAAAAAGAAGAGTTTCAGTAACATAAACCATTTGTTGTCGTTACTTTTTGTCATATCATAATCTTCCATTTAAGGTATAATCGATTATATTTCCCTTTCCCAAACAACATTGATTATACTATAAAGCAATTGTCCCACAAAAACAATGACCATGTTACTAAAAATATCCATTAATTAACAGTTTTCATATTTTGTGATTCACAGGTGTTTTTTGTTTATATATGGTTATGAAAAGGATTATAGAACCTGGATCTCTGATCTACTTTTGACACAGAAAGTTTCAGTATAACAGTGACTTTTATTGACAGTTCAGTAACTTTGGTAATTTTAGTAAGTTTGAAACAGTATATAATATGAGATAATATTAGTTGTTGAACTACAGGTTCGGGGTTGAGTGTTGGACCCATCTTGTAAACATTAGATGTTACGAAACACCAACATGGTGCGGCTAAATATCAAATTTGATATAAATGGCCCTGGGAGTAAGTAGTAAGTAAGAGATTATATCATGATCCGTAAAATAACAGAAAGAGTAGAAACAAATAACAGTATCGTAATTAATAACACCGGTAGAGACCATATATAATATCAAACTAATAAAAATGCCTTTTAAATTTTTTCAACATCAAAAGTTGTTGAAGAAAAAATCTAGATCCCATTATGCTATTCCAAAGCATGAATAAATCTAAAAAAAAAAAAACATCTAATGAATCACAAAATTGTTTCTACAGTGTACCTTTTCATTGTAAAAAACAAAAAACAAAAAGTAAAATTATTAATACACTGTAAAAAAGCATATAATTAATTAGTCGTGACAGCATATGTTTTTAGGTCATTGTAACTTATTAAACTAAGTTAATCCTGTTCTAACCTAATTTTATAAGTTATACAAGCTGTTTTAAGTCAGTTCAACATAATATAAGTTCAATGGATTTACAAGGTTAATTTGATTCAACTTAAACAGTTAATGCGAAATAGGACTTTTTTACAGTGTAGCAACTTAAAACAGACAAAGACCCCTTGTTTTTGTCACTTCAAGCTATAAATAACAGTCATAAGATGAACTGAACATTCTTATAAAGAGCATAAAATAAAAGTACCAATAAGAAACAAGAAAATCATAGAGATGCTATAGATGCTTTTTTACTTCCCGCAAAAAAACATTTTAATCAAAATGTCTTCACAGAACCCTTTTTCATAGTGTGAAGTACATTTTATAACAATTGCCCAATATGAAGAACCTTTTGTAGAATGAAAAGTTTTTTCATTCTTTAATAATGAAGCTTTATTTTTAGTAGCAAACTGTGCATTTCATATACTTCACAAATTCAGCAAGCCGAGTAAGTTATGATGCACTGTACATTACACCTTAAATTGTAAATACTGTGTACAATTAGTTTTTTGATTTATCAGACTTTTTCAATTTGCAGATGATAAAAGAGAGAATGGTGCACTTTTTATTTGAACCAGTAAGCGATCACCTAGCAACCACCCAGAGTCAACTGCATAGCAACACAAAAAGAGCTTATCAACCACAAAGCAACATCCTGGCTAGTATAGAGTATTGAGTATCACTCTATTGTGCATGATTAACCATGGTTAACTAGGGTGTTTTTGTAAAGAGTTTGTGTGAAAATTGTACCAAAATGCACTTCCTCAGTGAGTAGTTCCAAATCCTTCTCTTGTGGGAAGGACAGTGAAGTTTATAGATCTAAATGTGGTATCGAATTGATTTTTCAAATGACCTCATACTGAGCTGTGCAGTCATGGATATATTGTTGAATCGTGGCTTGCATTATTTAGCTGCGATCCATGTATATAAACACAGATGTTTGGCACCTCTTGCTCAATTTGAGTGAGATGTGGCAAATCATTGGTAAATCTAACTTTTATATATTAAAGCAATGGTCTCAAACTTAATTCCAGGGGAGCAGCAGCTCTGTACAGTTTAGCTCTAACCACCTCCAACTTATACCTGCTTAATAGTCTCTAGTAGTCAAGAAAACTTTGATTATTTGGATCAGCTCTGTTTGATTAGGTTTGGAGCAAAACTGTGCAGAGCTGCGGCCCTCAAGGAATTGAGTTTGAGACCTATGTATTAAAGGAACACTCCACTTTTTTGAAAATAGGCTTTTAACAACTCCTCTAGAGTTTTACCATTTTTGAATCCATTCAATTCGACAACGAAATATGCTACCTTTCAGATCAGGCTACCAGTGTAAATCTTGATGTCGATATTAGGCTGTAATATCACCCTAACCCATCCCAATCCCTAACCCCAACCTTGGATCTATTCAAATACTGTGTTAATAGCATAGTCTGACGAGTCAGATAAAATGTCAGGACACAAGACATGGCGGGAGCATTTTTAACTTAGCTTAGCATAAATCATTGAAATGGATTTGTGTACTAAGACATAATAAGACATGTGTACTAAGACATAATATCATCACACCTACTGCAGCCATTATTCAGCAGCAAAGTTCATTAATCATTATACCCAAATGAAAGTAGTTCCTAGACATTTCAAAAAAAGTAACTTATATAACATATATAACAAAAAATAGTGTCAGCTTTACTACATAATATGACCACAGACGAGTCAAGCTTTAGTAAGATTGCTAAAGGGGTGGTCCAGAGTGTATCTGTAAGCCTTGTTTGTGTTTATAAGATACAAAGCAATGTGTGCTCATGCTTCATTTGTAAAAAATCACATCATTTTTTTATAATATAAAAAAATATACAGCTACTCAGCTAACCTGAAAACGACTGTCATATTTCCTAGTTTCTCTGAAAGGCCCGCCCTCAAGAGGCTCTGATTGGTCAGCTGTCCTAATGTGCTGTGATTCGCGGATTGGCTCCACATTACCAGGATAAGCGTCACACCCCTACAAGCTGGTGCTTCATTGATTTGTGCTAATATTGTGTGACCTGAATACAAATTATGCATATTCATTGTACATCTAGTCAACAAATGATACAAAGGATAAGGAAAAAAACAATACATGAAAGAAAAACAAATATTTAAAGAAAACAAAATACAAAACATAAATATTTATCAAAAGAAATAAAACATGAATATCTCAAACTATACTTAGATTATTAGGAATGTTACATAGGCGTACCAAAAGGGATCTGATAACTTAAAGGTAATGATTATAATGATAATATCATTTTTTTTCATCAGTTCAGTTGTTTTAGAAGCTTTCTTATTTTGCGAAAGGCAGACAGATTCATAATAAAGTTTGAAGTCATTCCAAAATGTTCTAAACTTAGTTAAACACTGAATAAATCTACATTTGTGAAGATGAAAAAGGCCACAAAGAGTAAAAAATTTTAACATATTGTCCATTTCCTTACAATCTGACTCCCAAATTGAAAATAATAAATTTAACGTTTTTTGTAAGCTGAGAAGACAAGCCAAGATATTTCTGTCCAAATTTTTCCTCAAAATTGCATTCTGAAAATAAATGCGCTATTGTTTCCAGATTAGAATTACATAATGTGCATTGCGAAGAATTTATATTAAATTTAGACAGAAAAAAATTACAGAGATAGCAATTATGAAAGATTTAAAAATAAAGCTCTTTCATCTTATAAGGTATACTAAAAACTTATTGATACCAGGCCAACAAGCAGGTGTTTCTGCGCTGTGTAAACACTGTCAGTCAGAGTAGCTGTTAGCCGTATCAGTTTGAGTCTAAATCAGACAGAAAATGACACAGAGGACACAGCTGAACCTCACGCCTGCTCTTTAAAATAAAATCTGACATGTGTTTTTCAAATATATTTAGCTTATAAGCATGTGTAAGTAATATGAAATGTTCACATATCTTTTGCGAGTTTGTTATTTGAGATGTATAATGCAGAGAAAGTGGCCGCATAGAGAGACACTGCAGCACTGGTGATTGTGGGTGTTTCCACGGGTTTGACTAATAAATATGAATTTGTAGCTAAATTGTTAACGGATCCAAACAGCATTTACTTTTGATTACATCCATGTTTACATCTGTGCTACAGAAACTATGCATATAAAAGATCATTTTTAACAAAAAAAATACTTACAGGTTATGCCTCACAATCCACAGCTTCTTCTATTATGGTTGGAGCTGCTCCTTCTTTGAGGATATTTTAGCTGAATCCAGCACTTAAATGGGAGAGATTCTGGAAGCTGTCCTTTATCTAATGCTAGCTATATGTTTCTTATAATTCTGTGGAACATAATTAAAATTAAATTGTAAGCACTTTTCTCTTTGTGTCATGTCCTTTGAAAGCCCAAAAACAGAAACAGAAGGAGCTCTGTGGTAATAGCAGCGTTTGGACAGCATTTTAGCTTTCTCTGCTGCATTACAGCGTTACATTGCCTCTGGCTACACCCACAGGGTGTGTGGACCTGATGAATGGGCATAAACTGAAGTGTTTGTGATCTCACTAACCCTGATGTATTTTTTTTGTAGTCCCCAAACTTCGATCGCTGTAGGCTGTGCTAAGCTAACTCTGTAAAACTTGTTAAAACTCTTTTGTGAAATTATGAGGAAGACGCTAATGGTTTACTCCGATTCAATGATTTATGCCAAGCTAAAAGTGAGATTAGCTGAATGGATTAGCAAAAATGGAAAAACTCATGTTTTTAGGAATAGATGACTAGTAAAATGAGCCTTTTTTAACGGAGTATCATCTTTTGAGCTGCCTCAGTGGAGAAGAAACATTTGCTTCTGCTGTTTTATTATAGCAAGAATAACTGAGAATGACTAAAGGCAACAACTCAAACAATAAGAAATCAACAAAAGAGCAATATGTGAGTGCTATGACAAGTCCCTGTTGGTCTAATGCATTACACAGAGCAAGTATATATATATATATATATATATATATATATATATATATATATATATATATATATATATATATATGTATACACGCATACACACACTCACATGTTGTATACAGTAAATAAAATAGAGAGTGGAAATGTAGAATAAGGTCAAAGTTTTTATACAGTGATAAAGACTGGCTGATTGAACATCTCTGTTGACAAAATTTAAATAATAAAAAATAAAAAAAGTTATAATTATTTATAATTATTATTGATTCAATGACTGAACAGTCATATATTTTCAGAAAGACGTATCTGTTGACACAGTAAATTAACTCTGAAGGTCACTTGGTCATTTCTTCCGTCACTCAGGTCACGTGCTCTTACAATCTCACCCTCAGATTGATTTCAAAATATCCATTCATTATATATCAATGAGTGCGATGTCTGAGCAGCGAGCATGAATTATGAAATCCTTCATCCTTCAATCCCTTGTAAATTGATTTTTCGGAAGGGCACAACCTCACAAGATTTGTTAAACCTCATCCTAAAATGATTGACATAATTAAAGAATTGCATTTTCTCTTACAATGTATTTTGTTTCTGTACTCCCCCATTGTCTTATTTTAGACTAAAATGTCTTGTAACCTGATGCAGGAGCTCCTCCCACTCATCATCAGCATTATTTCATTAAAACAGCTCAAATATTACAGCAAACTTAAAAGATCAAGTCAACCAGCTGAGCGATGGGTGCTAATTCAATTTAGTTATACCCCATCCTTGACTTCCTTTCCCAAAATGACTTGTTTCCCTCCACAGCCCCCCCCCCCCCCCCCCCCCCCCCCCCCACACACACACACACAGCAGCACTTATTGATTGGATTCAGTCAATAAAGCCTAGTTTCCTCTACTCTGATTCTAATGCACTTAGGGAGAAGGTCCCTGCCTGCATGACTGCTGCCAGGTTATAACAGAGCTGAATGCAACACACATCAATTATTCAGGAACTGTGCTTCTGCCTAGGCCTCCATTAATGATGTCACCCAACCCCGTGGAGCCAGACATTGTCCCATGGGATGTTATGCTTAGCAATGGTGGGGGTGCTGGTCTATAGGACTTCCATGTCTGTTATTGTATATATAGCTTTTCTACATGAAGGAACACAAAGAAATCAAAAACAATGTTTAATATAATCAGATCTTTTAAACATTTTACAAAATATTTCTGTTTAGAGTTTCTTCTAAGAATTAGAATTTGTATTTCTAATCGGCCAATCACATGGCAGCAACTCAATGCATTTAGGCATGCAGACATGATCTAGACCAGGGATGGGCAACTGCATGCAAATCCATGATGCTATCATGTCAATATGGACCAAAATCTATGAGGAATATTTCCAGTACCTTGTTGAATCTGTGCCACGAAGGGTTAAGGCAGTTCTGAAGACAAAAGGGGGTCCAACTCAGTACTAGTAAGGTGTACCTAATAAAGTGGCCGGTGAGTGTAAATATATATAGTACATGATATTTTTCTAGTTATATTGTAAGATACAATTTTTGATCAACAGTGGTTTGTTCTGTAGCATTAAAAGTAGTATGAATTACATCTGTAGGTCTGTCATGCTCAGAGTTCTGGGAAGTCAGCTGAAAGTATTCTTCCTGGACATGGAAAATCAACACTGAAAGAAAAAATATTTAACCAGGAGCTTTTGCCACTGAATCAGAGAGCCCCTGGATTGCCTGGCAGACATTAAGGGCTCATAACCTCCAAATTATTGGTTCAAGCAGTGAACCATGTTCTTGTTTATAATCAGCAGGAAACCCTGGAAAACTTTTTGGTTTCATTTTATGTGACATCCCACATGGACTGTTTATATGTACACATCATTTTCTTTTACACCATCTAAACTGATTAAATTGTAACCTGCAGATGGAATTCCAGACATGTCTCAAAACTTCAAATGAAATAGCCACACTGTACACAGTTTACTACCCATTTCGTTCATGCAATGTGGATTAAAACAGGCTACTAATAAACACTTTTCGTAAGGCATGCTATGGAATTAGTCTAAAATGTAAATAGGAAATTCAGTCTTGTCCAGTACTGGGGTGTTTGTTGCCCAGTACTGTGTATAGTATGCACAAGTGAAGTTGTTTTGATGGAATTGTTTAATATTTAATAAATCATATCATTACAAAACAAAATTTTGAAATAAAAAAGTAGTATTAAAAAGTAAGTTTTCTGAAAATATGTAATTTTGTTGTATTTATACTGAAAACTACACAAGTTGTACTGTATATTTCGTTTTAAAAAAATGTTTAGTCAGCATAACAGAGCGTTATCAGGAATTTTCTGTTAAACAGCTCTAAGCTGATGAAAACCAATAATAAGTTATTGCTTTGGTCTCAGGCCATCACAATTAGAATCATTTGTACTTAGTATTCACTTAACATTAGCCAGATTTTAACAATTGTTTATTATTACTTTCCTAGAAAGCTAGACGTTTTCCTTCAATGAGACAGATGAATAACAGAAGGATAAAATGTTTCCAGATGTCAGATTTTCTTTTTAAAACTGTAAAAAGGGTATAATTACTTACAAAAATGTGAGGCCTTTTCCAAAGTAATTTTCAGTTATTTTACATGCACTGGTGTTTAAGTTATCTCAATACTCAAACTTTTGCTGTGCTGGCATTTTTGCAAATCATTAATTCAGCTTTCAAACTCAGTTTATTTATTTATTTTAATGTACATCTTGAATTCTCAGAGATTTCTCTTAAGAGATCTAAGAATTTACACCTTTTTGATTACAAACTAAACATTAATCTTAATATTTAAAACCTACAGTTCCAGTCCTCACAGTCAACTCGAAATACTAAAGTGATAAATGCTGGTCACATACTGGCAAGAAGGGTTTGTCATATTTGCTGTTTCTCTATGTAGTCTAGATGGGAATTTGGAAATCGTTACAAAAGTACAAAGAATTTCCAAGTAAACAATACATTTACAGACACACAATTGGTTTCGACACAATGAAGTGCAAATTGGGTTTGCAGCTGACTGCACCTGAAATTATTATTAAAAACACTCTTTATCCTCATTAAAACCTTTATCCTCATTGCACAGTGCTCTATAAACAACTGTTCATTAGTATGCCCGGTGTTAGAATTTCTATCCTCGCTCTCCACTGTGATTCAGTCACACACAAGAATAGAGTTACCCAACCATGTATTTTACCTTTGACAATCAAGGTAATTAAATTCAGGTTTTTGGTTGTTATTACTCACAGCTTAATATTCAAAGAGTGTGTGTGCATAATACAGCACCTGAGGAATGAGACAGAAGGGTGCAGGAAACTAAACAGAGACTTGGACTTTTTGTTTTGTCATTCCTTTAGATTCCCTTAACATTAATAGGACTGCTTTACCAATTCTGTCAAGTGACTGGTTAACTATCGTTAGCGAAATTCAGCAATTATTTTTAAAAATGTTTATTTGAAGATGACTGTAACACATTAATGTCCTTAGGTAGATGCTTGTAGTAAAAAATCTTTTTAATGCACATTTTTTATATTTATTGGTATCCTTCCTCAGTTTTGCAGCCTTTTTTCTTATACTCAGGAATAACAGATAATAGCTTGATGTCTCGTTGATCATTTTGTATCAGAATATCAGAAGTGGCTTATATAAAATGCGAAGGCCACTAGATTACACTTATTTTACCAAAATAAAATATGATCATGCCAGATTATTTATAATTTATTTAGGACAGTAAGGTCTGACTTTGCTTAGACAAAAGTCTTGTCACTTAACAGAAATAATGTACAGTACACTCTCAGAAATAAAGGTACGTGAACTGTCATCGGGGTAGTACATTTTCAAAAGGTACACATTTGTACTTAAAGGTGCCACCCCAGTGACAGCTCGCTTACCTTTATTTCTGAGAGTGTATAGAATATAAAGTCATGGTGCAGTGGAAAAAGAATGAATATTGAATATGACTCCCATGAGCTTGGAGGACTGCATCCATACATCTCTGCAATGACTCTAATACTTATTAATAAAGTCAAAGAAATGGAATGGCAAAGAAAGCCTTCTTGCAGGACTCGCAGAGTTCATCAAGATTTTTTGGATTCATCTTCATTGCCTCCTCCATCTTACCCTAGACATGCTCAATAATGTTCATGTCTGGTGACTGGGCTGGCCAATCCTGGAGCAACTTTCTTTGCTTTCAGGAACTTTGATGTGGAGGCTCAAGTATGAGAAGGAGTGCTATCCTGCTGAAGAATTTGCCCTCTCCTGTGGTTTGTAATGTAATGGGTAGAACAAATGTCTTGATACCTCAGGCTGTTGATGTTGCCATCCACTCTGCAGATCTCTCACACACCCCTATACTGAATGTAACCCCAAACCATGATTTTTCCTTTACCATACTTGACTGATACTGTGAGAATAAATCTTCTGCAGTATTTGTGATGACTGGGATGAAGTTCAACAGATAATTCATCTGAAAAAATCTACTTTCTGCCACTTTTCCAAATGATCAACTAGAAGTCAAGTTATTATTTGTTGCTCTTACAATCAACGACAAGACTTTTGTCAGGTAGTGGACACACTAGAGGGCACTCCATCCGTGTTCATCTTACATACCACCCATACTACACCTCCCACAATCCCTTGCTCTCAACACACACACACACACACCTGAGACTTATGATCCAGGATTTGATTACACTGCAGCTGCAGGAAATGAATTTTATGTGCAAACACACATAAAAGCACCACACACACATTCAGTGCTCAGTATTATTTCCCTGTTGCCACCATTTCTTAGTGGTTGACTGTTCATGATTTGCCCTGTTGGTGTTTGCGACCTTGGATTGTCTTCATTGTTTATGATTGTCTGCTGCCTGACTTCTTTGCCTGACTTGTGGATCAACCTTTATGTTGGTGGCACAGGTGTCAAACTCAGTTCCTGGAGGGCCGCAGCTAGTTTCAACCCTAATTAAACACACCTGGTTATACTAATTGAGCCATTCAGGCTTGTTTGAAACCTACAGGCGAATGTGTTGAAGCAGGGTTTGAATTAAACTCTGCAGGGCTGCAGCCCTCCAGGAACTGAGTTTGACACTCCTGTGTCACTGTTTGCTTCTGTTTGCTGTTTGCTCCTGTTCGAGTCCAACCCTTGCCGGTTTTCATCATTCTTTTAAATAATCATATGTAACTTCAACTTCAAACTTACCATTCATAACATATAGTATATGTCTGGTACCTAGTCAGCTCAAACTTTAATTATGCCTGTTATTACATCTCAAGTGTATCTGACAATTTTTTTAAATACGTTCTACTTGTTCTACTAAAATGTTCCACAAGAAAACAGCTGTTGAAACTTTGTCCAGGTTAGCTTCACTTTACACTTCTGCAGGCTCTTCAGTATCAAATCAGTATTTACATATAATACTTAAATATAAGTATGCTATTTATATTTAATTTATTTCTCTACATAATGCAAACTGCCAATGTGAAACTTGAAGCAGAACGAGGTAATTCCTCATCGCAATGATTTTCTCTCTCTCTCTCTCTGTCATCATTCTGAAACACTATCAAAGTTGGCTGTCTTCTCTTTTACTGTCTGCATTTGACAGGATTAGCATTTTAACAAAACATGCAGATAAAGATGACTATCGCCTGACCATGGCAGACATTTTAATTAGAAAAATGCAGAAGGTTAATTCCCCTTTAGGTAGACCCCCTCAGCATGAAGGTCACACACAATTAAAATGTTCTGTCTGCTTTTTTTATTATTTAAATCAGCCACAAATCATGTTATTTAAAAGAGAGGAAAAAAGGCTTTGAAAGTTCTCTTAAATATGTGATCTTACTGTACAGTCATTTTTAAATCTAATAGCGTTTTTAGCTGAGTTTTTGAATATTTAGCTACTTGGATAATATTTAGATTACACATGTTAACCACTGCCATTGATGTTATTCTTCATCAAATATGTAGGCTATTGATTAAAAAATATTGTATTGGAAATAGGTAACATGAAAATTATACACTGCAATTCAGAACAGACAAGAGAAATCAGAAATAAGTAAACTATTAGGTCTACTTTTATACAAACCAAACTCCTATCACATAACTGGTCCTGGAATTATGCAAAGTAAAATAAAAGACCGCGCGAGGGTGGGGGTCAGAAAAGCAGTCAGTATCTGGTGTGACCACCGTTTGTCTTACACAGTGTAATTTATCTCCTTAGCATAGTGTCAATCAGGTCATTGATTGTGGCCTGTGGAAAGTTGGTTCACTTCTCTTCAATGGCTGTGAGAGATTTCTGAATATTGGCAGGAAAAGGAGCATACTGTTGTATATGCCAAACATATTAAATGGGTAGCATGTTTGGTGAGATTGCCTTGCCAGCAAGAAGTGGGAAATTTTCAGCTTTCAGGAACTGTGGTAGAATGTGATGTTTGTGGCTGAATGTGGCAGCTATGTTCAGTGTTCACAGCATATACCTGCCCATACCATAACCCCACCACCCCCATGGATCACTCGATTTACAATGTTGACATCAGCAATCCGCTCACACATACAACGCCATACATGTTGTCTGTACAGTGAAACCCAGGATTCATTCCAGAAGAGAACACTTCTCCAAAGTGCCAGAAGCCATCAAATGTGAGCTTTTCCCCACTGAAGTTAGTTATGATGACAAACTGTAATCAGGTCAAGACTGCCCTTTGATAGCCAACCTAAGGCACACATGTGCAATAATTATGCTGTCTTTTGAGCATCTTGAAGTAAATAGGCTTTTTGTGTACATAAAAAAGATTTAGATCTTTAAATTCAACTTATGAAAAATGGGAACAAAAACAAACATTGCATTTCTATTCTTGATGAGTGAATGTTGTGTATTACATCAACATGGTGCAGCTAAATATCAACTTCGATATAAACAGCCCTCGATATAAACCTATTCACCAATTCCATTCACCTAGACTACACATCCCATCATGCTTTGCATCTCACAGCTGAAACCTTTCCTAATCTGGACACCGACACACACACAGCTGCTGATCATTGACACTGATTACATACACTGTATTAACACCACACTCACACCTTCATTGTGGGATATTGTGTATTTCTGTCATGGACTTATAGTGTTTCTTACTTTCTAGTCTCTTTGATCCTTGCACTATTTCTTGTTTCATGATTGTTTGCTTGCTGCCCTGACCTTTGCCTGTTTTGTAAATTATACTTTGGATTAACTTTAATCAGTGGTGTAAAGTAACTAATTACAAATACTCAAATTACGGTAATTGAGTAGTTTTTTCTCAGGAATTGTAATTTACTGAGTAGTTTTAAAAATGTGTACTTTTACTTTTCCTTGAGTCCATTTTTAGTGAAGTATTGGTACTTTTACTCCACTACTTTCCTTCAACCTGCAGTCACTTCTTTATTTTTTCTGTCTATAGGGATAAAAAAAAAAAAAAATCAGTCCTGTGATTCCTGTCCAATCAAATTGCACCATACTGAACTACCTCAAGAGATGCAGAAAACTGTTTGGAAGCATAAAAAGCAGGGGTGCCCAAAATTTTTACTTATTAAGGGTCAAAATCCAAGCTTCAGCTGTGGGCCGAAATTAAATATAGCAAACTGTATTACATTAAAGTTGCAATGGGTAATTTCCAAATTTATTTAATAATATTTAAAAATAAATATAAAAAAAAACTTAAACCATATTTCCTAATGCATTCAATTTTTTTAATTTATTTTAATTTAATGAACTTATTACAATAAAACCATTAAAAATATATTGAAAACATCCAAACAATGGAGTTCAATGCCGAATGCACTAGTCATGCTGAACCTGCCTTTGCCTTGATTTGTATTCGTTAAGTGACAGAATGTAAATTTTTTTAAAGATCTGATTAATGCACAACATTTATTTTAAACATTTAACTCAACAATAAAACAAACAAACAAAAGGTTACATTAAAAAAGAAATGAGAAATGCCTTTCTTTTAAAGGCATTTCCCAACCCAATCATTTTCCCTCTGGGTGCCTAATCAAAGGATACAAAGGGCCAACCTTGGCCCTTTGACAAAATAGCAAATGCATTTGCGCTCATATGTGCGCCCATAGGCATTCTGGTCTAAAAAAGGATGTGTGTTGAGATATATTGCTGGCACGTTGCTATTTTAAGGAACTTAAATAGATTGTTTAATAGACCAGATCAAAGCTGGTCTATAGTCCAGCGCAGAGCACGTTAGTTGTGCACCTCGCTTACACATTGCTTAATTCAGAAAGGGTGTACAGCAATACGCAAATATCTTTACAAATGAAAAAGAATTAAAATATAAAGGATATATATAGAATATAAATATAAAGGATTAAAGGATTCGTTTGCTGGAAATTAGAACTGAATTTAGAAATAGTTTTGAAACAAATCTTTGCACTTAATAACCAAAAATAATTATGTATAAGCTAATAGATGTCTGTGCGTACAACACGTTTCCCTATCCATGAGAGTGAAAGTGAAAGTAAATAATGAGGTGGCTCATCTCTCATTCTCATACTCTAGTTGTTCTGTTTAACTGTTTAATTGCTAGTGAAGCGCTCAGTTTTTGCACTTACAAAGTCCGCTATGTAAATACCAAATCCACCATGGCGCAATGCAACTGACTCCTAAAGGGAATGGGAGATGAGACTCTGATTGATTTATTCTCAAAACACACCTATAACTCATTAAGAGAATTAGCTCAACCCTGTTAGACCATGTGCGTGGCGCAAAGAAGATTTTTCCGTCCTTAAAATAGCAAAAGTGGATTCTGACACGCCCTTAATGCGTTTGTGCCCTGCGCTTTGCACTTTGCGCATGGATCGTCAAAATAGAGCCCTGAATGTCACTAATGCAAAGATGATGGCTTTTTACTGTATGATGACCAAAATGGCTGTAAACAATAACTAAATGCACTATAGAATGTTACGTTTACACACACACATGCACAAATTACATGTAGATGCATCAACCTTTCCCAGCGTAATACTCATTACTCACTACTCACTACTCACTACTATTGAGAACTTTTGAATGGGCTACTTTTTACTTATACTTTCAGTAATATTTACAACAGATACTTTTAATCTACTTGCACTACATCTTTGAGCAAGTAATGGTACTTTTACTCGAGTATGATTTTTCAGTACTCTTTCCACCACTGATATTAATGTCATGTTTTGCTCCTGTTGTAAGCCCTGCCTGCTGACCATTTTTTATAATAAAAGCTGCACATGAAACTCCATCTTTGTTGCCAAGCTTCATTGCATCACATCTTTATATGCAATTTTCATTAAAAACATTCCATTCCTTACAATTTAAAAAACAATATTAAAGTTAGACCCGTCAATAGCCTTTGTTATTTGAACTCTCTTTGTGTTTTGACCAGATAAACAATATATATTCTTTGGAACTTTGTTGCAAAATTGTACAGCATCACTGAAACACATAAAAAACCTTTGCTGTCTCCTTGAAAAAGTGAAATACATTGTTAATGGCCATGAGCCTTTACTAATATTATATTAGTTGTTGTTGTTCATAATTAATCTGCCTTAGTTGTTATCTTTTAGTAAACATAAACTGCTATTAACAGAGGTAATCAACGAAGACATAATAATCCTCACTGTTGTGTTTGACCGCTAACCAATGACAGTAGACAGAAAGCACAAATTAAAAGGGTCACATATCAACTAAACAGTTGAGAGGGCGGAAGGAAAAGTAATTGGAGGGACAGAAGTGTGGCACTAATCAAAGCCATAAGGTTAAAGCGGTTAGCCAAGAGCTTGTGAAGGAAGGGAAAGGCGGAACAAATGCTGTAAGTTAGAATAATACATTCCTGTTAATGATGTACGAAGGGGCACAGGCAAAGGTTAATTTCGTTTATGTTGTATGGAAAAAGATGTACTCACAGAGAGAGACCTCATTGTTTTCCTATACATCGTTGTTGATTTTTTTCAGTATATATGTTAAAAGTTTTGCCATTTAAAACACTGTGTAAATTCAATTCACTTATCGCTACAAACTTATACTTACATCTTCCTTTAAAGTGTAATCATAACATAAACTGACTTCTCCGCTTAATTGTACAGATGATATTAAGACATGTATGGCTCTCAACTGAATGAGTCAAATGTGGTCGTCTTTGGTCAAACAGCTAATTTTAAGAGCTTGATCCACTAATTATAATACTCAGATTATACACTACTTGACCAAAGTCTTGTCGTCCATTGCTTTTATAAGAGTGACAAATAATAACTTGACTTATAGTTGATCATTTGGAAGAGTGGCAGAAGGTGAGTTTTTCTGTTGAATCATCTGTTGAACTGCATCATCACAAATACTGCAGAAGACCTATTGGATCCCTCTCAGGATACAAATGTAACCATGGTTCCCTTAAGGGAACGAGACGCTACGTCTCTATTAGGAAGCACAGGTGAAATCAATCCAATATAATTGGCGAGACGTAACATGCATGTGACGTCAAACCAAGGGTATAAAAGCACCACGCATTTAATGAACTTCAGCTTATACCTCTCGAACGGAGCGTACCAGGCATGAAAAGTGTGGCAAAGCGACGCAGCATCTCGTTCCCTTAAGGGAACTCTACGCTGCGTCTCTATTAGGAGACGCAATGGGAATGTTATCTCAAACATGCCATAGTTTTATATGCTGGGGATGAGTTCTCCTTATAATGCTAGGATACTAGAATCCGGAGTAGGGTCCAGATCCAACTGATAAAACCTTATGAAGGTATGCGGGGTAGACCACCCAGCTGCATTACAAATGCCGGTCATGGACTGGCCAGAACGAAAGGCTTTCGAAGCCGCCAAACCCCTGGTTGAATGGGCCCTGATTGCTTTAGGTACAGGCCGATGCAGGGCTTAATTTGCCAGTGAAATAGCCTCGACTATATGCCAGTGAAATAGCCAAGACCATCAGTACGGTATGCGGACATTGCTGATACGTAAACTCTAAGCGTTGACGGAGTCAAACCGAATTCAAAACGCTCCTGGAGAAATTCTAGCACTGACCCCACAGGGCACAGGACTCGATCCAGTTGGTGGTCTGTACACCACGAAGTAAAAAGTTTCCACTTGGTGGCATACAATCTCTTCGTGGAGGGCAAGCCTTGCCCCCAAAGGCGCAGCTCAGGAACTTCCTGTGACTTGGAAGTATGGATATGTGGAAATATGCATCCTTCAGATCTATCGTGACAAACCAGTCCTCGGACTGTATTTGTGACACAATGGTGCTAATATTCAAAATTTTGAACTTCAGTGATTGTACTGAGTGATTTAGTTGTCTTAGATCTAATATCGGACGCAGCCCTCCATCCTTCTTTGGAACAATGAAGTAACTGCTGTAAAACCCTGACTCGATGTCTAGAGGAGGGATCTGTTCTATGGCTCTCTTCCTCAGAAGAGAGTCTAATTCTTGTTCCATCATTAAAGCCTGCTCTGGCTTCCCTAGGGTATGGAGCACCCCATTGAAGCAAGAGGGGCGTGAAGCAAACTGAATTCTCTAGCACCTCTCTATGGTAAGCAGGACTCACTGCGAAACATTCAGCAGACGTTTCCACTCTGCCATAAAATTCTGCAGGGGTACCAGTCTCTCGAGACTGGCCTCTATGTTCCCCTGAGTAGCTAACTCTGGGCACTAAGGTGATCTCACCACAGAAGGCCCCTGAATTAACTGCTCTTGGACCCTCCGTAGAGGGGGCGAGTCCACTAACACCACCACTTTTGGAATGAAGTGTTTGTGCATAACGCCGGGGGTATCCACGCCCTGAGGCACCAACGGTGGGAAGGTTGGTGGATAGAACCCCTGTGGGCAATGAGGAGGTGGCCTTTGCTTCTCATTGGGGGCTGCCCGAAGAAGTCCTAATGCTAGGACTTCTTCTGAGGCACGGGTCGTCTCACAACGATGGTCCTCGGATCTCCTCCTGAGAGCGTTTCCCACCCCATTTTCTTTTAGGGGGCTGACAGGAGGCCACACTCTCTTTTTGCTTGGCTCTATATCGAGCAGATGAGCTTGTTGATGGCTGGGGCTGGTCCCGCTGCACAGCCCCAGAAGGATGCCCTTTCGGGCAAAGGAAACTCCCATAGGAGCCCGACCTCTTTTTCGCCCGCTTAAACGATTTGGCGACTCTATCAACCGAGTTGCCAAACAAACCAGCGAGCGAAATGGGAGCATCAAGGAAGATGCGTTTGTCTTCCTCCTTGATATCTGTTTGATTAAGCCATAAATGTCTCTCTGTTACCACCATGGCCGCCATAGAGCGGCCTAAGGATCTAAACACTTCTTTAGTGGCACGAAGAGACAGGTCCGAGGCCCGAAGTATTTCTCTGACTGTATCGGGCCCCGTCCCCGCATTGTCAAGGGCTTCCTTCAGCAGGTCAGCCTGGTATGCCTGCAATAGTGACATTGTGTGCAACAGACTGGCCTGCTGCCGCATATGCCTTGCCGACTAACATCGATGTTACTTTTAATGGTTTAAACGGCAAGGTGGGGGTCTTCGCTGACGATGCCTGAGGTAGCAAATGGTGCACCAAATGCTCCTACATTTTTGGCATCGTGCGGCACCCGTGTTTATATAAACCAGCGACGGCTGAATATATTGACCCTTGCTGGCTTATAACGTGGGTGGTATATGGGTTTTTCCATGTATAAGAGACTTCTTTTTAAATGGAAAAATAGAAGACTCTACCCCCCCCCCCCCCCCCCCCCCAGAGGCCTGTCTCATGGTGGCAGGATGTGCTCATCACATAAGCCAGTTTTCTGACGCACTTCCTGCCTCTCCACTTCCCAGTTAAAATGATATTTTGTTGTTACATTGGTCAGGACCTCTGCCAGCTCATCATATTCGGGGCATAATGGAGGAAACAACATTTTTGAGCGGCAGAAGCTGATGAATGGGCTTCCAGCTCGCGCTGACTGGACCTTGATCTGACAGTAGAAGGAGGAGAAGAAGCTCTCGAGCTTGTCTTCATCCTCTCTGCCAGATCGAGCTGCGATCCCCACGACATTAATCGCCGCTCGGCCTCAGCGCGGGCGGGACCAGTGCCGCGAGGAACGCCCGTCGCCGGCTCATTAGATCAGATCACGGTGTTAGAGCAACAACACCCGGACTCTGTTTTAATCATTCTCGGGGATTTTAACAAAGCAAAACTGTCCCGTGAACTGCCAAAATATAGACAGCATGTTACATGTCCCACAAGAGACAGCAATATTCTGGATTACTGCTATACTACAATAAAGGATGCATACCGCTCCGTCCAACGAGCAGCTTTGGGACACTCTGACCATTGTTTGATTCATCTCATTCCAACCTACAGGCAGAAACTGAAAACAGCCAAACCTGTATTAAGATCTGTGAAAAGATGGACTAACGAAACAGAGCGGGATCTACAAGCCTGTTTCGACCTCACTGACTGGAGTGTTTTTGAAGCTGCTGCAAACGATCTGGATGAGCTCACAGAGACTGTAACATCTTATATCAGTTTCTGTGAAGACGTGTGCATTCCTACCAGGACTCAACTCACATACAACAATGACAAACCATGGTTCACTGTAAAACTCAGACAGCTACATCAGGCCAAGGAGGTTGCTTACAGGAATGGGGATAGAGCCTTGTATAAGCAGGCCAAATACAAACTGGAAAAGGAGATCAGAGTCGCAAAAAGGAACTATTCTGAGAAACTAAGGAGTCAGTTCTCTTCCAGCGACTCAGCATCTGTGTGGAAAAGTCTGAAAAACATCACAAACTACAAGACACCATCCCCCAGCACTGTAGACAATGAGCAACTTGCAAACGACCTGAATGAGTTTTACTGCCGGTTTGAGAAAACCCCCCACACCCACTCTGAACTGCTCTTCAAGCCACCATTAACACCTCCACCACCCCCCGCCTCCCTCATACCTGCCCTACAGTTTAACGAAGATGGGGTGCGCCAGGTCTTCCGGAAACAGAAAAGGAAAAAAGCACCAGGCCCAAATTTTATAACACCAGCCTGTTTAAAATCCTGTGCTGACCAACTGGCCCCCATCTTCACCCTGATCTTCAACAGATCACTGGAGCTGTGTGAAGTGCCCTCCTGCCTCAAACGCTCTACCATCATCCCCATCCCAAAGAAACCCAAACTTACAGGACTAAATGACTACAGACCGGTGGCACTAACATCTGTGGTCATGAAGTCCTTTGAAAAAGTCCTGATTCTGGCCCACCTGAAGGACATCACTGAACCCTCACTGGACTCTCTTCAGTTTGCCTACAGAGCAAACAGATCTGTGGATGATGCAGTAAATATGGGACTGCATTATGCTCTGCAACACCTAGACAGACCAGGGACCTATGTGAGGATCTTGCTTGTTGACTTCAGCTTAGCGTTTAACACTATCATCCCAAAACTTCTCCTGCCCAAATTAACTCAGCTCTCTGTGCCCACCTCTGTCTGTCAGTGGATCAACAGCTTCCTAACGTACAGGCAGCAGCTGGTGAAGCTGGGAAAATTCTCATCTAGCATCCGCACAATCAGCACTGGCGCCCCCCAGGGGTGTGTCCTCTCCCCACTGCTCTTCTCCCTGTACACGAATGACTGCACATCAAAAGACTCCTCTGTGAAGCTCTTGAAGTTTGCAGACGACACCACACTTATCGGCCTCATTCAGGACGGTGCCAAGTCTGCTTACAGACAGGAGGTTAAGGAGTTGGCTGTCTGGTGTAGCCACAACAACCTGGAGCTCAACACGCTCAAAACAGTGGAGATGATAGTGGACTTCAGGAGAAACCCCCCTGCTCTCCCCCCACTGAGCATCATGAACAGCATTGTGGCAGCAGTGGAGTCATTCAGGTTCCTGGGCACCACCATCTCTCAGGACCTGAAGTGGGACACTCACATTGACTCCATTGTCAAAAAAGCTCAACAGAGGCTGTACTTTCTTCGTCAGCTGAGGAAGTTTAACCTCCCAAAGGAGCTGCTGAAACAGTTCTACACCTCCATCATTGAATCAGTCATCTGCACATCAATAACTGTCTGGTTTAGCTCAGCTACTAAATACGACCTCCAAAGACTACGTCGAATAGTTCGGACTGCTGAGCGAATCACTGGTACAACCCTTTCTACTCCCCAAGAACTGTACTTATCCAGAGCGAGCAGAAGGGCTGTCAAAATCACTCTGGACCCCTCACACCCAGCACACTGCCTCTTTGAACTTTTATCTTCTGGTCGACGCTACAGAGCACTGCGCACCAGAACAGCCCGACACAGAAACAGTTTCTTCCCTCAGGCAGTTCATCTCATAAACACTTGATGATAATAATTGCGAAACCAACATCACTACTGCTATACATTTTTTCACACTTATACACTTATTTAACAACACACTTTACATGCCAATTTGCACATGACAGCTGCACATATAACGTTGTATATAGTAGTAAACATGTACATACACTTGTCAATCTGTATATTTGCATTCACTTCTTACTTCTATTTTTTTAAATATATTTTTATCTGTTTTTTGTCCTGTCTCCGTAATCCTGTTGCACTGTAGAAGCTCTGTCACGAAAACAAATTCCTCGTATGTGTGAACATACCTGGCAATAAAGCTCTTTCTGATTCTGATTCTGATTCTGATTATTAAACAGAGCGCGGCGACTTCGCAGCACTCGGCCAGGAAGCGCGTCGCAATGCACACAGCCACCCCCCTTGAGGGCTGACTGTGCATGTTCCTGATCCAAGGAACTGCACACACAGATCATGTGTCCTGTTCTGAAACGACATGAAATGACATTTTGACATGGAGGAGCACATGATCTAAATGTCTTTTCCATTTAGCTATTTATTAAACAGACAATTAAAGAGTGTTCATGTATTCATCTTAAATGGTTTTTGTAATGCCTTATCAGTGCTGTGACTGCTTCAAAACCAACAAACTCATTCATTACATTGGATTGATTTCACCTGTGCTTCTGAAGGTTATAAGAGAGGGATGGTATCCCCATTGTGTTTCCTAATAGAGACGCAGCGTAGAGTTCCCTAGAGGGAACCACATGGACCCAAGATTCTCTTAGAAATCAGTCAAGTTTGGTAAAGGAAAAATCATGGATTGGGGTTACATTCATTATTGGGGCATGCAAGTGATCTGCAAAGTGGATGGGAACAAGACATTAACAACAGGTATCAAGACGTTTGTGCTGCCCATTGCATTACATTACTTCAGCAGGATAGCGCTCCTTCTCATACTTCAGCCTCCACATCAAAGTTCCTGAAAGCAAAGAAGGTCAAGGTGCTCCAGGATTGGCCAGCCCAGTCACCAGTTTGAACATTATTGAGCATGTCTGCGGTAAGATGGAAGAAGCATTGAAGATGAATCCAAAGAATTTTGATCAACTCTGAGAGTCCTGCAAGAACGCTTTCTTTGCCATTCCAGATGACTTTATTAATAAATTATTTAAGTCATTGCAGAGATGTAT
Organism: Danio aesculapii; assembly: GCF_903798145.1. Lineage (NCBI taxonomy): Eukaryota > Metazoa > Chordata > Actinopteri > Cypriniformes > Danionidae > Danio > Danio aesculapii. The sequence goes on from NC_079439.1 coordinate 51,141,348, forward strand.
GGATGCAGTCTTCCAAGCTAAAACTTGTCAGGTAATGTAAATTATATATTATATATTTCACATATTTACATATATTTTATTATATGTTTATTTATATTTAAGTGTTTCTCAACCACATTCCTAGAGGACCACCAACACTGCATGTTTTGGATGTCTCCTTTGTCTGTTTCATTACAGGCCTTTCAGTCTCTGCTAATGACCTGTTAAGAAAACATGGAAGATGTGGAGAGGTAAAGTCTAGATCGGATAAGCGGCCGGCTGGAAGTGCAATGTGCACATTAACATAACAACATTTTTTTATGACTCTGTATAACAATAATTAATATTTTTACAGTACTGTGATGGTTGGGTTTAGGGTTGGGGTGGGGGTAGGCATTAAATAATACAATTTATTAGGTAATTTAAAGAGCCCATATTATGGGTTTTTGAAATATCCAGCTAAGGCTTGAATCTGTAAGTGTACAGTGTTTAAAACTATTGATTCATCTATAAAAGAGTCGACTCATAGTGCTTCAAACGAGTCGTCTTGATAACGAGTCATTAGGTGTTTCTTGATGACGTGGCTACGAAACACAAGTAGTTGCACACGCAAACCCGGGAGATTTGAAACCTGCGGCCCCGCCCACTAACACAGAAAAAAGACACACACAAACACACACACACACATACACACACACCGGTCGAATGAAGTCACGCTGTGCAGATGGATATTGTCGACAGTCCACCCAAAGACGAAAGATCAGCATTATAGCCCAGCCTTGAGCAGATCTTCTGGAAACTACCTGCTTACAAAGAAGACTTCATCGGCCGTTTGTTAAAAGAAGGATCAGTAAAGACTGTCAGAACATGGATCAGTGCATCATGGATCGTTTCTTTCCCTCCATTCCACAAGTGTAAGTACGTGCGATTAAAATTGTTGCCTCATTTACTCTAGCTTTCAAATTATGTATTTAGTTATGTTTTGTTACTTGTAACTGCGTGTACTGTATTAGGTTAACTCTTTATATTCTCATATCGCGTGTAAAGCCACGTTGAAAACGCGACGCTTGCCGCTTTTTTTACGGATCTTCAGCTGTTCTTACACACATGCAATGGTCAAGTTTCAAAATAGTTCAGCTATTCTGGATATAACTGTGGTCGCGGATATAATGGAGGACGCGGGTGGTGAGGGAGGTGTCACGGACGCCGCCCTCTCTATTCTGCCACCCTAGGCAGCTGCCTAGATCGCCTCTATGGATGCGCCGGCCCTGGCGGCGTCTGCGACACCTCCCTCACCACCCGCGTCCTCAGTTATATCCGCGACCACCCCGGTCTTCAATTTCATCCGCGACACCAACAACAAATGAATCACCGAACGATTCATATGGGAGTCGCTGGGATAATGAGGTAAAAGTAAATGCAGATTATAAGACCATGAAAGTGTTTTTTGACCTTGCATGCATATTAGAATGTTGTTGGAGACCCTTACAATCAAAATATGACCCTATTTCATGTATAATTGGGGCTCTTTAATAGATAACATAAATAATACTCGGTACAACTACTGTTTTTACAGTGTTGTGATGGCTGGGTTTAGGTTTGGGGTGGGGGTAGATGTTAATAAAATACAATTAATGGGAAATGTAATAAATAATATAAATAATTCTCATTAACTTCCGGCCACAACCATATCCGATCTAGCAACAACCATGTACAGAGCTGGTGGTCCTCCAGAAACGTGGTTGAAAAACACGGTATTATAGCATTATGTCTATGTGCTTCTCTGCACTGGGCTTAATATAAAGTATCCATGTTTTAAGGACTTAGTTTTGTGCCAAGACAGGGTCTACAGAAAATTAAAGCCACACAGAAACTCCTACAAAAAACACAGATTTTTAACTTTTGATCCTTAAACACATCTCTATCATACACACAATCTCATTCTCACAAATTAAAGTGTCTGTCAGAAAAGCAATGCTTGCTGCTATGGTGTAAAAAAATTAAATGTAACCTAAAGAATGAAGACATAGGCTCATGAACATTTATGAGACACTGATGTCTCATATATCAGAGTCTGATTGGGATGTTCCTGTGGGGTCGACACCAAGAAGACATTTCTGCCATTCCACACAAAATGGGTTAGGACATATTTCTTTTTTTGGTGGTATTAAATAATGGTGCAAAAAAAAAAACTGTAAACAGACCAGTAAAATGCATTGAGATATTTATTTAGATACATGTCTCCCAGAAATTCTAAATCACTTTTAAGAAGATGAAAAAAATTAGCTTTATGGACAGGACTTCCTGTCTGTAGTAAATCCTGACAGTAGTTTTTTAATACTAAATCAGTACGTGCTGGCGCTGTAGTTAATGCTGTTAGTAAATCTTGCTCCTAATGTATAATCAATGTCATGGTCATCAAGAGGGCATATTTATTTAACTCCTCTCCTGAAAGGAAATAATGCAAAGTGCTATGCAAGAATTGGGCAAAGAATTTCAAACTCTATAGCAAGATTCACCAAACCGCCAATCAGATGTAACTAAGGTGACAAAACTTCGATGCTAAATAGCTTGCTCTAAAATTAAAGTTAGAAAAAAAATTCTTCTCATTCACTCAATCACTCACTTTCTGCTTGTTATCTGCTTTATCAGGGTTCTTCACAGTTGAATGAACCACCAATTGCTCTGACATATGTTTTACTGGTGGATGCCCTTCCTCCCATAAGCCAGCACTGAGAGTACAACCCTCAGAGCTGGTAAACAACCACAGACTCTCTCATTCACACACTACAGCCAATTTTAGTGTATCCATTTTACCTATATTGCATACCTTTGAACTGTGCATGGGAAAACCGGAGCACCTTGACAAAACCACCTCAGGCACGGGGAGAACATGCAAACTCCACAAAGAAAGGTCTCCTGGTCCAGCCGGGACTCGAACCAGCAACCTTTTTGCTATGAGGCAACCGTGCCACCCCTTAATAATTTCTTAATAAAAAAAGTATAGCTCTTGAACTAAATTCGTAGAGGGAACACAGTTTTGCTCCAACCCAAATCAAACACAGCTGATCAAAATAATCAAGATATTCAAGACTACTAGAGACTATTAAGCAGGTGTGAGTTGAAAGTGGTTGGAGCTAAACTGTGCAGAGCTGCAGCCCTCCAGGAATTGAGTTTGAGATCATAATGTAATTCATATAATTCAGTAGTGTAATTATATTATTTGACAAATTAAACGTTGCTTTTAAATACAAAATAATTATGCATGAGCTATAATGCTTTTGAAATCCTTGAGGCAATGTTTATTGGTTTGAACTATAAACTACATAAATTGGTTGATTCATTGGCAGTGATATACAGTAAATAGATATCTTCTGTCATAGCTGCAGTTGTGTTTTTGTGCCTTGTTCAATGCATTTTAAGTCACTGAATATAATAATAATGATAGCTCTTATTTTTCCAACATGGGATGGAATCACACTTTATCACATATGAGAAGTGATTACATGAATTCTCTATGAGCTTATACAGTTGAAGGCAAAAATAATCAGCATATATATGAAGAGTTCAGATGCAAAAATCTCTAAATGCCATCTGAAATTTCCTTCAAAAACAAGCACTTTTCTCAACCTGCTGTGTTTATGTTCAATTTTTTCACTTTACAGGCAATGGAAATACCCTTTTCATCAACATGTGAAATTACGGAACCTACACACAAGAGTATAAGAAAAATGATAATTTTAGAAGAACATTTTAGACAGCATTTAAAGGTTTTTGCATCTATTTATATAATAGACATATAAACGTAGACAGCTTGGCTTAAACAAGGCTAAACTTAGGCTGTTAGTGATAATCTAATAGACATCTAAGAATAGCTTAAAACTAGTCCTCAAATAGACAGATTAGACAGACCTTACATGTGTAGTCATTCATTTCTGTTTATTTGATAACTAGTCTAGTTTTGGCCTATTCTTAGATGTCTATTAGATTTTCACTGGCAGCCCAAATTTAGTCTTGTTTTAGCCAACATGACTATGTTTAGACGTCTATTACATCTTTTAAAAACCAAAAAAAAAATTAAAAATGCTTGCTGGGTACTCTCCAATGACATGCCTTATTAACCAAACTTGTCAAGTTAAACTTGTTCGTTCATTTTTCTTAATTTTCTTTTCAGCTTAGTCCCTTTATAAGTTAAACTAACTAACCTAATTAAACCTTTAAGCTGAATAGTAAATATCTAGTAGAATAGTGTGTTCTGTATGTCATCTCAGTGAAGACAAAATAAATTTAACTGTATTTTAGTGTTTTATATTTAGTATTTTGAGTATGTATTTTATAGTATAAGTGTTGAAAAACTCTTTTCTCATTAAACAGCACTTGGTAAATATTTTTAAAAGAATAAAAAAATCATTCCACACAATAGTGAAATATGCACCACAATTTCATTAAAGAGTCTAAAGTTTCAATTGTTTTCACTAATTATTGTCTAAAGTTAATATTTTTACATGGCTCAAAGCCATGAAAATGAAATGAAAGTAAAATGAAAATAGCTTTGAACTAAGGCAATTTAGCATGCAGGTACACTTATGGTTCTAACTGCATAAATCAAATATTGAAAAAAATATTTTATATTTAATTAAACATTAGCCAAAACTATTTAATGCTTTTACCTGTAGTCAGAAATGTGTGGTATATGAGCATTGAGCACAACCTCAGATCACATTATGAAGTTTGTGAAAATCTGAAAGAAATGCTAACAACAGAACAGAACAGATGAATAGACCCTTGTAGAATAATGTTTTCAACATTTAATTGCAAGATAGAATTCAGATAAACAGCATCAAGTTTTACATTTTGTCTGAGTAACACTGGATAAAAGATGAAGAATCTATCATCGTCAACCGCTTCCATGTCTTCCCAGCCGTCCTACACCTCCCAGCATGGCCGATACACTCTTCCCACCATGCACCTCATGGTGTCCCTTCTGATGATGGCGAAATTTTGACTCAGGTCTGAACCAACTTCTCTGCGCTCTGTGCTGAGGAGGCTTTCAGGGGCGTTGAGATGAGGGACTCCTCTATTCAGAGATGTCAGCGTCCTCAGGAGATTGGAGTCAGCCACCACGATGATCCTGGAGCCTCCTGGTGTAGATCTCAGAGAGTTCTCTTCCAAGGTCTCACTCAAGCTTTGCAGATCTGGCTCGATTTCCTCAGATTTGGTCATCGGAATTGCAGCTGTTTTAAAGTAGCACTCAGACAAAAGTGCAACAGTGATGAGGACGGTCCCAGCAGAAAGCTTCATTCTTGATCTTGAGCGTTTGCTTTAGCGATTTGGCTGCTGTTTCTTGTCTTGTCTTGCAAGCTGGACTGATGTTAGTGGTGCTTCGGTCCATTTTTATAGGTCTACCGATAGTGGTCTTTGTGCCACGTTACCTCAGATTCATCATTGTGAGGCTATTAATAAAAACACAAACACTCATTCAGAACCCAATAAGACCACTGACAGAGCTCAAGGGTTTTGTTTGGTGCAACATTGATTAAGATTTCCTTCAGCGTGGCTTGTGATCAGTGTACAGACCACAGGGTTCCTCTGAATGGCCATTTCAAGAGGAAATGTAATTCCAGAATCCACACATTTTGAAACAATATGAGAGGATTAAACACCTGCTGAAGAGTCCAAGTGAATAATATCTGTTTAAACTGTGAATCAGAAGGCGAAGCCATCTAAAGAGGCTCAAACCCTGGAAGCTCAAAATGAAGATCAACACCCAGCAGGAGGTTATATCATTTCATTTAAAAATGCTCTGCTCTTTGTTGACAGTGCTGGCACTTCACTTTGTATCAAGCGTCATGTTAACACAGCTGAGATGATGCTCCTACTGGTAAATGCTACTTGATGTTGGAAAAATCTGTACATTCATCATACTCTGAATAACCCACTGAAATCGGTGACATTAGTTTTACATTACATTCAATAACACTATGGCAAAGGTGATGTCTGATGCTTTGGTTGTTTATTTTTACCTCATACTGCATAAAGTCGATATATCCCTGAAACCTAAAACTAGGTTCTGCTAACCAGAACTGCTTGAAAATCAGGTTATGCAAAATTAATATGCACAAAACTGTAGACAGATTGGTTAAGCAAATCTCCTCATGATAGCTTGATAGATGATAATCAAGTATACAATATTATTTTACAGAAAATTCAAGTATAGTAACTCTTATTTAAGGGATAGCACACACTAACACCATTTAACATTTTTCTATCCACTTGTTATATATATATATATATATATATATATATATATATATATATATATATATATATATATATATATATATATATATACTGATTTATTTTATCTTTGCCATAAATAATATTTTACTAGATATTTTTCAAGACACTTCTATATAGCTTAATGTGATATTTAAAGACTTAACTAGGTTAATTAGGTTAACTAGGCAGGTTAGGGTAATTAGGCAACTTATTGTATAACGATGGTTTGCTTTGTAGACTATCAAAAATAATTAGCTTAAAGGGGCTAATAATTTTTACCTTAAAATGGCTTTTAAAAACAGCAAAACTGCTTTTATTCAAGCCGAAATAAAACAAATAAGACTTTCTCCAGAAGAAAAAATATGATCAGACATACTGTGAAAATTTCTTTGCTCTGTTAAACATCATTTTGGAAATAAAAAATGAAAAAAAATCAAAGGGGGGCTAATAATTCTGACTTCAACTATATATATATATAAACAGTCTTAAAAATCATCTAAAATATATAAATATATATATATATATATATATATATATATATATATATAGAGAGAGAGAGAGAGAGAGAGAGAGAGAGAGAGAGAGAGAGAGAGAGAGAGAGAGAGAGAGAGATGATTTTTAAGAACTGATACCCATCTGAACTTTTTTTGAACCCATCTGAACCTGGTTTCCAGCATTTTTTTAAATATCTTGTATAAGATAAAGACATGGAACAAATGGTGAGTCATTTTTATTTATTTATTTATTTATTTATTTATTTATTTATTTATTTATTTATTTATTTACTTATTTATTTACTTATTTATTTATTTGTTTATTTGTTCGTTCGTTCGTTCATTCATATGACCATTCATTCATTCATTCTTTTATTTATTTATTTATTTATTCATTCATACATTTATTTATTTGTTTGTTTGCTTGTTTGTTTGTTTATTTATTTGTTTGTTTGTTTATATTTTTCCTTCATATCCCATTGTTATTTTTTTATGTCTTTACATAGAACATTTATGGAGGTTTTATTTTCTATAAAGAAATAATCAACAACTGTTTCAAGTTCAACAGTTTTTATGAGAAATTGGATGCTTATTGGCTCTCACCTACTTTGGATGTGCGTGTTTATCTTGTATTCAAAAAGTCCCCACAAATATAGCAATACCAGTAAATTTTGACAATAATGTCTTAGTAAGGAAAACGACTCACAAATCACACAGAATGAAGTATTCTAAAATGTACAAATGTAGATACACCTGTAATGATTGGGTTTAGGGGTAGGGTTGGGTGAGGGGGATAGCATTTCAACAGTTTATCAGCTAATGCTTAAACTTAAACATTAGTTTTGCATGAAACAATTTTTAGAGAAAATGCAGTGAGGTCAAGAGGTATTGCACTCAGGTAGTCTCACTCATTTATGGCATCCACAAACAGTAATAGTTTACTGACAAAGAATCAGTGGATATCGAGGCTATAATGGGATTGGTTATGAAAGGCACATATGATCCAAATCAACTCTTATTCAGTCTCCAATGGTATGAATCATTCAGTCTCCCAAAATTAGACCATCTCTTACATGATCTTACATGAGATGCCAAATTTGACAGGTTTTACAACATGTTGTCTATCATATTTTTTATTTCTGTCATTTATTTTCAAATGTCCATTGTTAGAGGTTTTTTTTTGTGTGTGCGGTGTACAGGTAGTAGTGGTATTGTTTATTGATTGTATATTGCTTGTAAAATCCTCATTTTCATTTTCACATTTTGGTCTATAACATTTTCACTGTAAGTGGTAGTGTTTAGATTGGAGAGGGTTAAAGGATCTAAAAATCTTTATATAATTAATCACTACTATACAAGTGCATTGATGCAAATTTCTCCCTGATGTATTTGTAAATATTTAAAATTTTAGCTGTAAACTTTTTATATTTTAATTGTATCAATATGTTTTCCCAAACTGTTGAAATGAATTAAATTAAATTGAATTGAATTGAATATGTTGTTCCAAACTGTATGTTTCCACATCAAATCAAACAAAAATGTATATTTTGTAGCTGTTAATGTGCTAAAACCTTCATTTAAACAATTAGATGCTGTTTCTCCCCTTTTTTGTTCTGCTTACAAAACAATATTCAATTCAATTCATATTTATTTATATAGCGCTTTTACAATGTAGATTGTGTCAAAGCAGCTTAACATAGAAGATTATAGTAAATTGAAACTGTGTCAGTCCAGTTTTCAGAGGTGAAGTTCAATTTAGAAAATCAAAAAAGCCTAGCCTATAAAAGCCTAGAAAATAAGAGTTATATATAATAAGCCTATAAGTCCCTATAGGCTAAGAATTGGTCTCAATAGGATAATATATGTTGGTTGAATCCTACTTTGCTTTTAAATTAGAGCAGTAGAACCTCTTCTGGCCCTTTGACTGGCTTACTCATTTTTTTTTATAATCAAAGGCTATGTCACATGTACTGTGTGAAAGCAGAAATGTCGAAAATAATTGGAAGCAAAACCACTAATAGGACAACTAACATAACAAGAGAATCTAAAGCAAGAGATTATTCAGCTGTGCTAAGCCTCTGGCTCATCTCACTGACATGAAAGTCTACACAATAATAAATACACATTATTAATGTGACCATCCTATAAAAACACAAAACCAAACAATTAATAGGCTATATGGCAGTACAAACTGTACAGCAAAATGTGTCAGTGGACAACAGTGAATCATGTAACATATATACATAAACTTATAAAGCTGAGTTTGATGTGAACCACTGTACCATTCCTGCACAATTACTTTTCGCTTTTGGGTGTGTGTGTGTGTGTGTGTGTGTGTGTGTGTGTGTGTGTGTGTGTGTGTGTGTGTGTGTGTGTGTGTGTGTGTGTGTGTGTGTGTGTGTGTGTGTGTGTGTGTGTGCGTGTGTGTTTGTGTGTGTGTGTGTGTGTGTGTGTGTGTGTGTGTGCGTGTGTGTGTGTGTGTGTGTGTCGTTTGATTATTTATCAAATGATCATTTCCACTGAGGTGAGCAAAGAAAGCAATAGACACAATAATGAGGTTAGAAACAATGGGAATACAGAAGTTGTAGCTGGGATAAGAAAGGCTAGTTTCATGAAAAAGAGAACTAAATTGGAAAAGCATTGTGGGCTGTTTTAGTAATATGCAAACAAGTTCATCTGGTGAACGTTATATATCCAGGAACAAGGTGGGTGGATTTTACTGCTGCATGGTCTGTGGGCTCTGAATGTTCTTTCCCCTTGTTTTTAAGGATTTTGAACAAGGCTGAACTCTGTCACCACATTTCCTTTCCCTTGGGATGTTTCTGAGAATAGGAATATGATAAATGAATTATGCTTCTTTAAATGAATAAAAAATATGTACAGTAAAATATTGGAAACAAAGCTACAAACAATTGAATATATCAGAGGTGTATAAAATATTTAGTTGGATAGTAAGTTCTTCATTTTATGTATTGTTTCAAAATATTTAAATAAAAGACTTGTATACATTTTAGTATGCTTCTTGTTGAATCAAGTGATTATGGATATTATAACAATGAGCAATTATAAAAACATATATAATTTCAAAGTAATTTATTTATTCATTCATTTTCTTTTCGCCTTAGTCCCTATATTAATCTGGATTTGCTACAGTGGAATGAACCATCAACTTATCCAACCAACTTTTACGCAGCGGATGCCCTTCCACCTGTAACCCATCACTGGGAAACACCCATACACACTCATTCACACTCAAACACTATGGACAATTTAAGCGTACCCAATTCACCACATGTCTTTGGACTGTGGGGGAAACCGGAGCACCCGGAGGAAACCAGCGTGAACATGGGGAGAACATGCAAACTCCACATAAAAATGCCAACTGAGCCGAGGCTCGAACCAGCGACCTTCTTGCTGTGAGGCGACAGCGCTACCCACTGCACCACCATGTCACCCATAGTAATTTATAGACTATATTTTATTAATAAACGATTAAAAAAATATAATTTTTATTATAAATATTATTCATTCATTCATTTTCCTTAAGCTTAGTCCCTTTATTCATCAGGGGTTGCCACAGCGGAATAAACCGCCAAATTACAGTGGATTATAAAAATAATATAATGAGGTTTACTATATTTGTTTTTTGACTCAAGCAAAAATGCAACCACTCAGCAATAAAAAGAAAATGTAGCAACCCTGTACAATACCCTAGTAGTCATATATCAACACCATAGCAATGACCCTAGCATGATGTGTTTTGCAGGGGCAAACACTACACATTTCTTTCCCAAAATGTAATAATCTCGTTTGAATAGCTCATTTGTCTGATAGATGTGTTGGTTGTGGAGGTTTACAGGTACTGACCCCCGTGTATCAAGACATGCTATGGTTACTGTCGTCACAACAACTCTCAGTATGTTTAGGTTTCTAGTGTGTGTGTGTGTGTCTGGGGCAGGTGCTTGTGGGTCGGTTTCTGGTTATTTAAGGACAGCTGCAGGCCATATGCTCATAACAGAGCAGTTTCTACAACTATAAATTGAGGATGGAACAGTTAAAGAATTTTCACCATGCTGCGTGTGTCTATCTCCAACTGGACTGTAACTGTTTCCCCGTTGAACAGGACTGGAAGCAGGTCAATGCAAAAATATTGCGTTACTGAATGTGATGTTGATTATAATCAGTAGCTTTCGACCTTGGTCCTGAGGAATCACAGCAGGGCACATTTTCTATGTCTCACTTATTAAACATCTGTTCACGCTGGGTATTGAAAGGTTATACACATCATGAAAGTAATCAACAGCTATCATTTTGTTTCAAATTAGACAAATACTAGTTTATCTTTCTCAGTTGTTCTCTTTCTTTGCTCTTCCTGGCACCCCAAACACTGTGAGCAGCAGAAAGTGTTTGTGTGTTATAGAATAGCCTGTTAACAGACTTACCTTTACACCTCACCATCCCAACAAGAGAAAAGAGTTCTCGAAGTTGTAGACTTGACTCTGAAATGTGCACACCAGCTGACTATACCAGTAGTTGCCAAGCAAAACATCAAACCCTGGCTCAGGGGCCAGAGGAAAGGCAACTTAGTCTCACTTGGAGAGAAGACAGTGCTTCTCACATAACCTGAGCCACCACTCGGGCCACGGCAGCAGAACTGAAAAAAAAAACAAAGAAGCGGGCTGCACCGTCGTCAGAGCTGAATTGTTATTCCACCTAGTTAAATAATAGAGCTCCCTTCTTTGTGTGATGAATCACACATATTAACAGCCACAAATTCAATTATGTTCCTGGAATCCTTGTGCGACAGTTGACTAAAAGCCAATAAGGACTGAATTCAGTCTTTTACGTTTTTATTTGACTATATTTCTGATCATATCTGAAAACACAATAAGCAACAGAATAGAATGGAATCCAGTTCTTCTAAAATAACTAAAACAAAATATTTCCCCATAAAAAATGGAAATTATCATTGAGGGAAACTATAATGTTCAACTACTTTTGAGTCAGGGCATTTTACATACTGTTTGGATTCAGGATTATTTCATTATTATTATTATTGTGAACAAAAAAAATATATCATATGTATTAATGTAAATGATTGTTTTTAAACATGTCACAGATCTTGTCTATGTTAACATTTTAAATGTTGTCACAGTTGCATCAAGTTTAACTGGCACCACTTCCCTTGGTCCCTGGCTTTATTCCTGGTCTGAATGATTGAGGCAGTGTAAATAAACCATCCTCTGAGGCGAACAAGTTTTTTTTTTGAGAAATGCTCCAAATGCATGCACACGTACTGTGCTTCCATCCTGAGACACATAAAAGTACAGAGTGGACAATTCACACAAGCCACAAAAAGTGTATGCGTTGTTGTAGCCCTTGAGGCCATGTTCCATGTCCAAATGTTCCAAGACCATGAACATTTCTCAAGACAGAATACAAGATCCTTTAAAATGCAGCATCATAAGAACTAATGATTTATAAAAACTATTTAAAAAAAACATTGTGTCAGTTTACAAACATTAAAAAAATAAATAAATCAGGGGTTATGAAACAAACTAATATTGGCAGTAAAGCAGCATTACAGAAAACACAATAGAGTCAGTGTCAAAGTAGTTTGATGCTGATTAAAATCCAATACTTAAGACTATCAGTGTTAAAATGTGAGTGTCATTATCCAGCTTAAATAAGTTTAAAATATGCTCTTGTCCAACACCATATGTACAGCTTAATCAATAATATTACTTTTTATTAATTTTATTGTAAACTCCGACTGAGCCAGTGTTACTTTTGAAAGTAATGCATTAAAATAGTTAGTTACTCCTCAAAAAAAGTAACTAGTTGCAATACATAGTTTTTTTTTTTTTTTGGAAACTAACGATTTATGTGTGGCTTAGTGGTTATCACAGTTGCTTCACAGCAAAACAGTCACTGGTTCGAGTCCCACCTGGGTCAGTTGGCATTTCTGTGGGGAGTTTGCATGTTCTCCCCGTGTCGGTGTGGGTTTCCTGTGAGTACTCCGGTTTCCCCACACGATCCAGAGACATGCACTACAGGTGAATTGAATAAATTAAATTGGCCGTAGTGTATGTGTGTGAATGAGTATGTATGGATGTTTCCCTATACTGTAATGCAGCTGGAAGGGCATCCACTGTGTAAAACATATGCTGGATAAGTTGGCGCTGTGGCGACCCCTGATTAATAAATGTAAGGGATACAGCTGCGGCTGTAAGTAGTTATTTGTTTAATTATTTGTTTAATTAAAATATTAAATTACCCATGAATTGTATTTTATTAACGTCCATCCATAACTTACCACAACCCTAAATCCAACCATCATAGTAATGTATTAACATTATAGTAAATATTATTATTATATATTATACGATCCCTGATGAATAAAGAACTTTTGCGTTACTATTCCTTACCTTTACTAAGGCATGTGTTCTTTCAAATCTTTGAGGGTTTTTTTTCTTCTTTTTTTAATAGAGGAGCTCTGCAATTAACAACACACTGTATAACCTTTATTTACCTTTAAAAACACATCAAATTATAATAATGTAGGATAATGTTATCTTCTGAGAACTTCCTGAGCCCAGAGCTCTACATGCCGTAAATACAGATTAATGAAAATGTAAAGATTGTGTTTGATGCTTTTGTACTTTTAAGTTTATTAGTGAAGTAAACTGAGCGTTGAGACAATCCCCTTTTACTTTTGTTCCATGCGTTCAGAATAATGAGAAAACTTCCAGCACAGAAATGTAAGGCTCTTGCCATCTTGGTTTCTGTTTGTTTCTGCTGGGAGAAAATTTTCTCATTGAGTGCGGGATTCAACATTAATTTTAATTCAGCAATTAATTTTTTTTTTATTTGAATTGTTTAAAAACTTGCATTACATTTTTTAACAGTAACAAGTATTGTGCTGGATCATCTACTAAATATTAGTATTTAGAATCCATAAATTAATGCCTAGTCATTTAGCTTCTTTTAAATTGTTGTTGCCATAGATACATTCTGACAGTTAGAATCAGTTATTAGCCTCATTTAAAAAAGAATATCTTACATGAAGTCACTTACAATCCTCTCATTCTGTGATCAACTGTAGAAGCATTATCTGTAAGTTTATTATCTGTTTGTATTTATATTCCATCTCAGATGTTATTGTTATGTACATAGATAACTGTTGCTCATTTTATGTACATCTTTTACATAGTTTCACTCTGTTTCAACATACTCAATGTGGCATGGAATAAAGCAGCATTCTCCCACAATCTCACGTGTTGGAAAGAGTTTATCTGTCTGTCTAACTTTGGGAAGAGAGACACCGGAGTGAGGGCAGAACAAGTATTATTACTTAATTTTTAAAATGAATGCGTTACTTTACTTGTTACTTGGAAAAGTAATATTATTACATAACTTGCGTTACTTTTAACACTAAACTGAGAAAGCTAAAGGCTTTATGTGTAAAATTAATTCCTTACATTAACTGTTCATAAAAAGTAATGCATCAATATTTCCAAACATTTATTAATATTGCTTGCTGATTCTCTGGCACACTACTAAAAACTACTAGCATCATAGCAATGCGTTTTGTGTGGTTCTCAAATCTTCAGAAAGTTAGCCTAGAACATTTTTTGTTAAATTCATCTTCATTTCAATAGCGCTTTTACAATGTAAATTGGATAAAAGCAGCTTAACATAGAAGTTCTAGTAAATGGAAACTGTGTCAGTCCAGTTTTCAGAGTCGAAGTTCAGTTCAGTTTAGTTTAGTTTAGTTACTTGTTATAACGTGTTTTTGAAAAGAGGATTAGCCCCTGTTGTAGCCGCTGTTCAAAATAATTACAACCAGCATACCATGCAGGTTAGATGCTTACATTACAGGGGCATTCATTATCAAGCAGTGCAAGCTGTGAATGTATTTGTGTGTGTGCACACCCATATGTGTACAAGCACACATCATTATGCCTCTCTTTGTTTCATGTTTTGGTGCAAAAACAGAGTATAACAAGCCATGGAAAATGGACGGGGTTTGATGATGAGTCTTTGACTTGTCTCTCTATATAGTGAAGGAAGAATTAATTAAGGTTGGGTAAATTTGATCCTCAACCAAGTCCTGCCAGCGTCAATGACCACACATAAGACATACTGTGAATTCTGGGTGGGGAAATGTTGTTTTAAGCAGCTGGAGCAATGAGTGTTAGTGATGCTGCAGTTTGAGAAGGTCTTGCTATTTTTAAACACAGGCAAATAGTAAAAGCATTGAAACCTCACTGTTTTTGGAGGATGAATGTAGCAAGAGATTTATTGACAGGTTTGAGAACTTGGCTTAAGAGTACTTGAAAAGTTTTATGAAAGTAGAATTGTTCTACTGTAGATGGTAAGTGAGAGAACCAGTTAAACTTTCCTGAGACAATGCCGTGTTTAACAAGTCATAAAATTCCATCAATACACAGCCACTAACACTGAATGTTTAAAAAATCCCAAGAGACAAGAATCTGCCAAGACATTGAATCAAGTAAAAATGTGGAAACTTTGTAGGGAGATCGGAAATAGCTATAACATGGGCTGTTTGTAGCAATGCTATTCTCTCCAATCAGGAGTTACAAATCAGTAAGTTCTTCACGAAAGTTATTCACTTCACACACTCTCTAATTAGTCCTCTTTCCCCATACGAAAATGTAGAGTCCTTTAGCAGACGTTGCGTTCACTACAAAATTGTAATGTAATGCCTGATTTGTAGTTAAAGCCTTCAACTGTGTGTCTGTGTAGATATTTTAATTCATGTTGTTGGTGCTAATGCTTTAGCTGTTGGCTGTAAAGTGAGCAAATTCATGGCTACAAGACTCTGGATAAGTTGTAACCGCAATACTCTGAGTCAGTCATAACAAACAAAACTCTTGGTTAGTTGTAAACACCAGTGATGCTACTACGAACCCCAACCAAATTTATTTGTACTTTGCCTGTTTTATTTTCAGTATAGGCATTGAAAGAGAAAGACCTTTTGGCACACATAATAAGCACACATAATAAGCTTCACACACAAATTACATAACTTTAAAAAATTACATAACATAAAATGTTGGGGCAGCACAATGGCACAATGGGTAGCACAATCTTACAGCAAGAAGGTCGCTACTTTGAGCCCTGGCTGGGTCAGTTGGTATTTCTGTGTGGCGTATGTGTAACCCCGCCGGTCATACACCACCCAACCCTCTCCAAGCTGGGATCAAACCAGCACCTTCCGCATGAGAGTCGGTTGCTCTAAAAAGAAGGCTAAAGACCCTAGCCTCTAGTGTCTGTCGCTAGAGCACCTTTAGAGGTCAGAGGAGTGAGGTTTACCTGCACAGCACTTACTAGCTGGCCTCCGTTACACTCACTCCTATGCGGGTCACGGCACCAACGTAACCCCACCAGTCCTACACCACTCAACCCTGTAGGGATGGTATTGGTATACAGTTTAACCCAAAGAATGACCAGTCTGTCAGATGAAGAAGAGCAGGAGTCAGAGATTCAAATAAATAAATAAAGTTTACTGAAGATAGTTTGCCGTTTCATCAGCAGATGCCAGCTTCAACACTCGCAATGAGTTCCTAGGCCGCTCTGACTTACAGTACAACAATGCAGCAATTATACTCTTTACACAAGTCATTAAATGTGTCATACATATTAGGTGTTCTAACCTGATTGGTTAAAACACAGATAGACTGGGAAAATTTCCACGTGGGGTGCGTGCGTACAATTCAAGGTTTACCTGCACAGCACTTAAAAGCTGGCCTCCGTTACACTTGCATGTTCTCCGGTGTTGGCGTGGGTTTCCTCCACAGTCCAAAGACATGTGGTGTAAGTGAATTGGGTAAGCTAAATTGTCCGTAATGCATGAGTGTGTATAAATGTTTCCCAGTGATGGATTGCAGCTGGAAGGGCATCCACTGCATAAAACATATGCTGGATAAGTTGGTGGTTCATTCCGCTGTAGCGACCCCAGATTAATCAAGGGACTAAGCCGAAAAGAAAATGAATGAATGAATGAACATAAAATGTTGCATTTTACCCCCTAAAAAAAACAACTAACCCAAACTATGGGGTGAATTGTTACATTTCATTCCACCTTATTTTAAACTAAGATGTGAATTATTCTGTTTGTGGTGCAAAGATAACATGCAATTTAATAGCAGACACCTTTAACTAAATTAAATCCCATTTTGAACACACTGGCTTAAAAGATCTCGAAGATATATAGAGGCAAATGCAAAGCATATTACAACGATTCCCCTTCAACCCTATATTGTTTTATTCAGACCTTTTATTTTTATAATGTTTTTAGGGTGCCATAATGGAAAACAAATCTTTTTTTTTTTTTTTTTTTTTTGATGTTTCAATGTTTTTTACTCAAATAAAACAATGAAATCTTCGGAGTGAGACATTTTAAGTAAGACATTTCTGATCACTACAGTTGACTGGTAGAAATTTCATTATCATTGCTGGGTTTTGATTTGGGGTCTTTGTTTGGTGGCTTTTATATTTTGTGAATGCACAATACTGTTTCCTCCAGCTGGTAAACATATCTCTAACATTCTTCAAATGCATGTTAAGAGATTTCAGCAGGACTTCTGATATAAGTCTCAATTTGGAACAGCCTCTTTAGCGAGCAATAGCTTGTCAAACAGTGGACAAACACAGGCGGTATATCTCAACGCAGGCACAGCAGGATCTGATTTGTCATATCATGATTGTCCTTAGAGAGAAGTCCAAGTTTAAATTATTATATTTTTGTTGTTGTTCACTAGTGTATAAAACTTTCTTTAAAAAAAAAAAAAAAAAAAAAAAAGCTATTTTTAACCCCAAAATATTTTCAGATTCCTGGAAGCATCATTTCCTAATAAACATTTTATTTTCTGGAAAAAGAGCTTTTATTTTCATTAATTTTCCTTCGGCTTAGCATTTGTTTAACCCTTTCAGCTGCAACCCAGTCCTGGGAAACATCAATACACATTCATTCAAACACACACACTTAAGCCAATTTAGTTAATCCAATTCACCTATAGCGCATGTGTTTGGATTGTTTGGAATGCTGGAGCA
Source organism: Danio aesculapii (assembly GCF_903798145.1). Classification (NCBI taxonomy): domain Eukaryota; kingdom Metazoa; phylum Chordata; class Actinopteri; order Cypriniformes; family Danionidae; genus Danio; species Danio aesculapii. The sequence goes on from NC_079439.1 coordinate 51,159,179, forward strand.
CCCAGAAGATGCCCACGTTACACGGGGAGAACATGCAGAATTGACTGACCCAGCCGGGACTCGAACCAGTGACCTTCTTGCTGTGAGGCGACAGTGTCATTTTAAATATAATAGATATTTTAATACATTTTAAAATGTAATATACATTATATTTTATATACAATATATATTACATTATAATATTGGCACAAAGCCAAGTTAAAACAAAGCATGGAAGGGATACCGCTGCGGCCGGAAGTGAACGATAATTATTTGTATTTTTTGTTAGGTTATCCACGAATTGTATTTTATTAACGTCTACCCTTACCCTAACCCTAAATTCAACAATCATTGTAATGTAAACACTAATTATATCGAATATTATTTATATTATTTATTTAATAAACACCCCCACTTCAAAAATAAACCTACCCTGACAGTAATGTAATATCAATTACTGTTGTAAAGTGTGACAGAAATTCTGCTATATTGATGTGAGTATTCGCAGCTGTATGCCATTTGGACTTTACCAACGTAAAGCGAGATCACAATGTGTTTGTTTACGTTACCGTGGCAACCGTGGCACATTCAGCTATAGTAGAATCTGTGCTGAGCGTGTAATCTATAGTCTTTGGCTCAGCTGAAATGTTTACAAAAAAATAAAAGCGCAGCCTAGCAGGTTTCACAAGGAAATTATTTCACCTGAAGTCGAACAAAAGTAGCCTGTCATACAGCGCCATACCACAAAGATGAGTGCAATTGCCTCAGATCATGAGGAAAATAAACCGGGTAGAAAATGTTTACTGGGAAACTGGGTTGAGGAGGTAAGTTTCTCAAAACATATTTACTATCATAGTAACGTTTCATGCTGACGTCTTGCATATGATGGTACACTTACAGTGTCATTAACATATTTTCTGCAGCTTGTTGTCTCATCACACCTAATCAGTTTCTCTTATGCACTTTAGGGGGCTACTGCACTGCTAGACAGTACCAGACCTAGAACATGTATTCATAAGCACGGACACACAGGCATTCTTACGACGGACGTGGCAGCAAAAGTGCAGGGGACCAGCACATTCAGAGCTGCTTTTAATGCTTCTACAAGCCTTGGGATGCGACAAAGAGGTGGGTTAAAAAATTATACAGGACTTTATGATAAGCACATTTCTCCTGTGACTTGAGATTCATGTTTTGTCTCTTGATATTTTCACTATCCAAACTTTTTTGTGCTATATAGAAATATTTTGGTCATTTATTCTTGTTTATGTATTTGTTTGTTTATTTTAGTGTAAACATGGTTGATTTTAGTTAAAAGTACACAATAATTTCTAATCACATAGCCTACTATTGAAATGCATTATGCCTTATCATGCAATAAATGCAGTAAAAATGGTGCACATGCTTTATTCCATTAAATTTACATTACATTTACATTTAGTCACAAGAAGTGCTAATTATACAAAGGAACTGTCAGAGCTCAGAGATTTAAATGCTAGATTGAGGAGGGGGGTTTTTTATAGAGAAGAGTACGGGTCGTTTGTCAAGCCCACTCACCTGTGAGTGCCACTTCTTTGTTTTTTTTTAATTTAATGAATAAGTTTATTGAATAAGGTTATTTATTTATTTATTTATTTATCATCAAACTTGTTTTATCCTAATTTAAAATTTTGTTACCCAAAGTCTAAATTTAAATAATAAAGTAAATTACCAGAACCATTTTCAATGTAATGTAATATGTATTTATATAGCGCATTTATTTTGTATGGCCATACAAGCGCTTCACAATCATGAGGGGGGGTCTCTCCACACCACCACCATTATGCAGCATACACTTGGATGATGCCACAGCAGCCACAGGACAACAGCACCAGTGCATTCACCAGTGATAGATGGAGTGGAGAGACAGTTATAGAGCTTTAGGGATTTTTAATGACCACAGCGAGTCAGGACCTCAGTTTAACGTCGCATCCGAAAGACTGTGCTCATTGACAGTATAGTGTCTCCTTCACTTTACTGGGGCATTGGGAGTAACACAGACTGCAGGTTGAACGACCCCTGCTGGCCTCACTAATACCACTTTCAACAGAAACCTAGTTTTCCCATTTAGAATCCCATCCAGGTACTGAGCAGGCTCAGCCCTGCTTAGCTTCGGTGAGTAACCACTCTTGGGCTGCAGGGTGATATGGCTGTGGCTAAATGAAATGACATGTACAGTATAACTGTATAATGCACAAATATAGCACTATATGAAAATGGTGAACTGTCAAGCATTTTTTGAACATTGCAACAGTATTTCAGATTTTATTATAAAGTTCCTTTTGATTCTACAAATAATAAGCTTCACAGAGCTCATTTTAAACAAATGGCCTACTCTCTTACTGCTTCATATACAGTAAATCTTTTTAATAAATTTCACTGTGGTTCTCATTTTAGGAAGACGAACTGAACTTCTGGAAAATGACCTCATCAAAAGAATAAGGTAGTTAAATAAACAAGCAATTACTTTAAAGTTTAATGTCCATCGACCTCATGGTGTGTAAAACAGAAATTATATTTTATTATACTCCCACATTTCTTGTTTCATGTGTGAGAGGAGGAAACAGTGAAAGAGAACTGATGTAAGAAATTTTTTTGTGCCACATACAGATTCATAGTTCAAGTAAATAATTTAAAAAAATTGTTTATGATGCCACTGTCTGCTTTTTTCTTGAATGTAACCTTGACTACAAGTCTCTGTTGTCAAAACAAAAAAGAAAGAAAGACAAAAATAATCATTCCTAAGTGAGACACCTCATGGCCTTACTTCTGATTTTGGGCTGAAACGCAAAGCAAAATGGGGTCAGATCCTCTTTAATGTTCATTACATTAAAAATGATTTTTTTATTGATAAAAAATTAATTATCATTAAAAAGTTCATTTAGTTTTTAAATCATTTCAGATAACATGCTTCACTTTCTAGAGAATCAGTCATTCAATCTAAAGGTTAATGTGGTAAACTGTATGGCTCCATTCACTACTTTGTTTATGCACACATATTTAATCTTGTTTTTTTAATTCTATAAATAATTTCATTTTTATGATGATTAACATTATGACACTTCTATTGTGTCAGATTTATTTCAGTGTGAATGAATGTCAGACAGACGTGCCTTCATATAATTGTTTTGTTTCAACCATCTGCTGAATTAGACAATCCTTCTGTTGCACTCAGTCATGAGTCATTAACTCCTCGTCTTCAACACCACAGTGACTGTGTATTCTGAAACCATTTTCAAGAAAATTAGCTTTATTAAACATTTGAAATGAGATAACATGCATCATTGCAAACTCAAATCTTGCTTCACAAATACAGCACTGCAGCTTTAAAAAAGTATTTATAGATACAATATTGTTAGATTATTTATTCTGATCAGTGTTGTCTACTAGTAAGCCTGCAACATTGAACTTGTAAAATAAACAAATGTAGATGCTTGCTCTTTTCACTAATCTACAGTATGATGACCTGTAAGTAGAATTGGATTGGAGAGCTGAGAGATGAAAAGGAGAAAAGACAAAGAGCACTAAGCGAAGCATAAAATAATGTTTATAATATTCATTCGAACCAAATCAGTCTACTGACAGTAAACCTTTTGGTAACACTTTATTTTGATGGTCCATTAGAGTATTAGTAGACTGCCTGCTTAATGACTGTTGATACTGCTCCTTCAACAGACATTTAACTGACTATAAGAAACTGTGCAAGTAAATGTCAAAACTTACACTAACCCTAACCCCAACCTAGCAGTCTACTCATAATCTAATGAGAATTAGTTGGCATGTTGATGTAGTGTAACTTAAATTCAACAAATGGACCATCAAAATAAAGTGTGACCAACCTTTTTATTGTAGCCTGTAATGATTCCAAAAAATTAAATAAAAAAGATGGCCAGCCTTCTTGTACAGTATGTCTGTTTACATATTTTAATGACTATTGCTTAGATTACAGTGTCACATGCCTGCACATTTAAAGGGATAGATCACTTCTGTTATTAATTATAGCTAAATGATGCTGTGAGAATACTAAAAAAACAGGCAGGCATGACATGAACTGACATGAGAACAAGCATTATTTTTGTTTACTGTTGCTGTCTACAGATGGCACGAGAGCTATCCAGTTTCATTCAAAATATTTTAATATGTAGACAACGTGAGGGTTTGTAATTAATGACAGAATGTAAATTTACCTATCCATTTAGTATTATGGTTGAAATGTTTGAAGCACATATATACACTACCTGACAAAAGTCTTGTCGCCTGTCCAAGTTTTAGGAACAACAAATAATAACTTCACTTTTAGTTGATCATTTGGTGTCAGAAGTGGCTTATATAAAAGGCAATAGATTCATCTTCAATGCTCCCTTTTTCATCTTACCCCAGACATGCTCAATAATGTTCATGTCTGGTGACTGGGCTGGCCAATTCTGGAGCACCTTGATCTTCTTTGCTTGCAGGAACTTTGATGTGGAGGCTGAAGTATGAGAAGGAGCGCCATCCTGCTGAAGAATTTGCCCTCTCTTGTTGTTTGTAATGTAATGGGCAGCACAAATGTCTTGATACCTCAGGCTGTTGATGTTACCATCCACTATGGAGATCTCTTGAACGCCCCCATACTGAACGTAACCCCAAACCATGATTTTTCCTTCACCAAACTGATTTCTGTGAGAATATTGGGTCCATTTGGGTTCCAATAGGTCTTCTGCAGTATTTGTGATGATTGAGATGCAGTTATACAGATGATTCATCAGAAAAATCTACTTTCTGCCACTTTTCCAAATGATCAACTAGAAGCCAAGTTATTATTTGTTGTTCTTACATCTGAGATCGCAGACAAAACTTTTGTCAGGTAGTGTAAGCTTATACTGTTGCACTGATTGAATATTAGCTGTGAACAGTCAGCATCAATTAATTTATTGGAGGAATTCAATATAACACTGTAATTGAATTATTTGCTTTAATCTAAATAAGACGATAATATGATTAAGGGTGAGTTGCTTTTTGAATGTTGCTTTCATGATCCCGTTTTACATGTTATAGCACATAGCCACATGGCACATATCCACGTTTCCTTTCTGAGTCATGTAATTTCGGGTGTTTCTTTTTTAATTTTTCAACTTTAAATGCAGTTTGGCAGTTTCACTTCCACTTAGGAACATTTCATTAATGCCCCATGACAAACTGAGTTATAGGATGCGAGTATAAATTAAGGACTTGTGTTTTAATGGAATTTTTGCTACCACACACCGAATGAAAAAAAAAAACTCTGCATTTTGCAATGTGTGTGTCTGTGGAACTTGACTAGGGAGGTGCAGAGAATAGTAATAGTTTGATTCAGATGTTTACATGTCTGTACTGCACTTCAATAATGTGGCTAAAATTGGCATACTCCACACGTCTTAATTGGGTATATGCACACAATCTTTTACTTTTTAGTCAGCCAGCAACGGGGCTTCCAGTGAACGGTCTTTTTATTACAAAATTGCCGCGTTTTAGATCTGATTGTTTTAAAAATCAGTGATCTTCACTGCTTGAAAGATATACAATATGAAGTGGGTCTCAGACCAGATAAGAAGCACTGCATTAAATTCCATTTTCCCCTGCCATATCTTTAAATATGACAATTTATTTTACTCTAGTGTTTTCAATGGAGTTTCTGCGCTCGCCTGCTGCTCCTGACAGCTCTGGCGGTTACAGGGGCTTTCATCTCGTTTTACGCTTGAACAACTAAATGAATGCTTAAGTCTATTTAACTGAATGTATTGTAATTACATTGCAACATTGATGCTGTAAAAGCAACTTTGTTAAATTGAAAATTGTCACATAAACCTTTTACCAGAAGTTTATCATTGGCTGAATAACACTAGCTGTGCAAATAGACCATTCGATTTATGTTTAGTTAGATTATGAGTCAGATTAAGGTAATCAATAATCGCTGTTTGCATGGTAGACTCTCAATCAGAGTATTGTCTTAATCATACTAAAATCAGATTATTGGTGTCCATGTAAACATTCGTTCATTTTCTTTTCGGCTTATTCCCTTTATTAATCCAGGGTCGCCACAGCGAAATGAACCGCTAACTTATTCAGCATTTGTTTTATGCAGTGGATGCCCTTCCAGCTGCAACCCATCACTGGGAAACACATACACACTCATTCACACACACACACACACACACACACACACACATACACTACGGAAAATTTAGCCCACCCAATTCACCTGTACCACATGTCTTTGGACTGTGGGGGAAACCGGAGCACCCGGAGGAAACCCATGCAAACGCAGGGAGAACATGCAAACTCCACACAAAAACGCCAACTGACCCAGCCGAGGCTCAAACCAGCGACCTTCTTGCTGTGAGGCGACAGCACTGCCTACTGCACCACATGTAAATAAATATGTATAACGTTTTTATGTTGATTTTAGCAATATTTAATAATACGTTAATTTACAAAACAATTTGTAAAGTAATGTTTTCTGGCTGCGTCCAAAATCACCTACTAAGTAGGTACTGCATTTGAATTTAAATATACTACTCAACCGTTAGAAAAGTACGCTCTATACAGTATGAATCTGAGCAGTATGAATAAATCTCAGACGTACTACATCCACCATTTTGTCATTATCACGTGACCTACCCACGTCAGTTGCATCACTTCACTCCCATTTATGAATTCTCTCGCAGTGCCTCATGTGATAGCATAGCTATCCATCCGCTGCACACTTCAGAATCTCGTAGTAGGTCATCCAAGTACTTCTTACATACTGATTTTCGAATTCGATGAATCAGACATACTACTCGGCTCGCATACTGATTTTAGTGTGCTATATAGTATGGAAGCATACGATTTCGGACGCAGCGTCTGTCTTTTTTTTGATATATGTATTATATGGGAGACTTCTTTGTTTACCAAACAACTGGTTCTGATTAGTTTAATTTATTTTTATTTATTTCATGTGTCAATTTTTTAGTTACTGTACTCTCAAAAGCCTTCCACATAAATGTACAGATTTTGTAAATAATTCTATGCAGAAATAGCAAAACAAGTGTCTGCAGATTCTGGGCCTGCTTATGCATATAGAACATAATCAAGAAGTTCATATTCAAAGAGATTACCTGATTGAACTAACAACTGTAGATTGTTATGCTACAGTTTTAGCATAACATTTTGATCTACTTTACAGGGATGAGATACATGCTGACCTGAACGCAGATCCTCCAATCGCTGAGTTGTCCTCCGTAACAAAAGCAGACTACAAGGTGGAAGGCTTCAAATCTGTCCGTGCATGTCCGAATTCAACCATGGTGTGTCTCATTCCACTGTAACCTTTAGGGGCTGACATTTGACACTTGCCTCTTGAGCAATGCATTTCAATTTTAAGTGAAAAAAAAAAGAATGGTAAATTGTTATGAGAGCATTTTGTGACCTATACATCATTATTGCTTTGAGCGTATAACTTCACATGTGTGCATGTGAATTTACAGGCATCTGAATCTGCTTGTTTCTTCCAGGGTCATGAATATACAACCGAACAGGCCATCACATTTTGGAGTGATAACTATCAGAAGATTCAGGTCAGCATATCTAGTACTGTGAGGTTTCAGATACATTCATTTTTTATTTTATCATCATTTTAATAATAACATTTTCTTTTCACATGCAGGGCATGACAGCAGTTAAAAGGAAGGACAGTCCATTTAAAAGAAGCGCTGCCTTTAGTACACCAATCGGTGAACAACTAGATCAGCTGGATGACACAGTGCTGTACCCATCAGAAAAGGATGCACATTTGTGAGGAAATAACAAATGTTATCGTTGTATCATAAACAGCAAATGGGAGGAGTATATTCAATGCTGTGAATCCAAATGCAAGTCTAGAAATAGCTGTTCATCTTACTCATTTTACAGTTCACCTTCACCAACTCAATCTTTTTCATTAATTTATATTAGGTTTTTAAATAGGTTCGTTAATCATCATTAATCAATTGCAAATGAAAAGTTAACACTCATGTCATCTATCAGAAACAGCCAGCTAAATGTATGTAATTTACACACAAGTTATTTTTTTGGGCAAGAAGGTTGCTGGTTTGAGCCTCGGCTGGGTCAGTTGGCATTTCTGTGGTGAGTTTGCATGTTCTCCCCGTGTTCACATGGGTTTCCTCCGGGTGCTCCAGTTTCCCCCACAAGTTCAAAGACGTGCGGTACAGGTGAATTGGGTACAGGTTTCCCAGTGATGGTTTGCAGCTAGAAGGGCATCTGCTGCATAAAACATGTGCTGGATAAGTTGGCAGTTCATTCCGCTGTGGCGACCCCAGATTAATAAAGGTACTAAGCCGAAAAGAAAATGAATGAATGTTGGTTTTTCATGTTTAATGGAGACTTCCTATAGATGTAATGACTTACTGTAGTGTACAGTACTGACTGTGTAATATGTCAAACTCTACACCTAAACCAAACCCTTACAGAAAACATCATGCATTTTTACATTTTCAAAATTCAGTAGGATTTATCAGCCGTTTTCCATATGGGCACCCCCAAAAAAGTCCCAGAATTTCAAAGTTATTACTATAGTCGAGGTGACATTTGGTAATAATTCAAAGAAACACACATATATATACAGTTTAAAGTCTGAATTATTGGTCCCCGTTTATTTTTTCCCCAATTTCTGTTTAACAGAGAGAAGATTTTTTTAACACATTTCTAAATATAATCGTTTTAATAACTCATTTCAAATAATTGGATATTTTTCTATACAGCTTAAAGTGACATTTAAAGGCTTAACTAGGTTAATTAGGTTAACTAGGCAGGTTAGGGTGATTAGGCAAGTTATTGTATAACGATGGCCTGTTCTGTAGACTATCAAACAAAAATGTAGCTTAAAGGGGCTAATCATTTTGACAAAATTGATTTTAAAAAATTAAAAACTGATTTTATTCTAGTCAAAAATATAACAAAAGATAAATAAATAAAACATAAGACTTTCTCCAGATAAAAAAAAATATCAGACATATTGTGAAATTTTCTTTGCTCTAATAAACATAATTCTGGAAATGTTTAAAGAAGGAAAAACAGCAGGGGGTTGGGGGGGGGTCTGATAATTCTGACTTCAAGCGTATATGCAACAAACTTACCGTTGTCTCTGGATAAATGTGAAATGGTTAATTTGGGTGCACCCGACAACCACCTGACCTTTTTTACAAAGAGAGAGAAAAGCTCTAACCAATAGCTAAAAATCGACTGCTGCTGTGTTTCTTTGGATTAGGATGGCTTACTTTCACACAGCTGTGCTGCCAATCTCAGAGCTGCTCTGTCGCTGCACTCCTCTTTCATGCTTTCAGCAGGGATTAATGTTGGGTAACTATGGCAACAAGTAATTTTAGACTTCATTAATTCAGTTTCCATTTGTTTTTACAAAGCTGTTTTCTTGGAGGAATGTGACTTAGTTTTAGAATTATTTTGATTCCTGAACAGATTCATCTTGTTACTTAAATGCAAAAATATTTTACATGCAGCTATCTATTATGAAATGTTTTATGTCTATCCACTATTCAGCTCTTAAATAGCATCAATGTATTCGAGACGTGATTTTGACTTCTAGTAAGAGGTGTTTTTTCTATATATATATATATATATATATATATATATATATATATATATATATATATATATATATATATATATATATATACTCTTTTTTTTTTTAAGAAACAAAATTAGAAATTGAAATTTGTAACTAAACAAAAAACATGACCCAACCATACTTGTTTGTTACCATATCAATTTGTTAGTATAATAGTGTAAAGGTTTGCATGTTGACCTGTAGGGCATGTAGGGGGCAGTAATTAGGGATCATAGGGGTAAGAAGCAGCTGTGAACATGAGTGCTCACACACAGATGCATTAAAGGCACAGATGCCAAATGGGTTCTTAATGATCAAAATATGATGTCATCTCTATTTACCACCGAACTGGTGTGAGCAGTAATGACCTAAGGATGATCTTCAATGAGCAGACATTGTATGGTTTAATAGAGAGAGTAAAACTAAATACTTCATGATATTTAAATATTCATATTGTGTAACAAAAGAATAAATACACAGTACATCTTAAATGGATGCCCATTTTATATGATTCTTTAATGTCCTAATTAGGCATGGGACGATAACCGTTTTTAAGGTATACCGTGATTTGGAAAAGTCAAGGTTTTAAAACGGCCAAAATTTTCTGCTATATCATTCCTAAGGTATGCACAAGATTTTTTATTTACATTTTGTTTAGTTTTTAAGACAACAGTATCTCCAGCAAAAAAAGATATCCAAAGATGTCGTTTTAAATTGTAAAGAAATCTGTGTTTTTGAAACTAATGAAGACAGCAGAAGTGATTTTTTTTTTTATTATTTAGCCTGACATGTTTACGCTTCTAAAATATTTAAAATGTTTCTCAAAATAAAATATATTGTGTTCATTGGGGAAAAACCCAGACATTTAAAAAGAATATATTTTAAAGCAGTAATCACAATACAATACAGTAATCACAATACAATACAGTGATATACTGTTTACAAAGGTCCATAGTTCGCCGACAAGTGAAGGTGTATAACCGATTACGTATAAACTGATACAAAAACATGTCAATTATGGTACATAAACACACTCAGCATGTTTTCTTTTCAAATTGTCTAAAGGGTTGATCACACTGAACGTGCTTTTTGCGTTCAGAGGTGCCTTTTTTGAGTGATTTACTAACGACCACAAGATTTGTGTGCTGCTTCTGCCTGCTGCATCTCGCGTTTTTGCCGTTGTGCGCTCGCAGTTGAAAAAAGTAAACTCTGACAGGAAGATGTGCGTCTTTTTTATTCTCCAATCAAATGAAAGCAGAGGTGGGGTTTCCATTGAGGTGACAGCAGTGTTTGTGTTGTCAAAATGATTACAGAGACTTTTGAAGACAGAGGAGAGTATAGTGATTACTGTTTTGAGCTATCTGGAACTGTATGACTTCACAAATCTTGAATATCACAATATTATTAAACAATAAAATTATACCAATATCAACAGCAACACTCATGCACAATACGCAGCTAATTCAGTCCTTGCCTAGCGACATAAAAAAGCACACTGCACCTCTTTTTTCTTGTCAACAAAAAGGCATTGCGGTGTGCCCTGTTCTTTCTTTTCTTTTTTTTTTGCAATGTAAAAGTGTGTTCAGTGTGATCTGCCCTTAAGCTGGCAGACAGCAAAAACTTAACAGAACACAAAACAATCTTCAAAGTGAAAACTTATTCCAATATCACCATTAATTATATTGTGAAATAAAACCAACTCATTTGGCCCTGTATCAAAGAGCTGATTAAAATTTTCACAGGTTTTACTGTTTGAGTAATAGATCAGGTCCTGTTTCAATTTTGGATAATGTTTTAGCTGACCTGAATGAGATGAAATACAATGGTGAGGGAGAAAATGCACTATTTAGCTTGAGAGTCGCCGCTAATGGAACTCTGAGGAAGAGTGAAACGTTCAAGTGTGCAGTTTTCTCTTTTCCTCTTGTGCTCATAATCCGCAAACCCATTTGGGACTATGTGATGACTGGAAAAGAGCCCTTTAAGAGGGATTTGCTAATATTCTCAATGCTTAAGAACTGTCAAGATATTTGCGATTTGATTAATAATGACTGTATAAAAAAAATTGCTTTAAATTCAGTTTATTGAACAAAATATCTTACAATGTCTTGGATATACATATGTACAAATATTACATTATGCTAAAACTTCACTCTGTCCTCATTCTTAACAACCACCATCCATGCACTTGAAAGAACATTACATCACATCACTTGTTTTCCAAAAATCTGAATATAGAAAGCACAAAAATAGGAATTTCACCTGGAAATACATACTTGTCAGCACAAGAAAACTTCATTGTAAAAAAACAAAACAAAACAAATTGTGTATACAATTTTTGCAGTTTTTAAGCAGGTATGAAATATACCTGAATTGACCTCCCTTAAAAGGTATTATAACATGTTGTTCCATGTGAGAGTGTGAAACCCTTTCAGACACAGAACAAGTAAGCAGTGGCTCTGATCCTGGTCACTTCCTGGCATCAACAGTGCTCTCAGATAACATAGACATCTGTCTTCTCTCCCAGAAGCCAATATGTTCTCATTTTGCCTTTACCCTGAAAGAGAGGAACAACAGCGATCAATAGCATGCATCAATGAGCACTCAGACAGCTTGCAGGAGGAACTAATCAACAATGGCCAATATGCTCTTTCCTTAATGAAAAAAGACACATAGACTGAGCCCGAGCTAATATAATGCTGCACAGAAAGGTGCTAAAAGCTGTTTATCTCTATTGATTAAGTCATTACAATTCTCAGATTGACATCAAAGTTCAGAGTTCACAGGACTTATTTTAGTACTGAATATATAGTATAGAAAATATGACAGTGATGAGAACCAATTTTTATTATGCTCAACTATTTGTTTTAAATATTGCCTATTCAAAAAGCCACAAAGCATTTGGTACAGGATGTAAAAATTTAAATAAATGAATAAGAATTTAAACGATGAAACACATTTAATCTTACATGGTTAAATGACCTTTTACAGAACTCTATTAGGGCTTTTCCACTACACAATTACAGAAATATGATGTGTAATCACTGCTGATTACTGATTCACCAGAGAAAAATCATCATTACCCGCATCATTGGATTTTCTACCTAAGATGAGAAACCCGCTAGATTTAAAGAGCCCCTATTATGGGTTTTTGAAAACGACCTTCTATGCAGTGTTTAACAAAGCCCTAAGTGAATGAAAACAAGGTTTAAATCTGAAAGTGCACCATGTTTAAAATGATTCATTCTTAAAGGAAAGAGTCGACCCAGAGTAAAATGAATGATTCGTTTTGTGTTCAAATCTTTTGCCTGTTCGTATCGACGTCAACAAGAGAGCGCCAAATATGAAGTGCAGCATCCAGTAAAACGTGAACGTGCCTTTACCTTCAAACACTAGTGGAGCTCAGGAGATCATGTGATTGATCATGACCTGAAGATTACCATTACTGAGAGATAGCCATATATGCGGTGGGGAATAAAGGGTTAAAGTTCATTTTCACAACAACACCACAGTATAGCCAATCGTGTGCTGTGTTTGTTCCTGTCATTTTTCTGATGATTGATACAGTAACCTACACTGCAACGCGGGATTCGCCAGCTATTTGTTAAGGAGGGATCAGCAATGTCTATTAATGTATTGGACTTCGTCAGTAGCACAGTTAACCAGTATAAGGACCAGTTTCTTCTTCCTACACAAACTGTAAGTGTGATTAAAACGGTTGCTTCGTTTTCTGTAGTTTGCAAAATATGTATTTAATTGTGTGTCGTAACTTGTAATCAGGTATCTATTATAGATCAGTGCTTGTAATGTGTCTCTCAGGTTAAATCTTTATGAGGCTATTCTCATATCACGTCCTAAACCACGTTGAAAACGTGATTCAAATGTGTTTCTGTGCTCATTTCCCTGCCGTTTGTCATTGTTATTGCCACCATCAGCTGTTGAGCATATCGCTGTCAATTTTCAAAATAGTTCAACTTTTGCCACTGTGTGGATTTATACTGAATGTGTGTTGTTGTTATTACTTGGGTTATGATTAAAGGCTGATTTATACTTCTGCTTCAAGCGCACGCCTATGCTACGGCGCGGCTTACGTGTGGTCGTCGGCGTCGCTGACACGCACCTCTCAAAAAATGTAACTACACGTCGCAAGGATGCGTAGCGCAAGCTCTGTGATTGGTGGGCTTGGCAGCGCTGACGAGTGTGGGGGCGGGACCGAGAGGGCAAGCCAGATGGAGCAATTGTTTACAAGTGTGGAGTCCAGTAAAGGAGCTCCGGATGAAAAGTTTTGCTTTGTGTTTACCTCATGTTAAAGTTGTTGCAGGTTCGCTGGTTCCTGCCTCAGATTGAGCGAGTTTGAACCACTTGTACATTAAGGAAGCGTTCAGAAAAAACAAAAGACCAGCAAAGAAACTCGATACAGAGGAACATAAACACCTCACTGCGAACTAACATTTCAGAAGTGTTATTGCAGAGTAACAGAAACAGCGTGCAGAAGTATAAATGCATGGCTACGCGCGTTGCATGCGTCGTGGGTCACGCTGATCACTTGACGCAGAAGTATAAACCAGGCTTAAGAATAGAGCATATGCTGGTGTTTAACTGCATTGCTTTAATGCACTCCTGCATTGGGCTCACAAATATAATCTGTGTTTCTTCATAACCATGATGGGCGCTTCTCTCCGTTTCGTGCTGAACACAACAGACACAATCACAACAGACTTAGTCATCGGACCAAGCAGCGCAGATTAGCATCGCGCTAAGGAGGGGTTTGGGAACAAATGAATCACTGAACGAATCATATGGGAGTCATTGGGATAATTAGGTAAAATAAATGTAAATTATAACACAATAAAAGTGTTTTTTGACCTTGCATGCATATCAGCCTGTTGTTGGAGACCCCCAAAACCAAAATATGACCTTTTATAATGCATAATAGAGGCTCTTTAAATAAACAGAATTATTTTAAATGACTGTATCACAACTTTTCAACATGTTGTGATTATGTGATGTTAAAATTTTTCTTCTCATTGTAAAACGTGTTTGTGTATTTTTATTATGTGTATCTGCTCGGCTGAGATGAAGTATGAGAGGTGAGAAGAAAACATTTAACACTTATCTATTCCTTTAAGACACAACAGACAGTCCTATACATCTTTAAAGTTTTTTGTAGTTTAAGCCCAAAAATAGACATATAAGTGAAAAGCAGGGTGCAAAAGTAAATAAACACTCTAATAAACGTTACAAACAAAATGAAAATGCAAAGTTAAAGCCACAGAATGTACCGCTTTTTTCATTAAAATGTCCAAAACCCACTAGAATAGTATTGTATATTTTGTTGCTTTATGTACTTGCATTATCAGAAGTTTTGAATAATGTTCAAATCTATCTCAATTTTAACTAGAAACATGCTAATGATGTCACAGTCTAGATGTCTTATTTAGTTTTATAGAAAACATTGAAACACCAAAGAGGCTTTAACATGTTTTGCGTTTTCTAAGACTTCACTGTACAAAGCAGAATTATAACAGAACTTTAAAATGTTGCTGCTTTCATACAACATCACACTCGTCTTGTCAGCAGGTACTTCAGGAGTCTTTTTCTGCTTCTATGGCTTTCAATCTTAGGAGCCAATCACACCAAACATGCTTTTCCATTCCAAAAACGAGAGACGCACCACACTGCTTAGAAAAAAAGAAGCGTGACGCACTTTTTACGACTGAATCAGCTGGGTATTGTGCGCGAGTGTTGCTGTTGACATTGGTAGAATTTTAATATTTAATAATATTGTGATATTCAAGATTTGTGAAGTCATACAGCTCCCGATAACCCAAAACAGCAATCACTAGTCTCTCCTCCATCTTCAACCGTCTCCGTAGTTGCCTTGACAACACAAACACTGCAGTCACCTCAATAGAAACCCTGCCTCTGCTTTCATTTGATTGGAGAATGAAACAGACACGACAGAAATAACGTGCTTTTTCCGCTCAAACTTTTACTAACAGGCGCAGCAGGCGGTTAAAATGTGAGGCACGCAGGGTGCATAAGCAGTGTGCAAAACGCTCACAGCTGTTAGTAAATCATTCAAAAAAGGCGCAAAACACGCATTTGGTGTGATCAGCCCCTTACTCTGCTCCGTACATACTACTATGACAATAGGTTTTAAATACTTAGCTCATCCATGAATGAACATGATTTCTGCAGGAGTTCAGTAGGATGTAATGAAGATGGCGACTCCCACGATACCACACTCAGGCATGGCCTCATCAAAACACTACTTTGTTTGTTGTGAATACATGCCCTCTAGTGGCACAAATGATCAATTGTGCCCTTAACGATCAGCAGCAGTGACGCTCTCTCCCTCTCTGCATGTGTACATATACACAAGAGGAAATCTTGTGTCTACACAATAATGACATACAACTTTAAAATCATAGTATCATATATTGAGTATTATATTAGGGGGCAGGGCTTTTATTTTTTTATTCTCTCATAACAAACAGTGAAAGATCGCCACCCCAAACAAGGACTTTGACTGAAGATTTGACAGATTTTTTTTCTTCTGTGTAATAACTTGCATGGATTAATTGTTCACCTAAAGAATAACGATGTGTGCTAAACTCACAAATAAACTTTGTAAATTTCACGCAGATTTAAATTCATTTTAGCTGCACATGACTATTTTATCCTATTGATAATCAAAATAATATATTTTATAGTACACTCCTCAAATATTTCTATATATTGACAATCACTTAAGAAAGCAAGGATGACTCCATACCTTCATCTCCACATCTCCTCGCAGCTGGAGTTCGAAGTAACCAAACTCATCCAGAACCTCTTTGGTGGCTGAGGACATGTGTATCCTTAGAGCTGTTAAGAGAAGAGAATGGCCATCACAAACAAATAATTCATCAGAAATATGGAAATAATCTCATCATTTACTAAACCTATTTTCTGTGGAATACGTAAATATATTTTGACATATACAGTTGAAGTCAGAATTATTTACTGTCATCATGGCAAAGCTAAAATAAATCACTTACTAGAAATGAGTTATTAAAACTA
Organism: Danio aesculapii; assembly: GCF_903798145.1. NCBI lineage: Eukaryota > Metazoa > Chordata > Actinopteri > Cypriniformes > Danionidae > Danio > Danio aesculapii. The sequence goes on from NC_079439.1 coordinate 51,175,881, forward strand.
TTATGTTTAGAAATATGTAAAAAAAAAAAAAGTCTTCTCTCCGCTAAACAGAAATTGGGAGAAAATATATACAGTAGGGCTAATAATTCAGGGGGGCTAATAATTCTGACTTCAACTGTACATGATTTATAATCATCATTTATGAAACATTTTCCTCCTGTAGTAGTTCTGTAGTATGTCAAACCAGAGCAACATGTCACTTATGCCTTCCCAATTTATAATATAATATAAAACAATATTATTACCACTGTACACTTTATTAGGTACACCTGTGAAACTGCTCATTAACACAATTTTTTAATCAGCCAATCACACGGCAGCAACGCAATGCATTTAAGCATGTAGACATGGTCAAGATGATCTGCTGTAGTTCAAACTGAGCATCAGAAAGGGGAAGAAAGTGACTTTGATCAAGGCATGGTTGTTGGTGCCAGACTGGCTGGTCTGAGTATTTCAGAAGCTGCTGATCTACTGTGATTTACATGCACAATCACCTTTGGCATGTGTTGGAACGGGAGATTTCCATCATGGATGTGCAGCCAACAAATCTGGAGCAACTGCGTGATGCTATCATGTCAATATGGACCAAAGTCTCTAAGGAATATTTCCAGTACCTTGTTGAATCTATGCTATGAAGGATTAAGGCAGTTCTGAAGGCAAAAGTGGGTCCAACTAGTAAGGTGTACCTAATAAAGTGGCCAGTAAATGTATTTATTGTCTTTAAGACCCTGGTCACAGTATGTTTTCTACAAATATTCCCTGTTCATTTTTTTGTGTAGCTGTGTGTGTGAGCTTTCTTTTCAGGAGCTACAACTAATCAGTGTAAGTGCACAGCTGTGAGTGACAGATGACACCATGCTTGATAAAAGATGATCAGGCTTCAGAACGGTGACATGTTGCACATATGGGGCCTGAAGTAATGGGTAATTTGTCCTGTCTAAAAGAGGCTACATATATAAGGGCTATAAGGTGTGGGCTCCATGCAGCTAAGTGTGCATTAGGCTCCAACCAGCTGTAAACATATTATTACATGTTATAAATCAAACCGGAAACATGTTGAGTGTCCTTGTCACTAAGTATTAATAATGTAAATGTGCACAAAGCCCACATCAGGAAGTGGAATGTCAGTCGATACATGTGGGAAGTCTCATGAACAGCAGCCTGCTGCTTCTATATGGGTGAAAAGCATATTAATGTTTTTAAAGCACAACTGACTAGCTCAGTACCAAACCCTAATGTGCTGTCATTGTTTACCATCTACACCTTCTAATGGATCATCCAAACCGTGATGCAAAATCTGTGAAGAAATGTACAAGTGAATTGTTTGCTAGCTGAAAAAGCGAGTTTGCTGCTAGCATGCTTGTAAGCATCTTTAATTTGTAGTTCTCCCTAAGCTATAAAATGATATTAAAATGATAAAAAAATGTTTGTAGAGGGGACATGGTGGAGCAGTGGTTAGAATTGTTGCCTCACAGCAAGAAGGTCACTGGTTCAAGCCCCGGCTGGGGCAACTGACATTTCTGTGTGGAGTTTGCATGTTCTCCCTATGTTGGGGTTGTAGGTTTCCTCTGGGTGCTACGGTTGCCCCAAAGTCCAAAACATGCCCATATAGGTGAATTGGGTAGGCTAAATTGTCAGTAGTGTATGAGTGTAAATGACGTGTATGGCTGTTTCCCAGTACTGGGTTGCAGCTGGAAGGGCATCCGCTGCATAAAAACATAAGCTAGATAAGTTAGCGGTTCATTCTGCTGTGGCGACCCCTGATTAATAAAGAGCAAAAAAAGAAAGTGAATCAATGAATATTTGTTGAGCATATAGTATTGATGAGCATATTAGAATGGTTTCTGAAGAATTATGTGACACATGAAGATTTAGCTAGAAGTGCCCTATCCTTTGATTCATAATTCCATAAACGAGGTAAATGTTGACAATCACCACCTGCAGAGCAAATACCAGAACCTAGCACCTGATTTATTGTTATTATGTTTTACACACACCATTTTCTGAAGTTTTGAAATGTTTAGTACATTTAAAATCAACACAGCCAATGACCCTTTTTAAGAAACAGTATTTTCTTTAAATATGTCACAAAACACAAAAACACAGGTACCAAAAAAATCCTCAAAACAGAATCCTTTTGTGTTCAAAAATAAACAATAAAAAAAAATTATGACTTTATTCAACAGTGTCTTCTCCTCAGTGACACACACCCTATACTGACACTAAGGAGAAGACTGTTGAATGTTTCATGTGTGCACAAAGGAGACGGATTCTCGTAGCAGTGAGTACGTTTACATGGACACCAATAATTAGATTTTAATAATACTCTGAATAAGAGTCTACCATGTAAACAGCGATTTTAGATTAATTTAATCTGATTAAGGTCATAATCGAACTAAAAAAAAATCAAATTAAGGGGTATGCCGATTTTAGTCGCATTGTTGAAGTGCAGTACAGACATGTAAACACCTTAATCAAACTATTACCGTCATGAAGTGCATGAAATGTTCCCGAATAAAAGTGAAAGTGCCAAACTACAGCTAAAGTCGACAAATTAAAAACGAAACTCCCGAAATTACATGAAACTCCAGAGAAAATGCCGATAGTGGTGACGCGATGACATTATTCGAATTATGTGCTTTAACCTGTAAAACGGGATCATGAAAAGAACATTCAAAAAGCAGCTCATGTAAACGCGTACTGATGTAACATGTCATTAATAATATTCCGATTGAACCACTGAAGACTTATGATCTGTTTTGAGGATGTTACTAAAACCAAAAAAGAACAATTGGGAACCTTGCTATTTATGGAGGATCATAGAGCGCTCAGATTTCACCTAAAATATCTTCAAGAGTTCACACTTAGCTGATGATTGATTATGAAGCGTGTTTGGCATGCTGGAGAGAGCCCTGATGTCATAAGATTCTTGAGCCCAGGGCTCCATCCCGTTCGCAGGACGAGTTTAAGCTCAGGTAGGTCTCGAGAACTACCCTGCTTATTTATGGCTAATGACAAATCAGGGATTGCTATGGAGAGATTTACTGCTTGTTAAGAGCTCATCTATAGTGACAATTTGGTTTGGTCTTTGGACTGTGGGAGAAAACCAGAGAACCTAGGGGAAGCCCACGCAAGCATGGGGAGAACATGTAAACAGGTAAACACAGAAATGTCAACTGGCCTGGTAAGGATTTGAATCAGTGACATTCTTGCTGTAAGGCAACAGTGCTAACCACACCCTCAAAGAAAAGGGAGGGTGGAAGGGGGATTCTTTAAGACGAAGATAACTGAAATAAGAAACTCTGGTTAATTATAGTGAGTTAGGAATCAAGCGATTGGTAAATCATATGTATTAGCTAATGCTAGACCAGCCATGGTCAATCATAAGCACGTGATCTTCTTGAAATTAATTTATAAATAAACTTCAGTTATTTGTGTTCTGAAGATGAATGAAAGTCTCAGGGGGTTGGAAAGACATGTTGGTGAGTAGTTAACATAATCCAAATAGATGTGTCAACTGTTTATCATGCTGTTTTGTCACAAAGTGGAAAAATATTGAATTCTGAACAAAAATTTAAAAGATATTTTTGTCATCAACCTTCTCCTGTCGACTCCATACGGGATGCTGTGTTGACGGTATCTCCGAATAAACAGTATCGGGGCATCTTCAGACCCACTACACCGGCACATACAGGCCCTGTTTGTCACATACAAATCCAGCAGAGAAAGAAGAGATAATATATCACTGTACATATCCAGATTTTAAAATGGAAACAAATTTACAAAAATTTTTACTTCTTTAAACAATGTAAAAAATGGAATTTGTTTTAGAGTTTATTTTAATATAACCAAAACATCTGGGCTATGAGCTTAGTTTTATGTCTTTTACGCATGAAGTATGCTAACATTTGCTAACATTAGACATTTTGCAAGGAAAAGTTAAGACGGACATTTTCTTATGGTTTACTATGTTATAGTTTCCAAAATGATTACTTGGCCTTACCATGATTTTCTCAATACTATTAATAAGCAACAATAACATGAATGGATTCAAACGTATTAATATTAATAACGAAATCTGAGAAACAATAATGGTACCTGTGTGAATTCCTATCCGCAGACGTAGTTGATCATTGGGTCTGTGTCTGATTTTGAAGGTTTTAACCTGTTCCAGTAAAGCCAGTGACATCCCGGCTATCTCACGTGCATGTAGCTTCCCATTCCGCACAGGCAGACCTGAGACCACCATGTACGCATCACCGATTGTTTCGACCTAACATTAAAATAAGATGCATAAAACCAAACATGATTATGCTGCCTTCAAAAATCTGATGGAAATCTTGAAAACTTACTGAAACTAACTTTTACATGTACACAATATCATCAAGAGCATATTTTAAATCTTAACATCACATTTTAATGCATTATTTATAAAATAGTCAACAGCTAAAGCAAAGCATTATAACTGTGACTACAATAATTTCTAAAAAATCAACAATGATATCAACTAGAATGACAGCACAGTTTATGAAATGACCCTTACCTTATATACATCAAAATTATCAATGATGGCATCAAAGCATGTGTAAAGATCATTCAGCAATGTCACCACCTAAAGGGAGTGTTAAGAAACACTGTTAAAAGAAGCACTGAGTTGTATTACTACATGAAGAATAATTATGTATTATTTCATCCATAACTATATTATGTAACACATGTCTTATTTGGCAGTATTTTGACAATAGGATCAAAATAACCACACAAAAACATTAAGAAGTTGCTGCCAAATTAAGAATAATAATAATCATTAAAATCAAAAGTGCTTTGCAAGTGCTTGTATCCTCTATGAAATCAGCCGATACACAACATTTTGCTTCCCCAGAATTAAATAGCATTTATTAACTCTTTAGAAGAGACACTCAGACTTTCTCCATTTTTAGCCACCTTTTTGGTGTGATAACCTGACAGATTATCGGATGTTTATTTTCATTCATTCATTCATTCATTTTATTTTTGGCTTAGTCCCTTCATTAATCAGGGGTCACCCCAGCGGAATGAACCACCAACTTATCCAGCATACGCAGTGGATGCCCTTCCAGCCAAAACCCAACACTGGGAAACACCCATACACTCTTGCATGCACACACCAATTTAATTAAATTCACCTATACCTCATGTCTTTTGGAGGAAACCCACGCGAACATGGGGAGAACATGCAAACTCCACACAGAAATGCCAACTGGCCCAGCTGGGGCTCGAACCAGCGACCTTCTTGCTGTGAGGCGATCATGCTACCCACTGTGCCACCATGATGCCCTCTTCATTATCTCAGCCCCTAAAATTCTTTTTGAACTGAATGTATTATGTTTAGGGGGTGTTGCTAGGTCAGATCATTCGGAGAAAGTTCAGTCTAACCCTGAAAGTTTTATTACAAAATTTGCTCTGGAGTTTAGAGGAAATTAAAAAGTAATAAAGTAAATGTTTGTCATTTTAGATAAGCACTGTTGTCATTTACTGTATACAGCATATATGAACGCACATAAAACTGCACAACTTAAAGAAAGGGCACCTATTTTACCCGTCTGTAAAGTTTCAGCTAAAAACACCCACCATATTATTTATTTATCTTTCAGAATATTGGAAATTTCTGCTTTGAACAATATGTAGCTGCATTTGTTGCCTGTGTCTTTAATGCTAGTTCTCCCTGCCCACTGTTCCCAAGTGCCTGTCAGAGTGTGCCTCAATCTCTGCCTCAGCTGTGTCAGATAAACAGCACAGTGACAAACATGAAGGAAGCAGATCTCATGTAACGTTTGTGAGTAATTCTACAGTAAGAACTTTCCCAATGATTATTTGATGTATTTGTTGTGGAGTTAATTCTGCAACGATGAGTCACACACAATGTCGTTACAAAGTTTACGCACACACACAGACACACAGCGGACACACACACACACACACGGCAAATGTGACAGGATACAGGTTAATCTCCACTGCTGCATGGATTTCCATTATGTTAATGTACAAAATACACCTGATTTAACATCCACAAACATCTTCTTTTATAATTGTACTGACATGCGGGTGTGGTGATAAAGACAGTAAAATTGCTGTAATTCATTACACACATGCACTGTTTAAAAAAGGTTTTAAACTTGTAAAACTAATTCTTGATCACATTTGATGATGATTGATGATCACAGAGGGCTGAACAGATATTTTAATCCCAGTTGCTTTGCGCATGTCCTGTCTTGTTGATATGATTATACGTGTTACTACAGAGACATGTTAATATGCGGCTGTCAATCAATTTAGTGAGCAGGGAAACTTTGCGGTGGGCCTCAAAATGGGAGGGATTTGGATCCTATTTTAACGTCAGGAAATTTAAAAAAAGAGACTTATTATCTTTATATCACCCCAATATGAATGTGGACACACTATACCCACACACAGTTCTAAAACCGAGGGTGATCTAATTTCACCCCACTGTCATTTAGAATTTTAGAGATTTGCAAAAAAAATGTATTAATAAAAAATAATCCTAATATTAATAAATAAACTTTTATAAAAGTTAACACGACAGTTCAAAATGGAAACTGTCTGCCCCATTCACAGTAAACTGGGCACAACACACTCTACAGGTAGGCTCAGAAGGCTTTTATCATCCATCCACATGGTTAATCAGCTATACTAACAGAGAAGACTCCAGATCCAGATCTGTTTTTACATTACTGTAATGGTTGGGTTTAGGGTTGGGTAGGGGTAGACGTTAATATAATTCAATTAATGAGAAATTTAATAAATAGTATAATATAAATAATTCTTGTTTACTTGATCTTTAGCTGATTAACCATGTGAAAGGATGAAAACAGCCTTTTGAGCCTACCAGTATGTGCAGAAGGCCCCTAATGGCCCATATCTATCAGCTGATAAACACTGATAACACCCATTATTCAAGTGATGACATTCAAATCGTCTGGTTTTAATCTTCAGCAAAATAGTTTTAGTGATAATTAGGTATATTTAGTCCAGTTTTTACAAATCCATATCTTCTTGTAAAGATAAAGAAGGTTTTAAAGCTAATAGTAAAGTATGCATTTTATGAGGGTCTTTTTTAAGGATCATTCATGCATATAGTGTAAATGTGTTCACCATGACTATAGAATGAGCTTAGAATTTTGATATGTTTATTTAATGTATTATGATTTAACTAAACTTGTTAGAATTTAGTTGACTAAATCTAATATTCTTCAGATGACAAAAATGATGGTCACACTTTATTTTGATGGTTCGTTTGTTAAATTATTTACATTGCATCTATGTGCCAACTAATTCTCATTAGATTATAAGTAGACTGTTAGGTTAGGGTTAGGATTAGGGTTATTGTAAATTGACATGTACTTGCAAAGTTTCTTATAGTCAGTTAAATGTCTGTTGAAGGAGCAGTATCAACAGATATTTAGCAGACAGTCTACTAATACTCAAGTGGACCATCAATATAAAGTGTTACCAAAATGAAAACTAATGGCTAAAACTAATGGCATTTTACTCAAAAAAAATACAAGCCTGTTCAAATGTATAATTACTATTATTTGTCAATATTATTTAGTATTCATTTAAAAGTTGAATATTTAATTGTATAATTCAGATAATAGACAAACATTATTATTATTTTTAATTGATGAAAGTATAAAGAATAAGCTAACTCATACAATAATACCAGGATAAATTAATTATGATACATAGCACAACAATAATTATGCACAAGCTTAAAAGATGTTATTTTTCAGAAGGAGTCAGAAAATATGGAACTAAATCAAGTTTTATAAAGTGGCATAAAAATGCTCTGACAAAACATATTGTTCCTGCTTACCCCTTCCCCTAATTAGCTCCTGATGTTTTCAAATCCTAGAAATGCCCCTGATTACATCTATTGTGTCTGCAGCTGTGCATTGTTGTTGACTGTGAAATGACTGCTATGATGTATTTCTGCTTGAACTCCCAATGGTTCTCTCAAATTAAAATACTTTCTGCCCCCCTCCTCACCCCCCCAACCCATCCCATCGCTCTGGATGTACGCCCAGAAAGAGGCCTTACAGAGCGATATATTTGCATACATAGAAATGATGATTTAAACATGCAGGCCAACTTCATTATGAGGATATCACCTTTATAGCTTCACATTTTCACTGATTTTACATCTGTTAAAAAATTATGACTGTTCAAGTTTTGTTGTCAGCATTTGGTCACACCAGAACAACCTTCCAAAATCAGCTGGTCTTTGAGTTCAGGTCAGACAACAAATGGCCTCAAATGCCTGGCTCTTGTTTGAAAAGCAAGAAACAGAAAAAAAATAAAGAAATAAAACTAAAGAAATCTGAACTTTTCAAAAATTTATTTAAAGGGGTAATGACATAAAACAATGACAACTTTGCATTGATCATTTGAGGTCTTTGTACCATTATCCAAAAATCTAGTAAATTCATAGGTTAAAGCATTTATTCAGTCCAGATTTAAAAATGGGTCAAGAGGTATTATGACATCACGGCGCCCATGCCTTTGCATTTATACTGCATTCATTATTATACATCATTGCACCATGAGTACCACCCTGCCCACTGGTGTTTAGTCAGTTAGGGAAGGTTGCACACCATGCCACCACACAAATACCAATTTAACTGTTATTCCCTATCCAGGCTCATTCAAAATAAGCACTTTAGCCAACAATTATACGAAATGTAAATATGTTGTCCCAGGTATGTTTTGTTGCACGTTTCAGATCACAAATCCACTAAAAGGTGCTGTCTACGTTTTTTCAAAACTGAAGTGTTATTTAGGTGTGTTTATGTGTCAGTACATGCTGTTTTTGTGGATGTCCAAGATATTATTAAGTAGATTAAAGCACCAAAAAAATTAAAAAACCATGAGCAAGTGCAAACTTTATTTACTGTCCATGAGAAGGCCTTGAACATCCCACAGATCACCATGTTAATGACCTAAACCTATCCCTAAAGCCAATCAATAATGATTTCAAAAGCAAATTTAAGAGAAAGACCTTCACAGCTATATAGTATCCAGTACCTGGATTTTATATAGATTTTATCTTATTCAAGAGTTCACACTTAGATATTGCTTGATGATGTTAGCAGGTTTGACATGCCTTCACAGAAGAGAATCCTGAGCTCAGAGGTAGTTGAGGCCAAGGCTCCCGCCTGGTCAGTGAGCATATTAGGGGGTCAGGAAGTTCTCGAGAGCTCCTTTAATTCATTCGCCCTATTCCTTGGTTAACAAGGGCAGCTCCATAGAAATAGACTGCCATCCACACCAGTGCATACTTACATATAGTAGCTCAGTACTAAAGTGCTTGTGACTGTTACTTAATTAACTTATGTCTCATGTCTTTGGATTGTGGGGGAAACCCGAGTACTGGGGGAAACCCATGCAAGCATGGGCAGAACATGTAAACTCTCCACAGAAATGTAAACTGGCCCAGATAGGACTTGAACCAGCAACCTTCTTGCTGTGAGGCAGCAGTGCTAGCCACTGAGCCGCCTTGTCGCCTAATCCTGGATTAATTTAGAAAAAAGGAGGAAGGAGAAAGGGTAGATGTGGAGGTTATCCAAAACAAAAATAAGGGAGTTAGGCAGGATAAAGTTTGGCAGGATATTTATGTTGCGTTTGGAATGATCCGATTGGCTAGCTAATAATTCTGGATGGGGGACCAGCCGTGATCAATCCTATCACATGTTCCTCTCGAAATTAGTTTGTGAAGCTTCATTTTGTGGAACTGTGCTTCACCAGATGATAATCCTGTCAGAATACTCAATTCTGATTCGTCAGTCACAACATTCCATTGTATGCTATAACAACTATTGACACAGGCTCATCCGGGAATCATCTTGACTGTCAGTGAATAGGTTGACATCCTTATATATGCTTGTTTGTCATACTGCTGTATAATAAGGTTAGTGTATACTCCATCAGCTCCATTCAACTGTTTTGCATTCAATTAAATAATTAATATTTTACATTATTATGGCTCTCAACAATGTTTGTGTCTCATGTTTAAGCTCTGTGGCAAGTAGCATTGTAATAAGCGGGATAAAGTACATCCAGGTGCAGTATAAAGCTCTTCATTTCCACTTCCACTTTGTCATGCTGCCGATAACCCTATATTCCGTGATAATAACTGCCTGGATGTACTTTATCCTTTACATAGCTCTAAAAATAGTCATAGAATTTTCAATTAATATTTCAGCATGCAGTAGACCCGATTGCCATGTGAAAATGTTTATGTTTGAACTAGTAAGCTAACAACCCAGGCTTATTGTGTGAGTCATTGATATGTACCACTGTATACTATTCTGGAGAGCACTTAATATATCCAGGAGGTATGTTTTTTTTTTTTTTTGCGTGTATGCTTTTTCAGATCTCAAAATTCTCTAGCAAGTGCCATTCGCACCTGCTGTTCTCCTATAAATCCATCAGAGGCCGCTGTCGACTGACCAACCAACCGACCAATCCCCCACCTACCTAACCGATAGTGTTTTCAAAAGCATTGGGTAACCCGCCCACCACCTTCCCTAAACCGAACTGACAGCGTTTTCAAAACCAATCAATAAAAAGAAAAGCCTTTACGGCTGCCTGATTTCAGATTTTACAACGTTCTACCCCAGTTATTTACTTATTTATTTTATTTTCTGCCTTTAGTTTTACCAGCTTTCTCGTTCTTCGCCAAACTCAAAAAGAAATGTAGAATGGGAAACATATTCACAATGAGCCTGTGTTGCAAGCTAACCATCTTCACTAATATAAACACCCTAATATAAACACCCGATATTATATTAAATGATTGAATATTGGCATGTCTGCTACTGAGAAACAACACAAACGTGAAAGAAAGCAGAGTTTAAAAAGCTCATTTAGACTTCAGAAGCATCCTTTTTCACAGCGCTTGACTGTAGATCTAATGTGTTGCGAAGGTTTTAATGGATGTTGTCATAACACACTCATGCACAATAGCAAGATAGATTATATATTGTTTCCTATGCAATGACATGACAATCAAACAAGTGTCAGTTTACTGACAAGCCTCAAAAGACCCATCACATAAAAACAGACCTTTTTTACAAAGAGAGAATGAGGCTTGACGCTTGAAAGTAATCATTTTTTTCACACATATATATATATATATATATATATATATATATATATATATATATATATATATATATATATATATATATATGTTTTTTATATTTTTTTTTTTTTGAGAAATAATATATCATTAATAATTCTAAGTGTAACGTAATGAACATTTAAAAGAATCCATGCCATGACCTGTTTTAAGCCATGTAAAATCACAATGACATTTTATTCATAAAGGATATTCTCCATGGTGAATAATGCATCGTGACTATACAACATAATGCCATGCCTTAATCTAATTTTCAGCACTAATTCAAACAATATCTTAGCCAAAATGATATTAAAATATATATCAAGATTTATTACTTATATAAAACATTTTGGAATGTCTGGCAGTAAATATATTAATACAATAGCTTTGAATGAGAATATATAACCATCTAGGTTCAAATCTTTACAGCCTTTCATTAAACAGTGTTAAAACACATGGGAACATGGTGTAAGGAATGTCTTCTCTGTGGCTAAGAAAAAGTAATGACGCAGTCATTTATATCTCTTTTAGATATTATGAAGAACAGATAGGTTACTTGCAGAAGCATAGTGCTCGCACAATCATACAATGGTCACACCAAATATGGTTATGATCGCTTCAACCATACATAAACAAAGCAGACAGGTTATTAAATATGTGCAATGATAACTTTTTTCACAGTTTTTCCTGAGTAAACATTCCCAGTGAAATATACCAGATCAATGTAGTTTACTGCACTGTCTACAGCCTAGCACTAATTGCTAGTGAGTTAAAATATATTTGTAAAAAAAAAATCATTTTAAATAATACATAATGTATATAATTTTTAACAATATATCTTAAAGTATAATATAATCTATTTCCCACTTCCTGGAAGCAGTGATTTTTATATTATTAACATATTTAACTTTATTTTGCTTATATTAATGTAGTATAGACACAAACACACACACACACACGCACGCACGCACGCACGCACGCACGCACGCACGCACGCACGCACGCACGCACGCACGCACACACACACACACACACACACACACACACACACACACACACACACACACATATATAAATTTACTAATGATCATATTTTTACATTATCTTTTACATTTCATATTTTTTTACTTAATATAAAATGATATACTCTCTTTCACCACTTGCATATAACCTTTTGTTAACATAAAGCACACAAAAGAGCAATGTTTATTTCTATAGTGCATTTCCTAAATAGTTTTACTTTAAACATGCTTAGGCTTGGCCTTTATAATAAATGTGGTTATATTTGTACTGTTCTGTTGTGTGTCTTATGTTGCACATGCAGGTAATTTTTAGGCTATAGCCAAAATGCACTGTACGTATTGATTATTTTTTTTATCGAATATTTAGAAACCTTTACTTAAAGTTCCAATAAGACATTTCTGACTGTAGATATTTCAAGACTCAATTATTGATTAGTACGTATTGCTAAGGAAACTTTAACAGTGATTTTCTCAAGATTTCAGATTTTCAAATAGTTTACCCAAAATTTGTATCTCAACAAATAACTTATAATAACTTATTTAGTTTTCAGGTGCTGTATAAATTTCAATTAAAAATACATTGATAACTAGTTTTGTGGTCCAGGGTCACACATTTTGCATTGGAGTGTTTGTAAGTTTAGGGGCTCTATTTTAATGATCTAGGTGCAAAGTCTAAAGCGCATGGTGCAAAAGCACTAAGGGCATGTCCAAACCCACTTTTAAGGATGGAAAAATACGCACCCTGCGCATGTTCTAAGAGGTGCTAATTCTCTTAATGAGTTATAGGTGTGTTTTGAACCTAACGTGCATTAAACCAATCAGAGTCTCATCTCTCATTCCCTTTAAGAGTCAGTTGCATCGTGCCATGGTGCATTTGCTATTTATATTTGGAAAAACGCTCCGGTTACTAAAGTAGAGGGGGGAGGGTGCTATTGTGGAGAATCCACTATGGGGATTTGTTCAGAAAGCCAATCGTCTGAAAGAATATATTATCGGGCCAATGAAATGCCAATAAAGCTTGCGCAGCTAATGCTCGTTGCAATCAATTAGCAATATAAGCACAGCAAGAGCAAGGCTGAGGCATCTTTTTTAGCTGAAGAGACTTAAACTCACAGCTAAGGGGCAATCATTATGGGGAACAAGGGTTACTTTAGCAACCAGAGCGTTCCCCTACGGATGGGGAACTTCAATGCTATTTTAGAGAATCTACTATGGGAAAATGTTTGGAAAACGGCATAATGATTGAACCTTACCTTCGCCCCTGACGAGAGGTTTGCCAGGCAAGTGTCAGCGCACCTGCATCACCTAGAGGCGCGGTCTTTCAATGTGTTCCCTGGCCCTTACTTATCCCACTTCAATAGAAGATTTATGGATTTAGATTTATTTTTCGGGAGCCGCAAAGCATCTAGATAATTTCTAGGAATTTAAATACGACAGTGCGTTTCCCTGCTACCCAAGTGGGCAGATATGATGGCAAAAGAGCATATGGACTAGCCCTGAGAAGGAGTGCGCATATGAAATAAGATGGTTAGTGGTGAGGGAAGACACAGGTCCGCCTGTGAGGGGGAACTGCACCGTGGCTGAATAAGCATATGGGATCGCCTAGTGGGGATCACGCATAGCAGGCACCTATACCCAGAACGCGGGCTGACCAGCAGGCAGACCTACAATGTAACGGGCCAGCAAGTGACTCCTCCACTGAGTCAGTGCTGGGGGCCTTGGAGGAATCTCTGCAGGGCTCACCTAAGCGGGTAACTTTACTGACAGAGTAAATAAAGCATGTATCTCCGTGTTAGGGAGAATGGCGCAGCAAGCGTGTTGTTAACTGAGTTGTTTCCTCAAACACCAAGGGTTACCTAATACCATTGAGGAAACCGGCTCCACTTGCAGATTGTAAAACTTTGCAAATGTATTCGGTGTCGCCCAGCCCGCAGCTCTACAGACGTCTGTTAGAGAGGCGCCACGTGCATGCACCCAAGAGGATGCGATGCTCCGAGTGGAGTGCACACGAATCCTGGGGGACACGGCTCGCCCTGGCTTTGGTAAGCGAGGGAGATGGCATCCACTATCCAGTGGGCCAACCTCTGTTTAGATACGGCACTTCCCTGTTGCCGACCATCATAACAGACGAAGAGCTGCTCAGATGATCTAAAGCTCTGAGAAAAATTCACAAAGCGCGAACTGGACAAAGTAATGAAAGGGGTGGGTCTGCCTCCTCCGGTGGCAGTGCTTGCAGGCTCACTACCTGGTCCTTAAACGGTGTGGTAGAAACCTTGGGCACATATCCAGGGTGGGGTCTCAGAACAACGTGAGAGTAGGCCGGCCCGAATTCCAGGCACAAGTCACTGACCGAAAATGCCTCCAGGTCCCCAACCCTCTAAATCGATGCCAACGCGATCAGCAGAGCTGTCTTCAGGGACATAAATCTTAAAGATACTGAGTCGAGTGGTTCAAAGGGATCTGTACGCAGGCTCCTGAGAACGAGGGCAAGATCCCGAGAGGGCATGAAAGGGGGGCAGGGTGGATCAATTCGCCTAGCACCTCTGAGGAACTGGATGTTGAGGTTATGCCTTCCCACGGTGCTGCCAGCCACTGCGTCATGATGAGCGGAGATGGCAGCCACGTAAACCTTGAGTGTGGAGGGCGACAGCCTTCTCTCCAGCTTCTCTTGGAGAAAAGAAAGCACAATGCGAGAGATGCACCATTCAGTGAATAGACTCCACTTCAGGGCGTAGGGGTGCCTCATCGAGGGGGCTCTAGCCTGAGTAGGGGGCTTTAACCACCGCAGTCGGTAGGTTACCTAAGTCTTCCTCGCGTCTAAGGACCACACGTGGAGGTTCCAAAGATCTGGGTGAGGGTGCCAGATGGTGCCCTGTCTCTGAGAGAGTAGGTCCTCTCTCAAAGGGATCTGCCAGGGGAGGGCCGTTGCGAGGAGGGAGAGTTCTGACATCCAGGTCTGGTTGAGCCAGAGGGGCGCAACTAGCAAGACCTGCTTCTCGTCCTCCCTGACCTTGCACAGTAACTGCACGAGCAGGTTCACTGGAGGAAACACATATTTGCGCATGCCCTGAGGCCAGCTGTGGGCCAGTGCATCCGTGCCGAGGGAGCCCTCGGTCTGGGAAAAAAACAACTGCCAAAGAGCGTTCTCGGGGGAAGCAAACAGATCGATTTAGGCTTCCCTGATTCGCACTCTATCAGCTGAACAGACTCAGGGTGGAGTCTCCATTCTCCTAGACATAAAGGCTGCAGTGAGAGCGCGTCGGTTGCACGGTTGAGCTCGCCTAGAATGTGAATGGCTCGCAGCGATTTCAGCTGCGTATGACTCCAGAGGAGCAGACGGCGGGCGAGCTGAGACATGCGGCAAGAGCGGATACCCCCCATGTGGTAGATATATGCCGCCGCCACACTGTCCGTCCTGACCAGCACGTGCTGTCCAGCACCGGTAAAAAACGGTGGAGAGCGAGGAACACTGCCAACAGCTCTAGACGATTGATAAGCCAATGCAACTGGGTTCCTTTCTACAGGCCCGCAGCTGCATGCCAGCAACACACAACCCCCAGCCCATGTTGGAAGCATCTGTCGAAATGACTGGACGCCTGTCCTAGAGGCACTCAGGCCTGTAGGAACGAGGGGTTGTTCCAAGGGCTGAGGGCGCAGCGACTCAGCGCAGTAACAGTGACTCGGTGTGTGCTCGCGTGCCATGTGCGTCTGGGGACTGAATCGTAAAGTCAGTGCTGAAGTGGTCTTATATGGAGTTATGCGAGCGGCTTGACAGCGGCTGCGGATGCCATATGCCCCAGGAGCCTCTGAAAGGATTTCAGTGGGACCACTGTTTTGCTGTCGAACTCTCTCAGACCGAGTCTAGCTCCAGCCTGAGAAAAGAGATTCTCTGCACATGGGCGAGTTTGCTCTTTTCTCGGTTTACCTGAAGCCCCAACAGGTGAAGGTGCTGGAGCACCTTGCGTCTCTGTGAATAATCAGTTGCTCCCATGAGTGGGCTAAAATCAGTCAGTCGTCGAGATAATTGTGTATGCGGATGCCCGAGAGCCCGAAGGGGAGGATTTGTACTACCAGGCTTGACCTTTTTGAACACAAACCGCAGAAACTGAAAGTGGCATGGAAGAATGGAAACATGGAAGTATGCTTCTTCAGGTATATCGCTGTAAACCAATCCTTAGGAGGAACGCATTGGAGGATGCGTTTCTGCATGAGCATTGAGAACGGCAGCTTGTGCAGACAGCAGTTCAAAATGCGTAGATCTAGGATTTGCCGTGACCCACTGCTCTTTTTGAGCACGATAAAGTACGGGCTGTAAAACCCGCTCTCCATCTCGGCTGGAGGGACCGGCTCGATTGCATCCTTTGCCAGGAGGACAGTAATCTCCTCTCGCAAGACAAGGGCGGACAGGGGGCTGACCCTGGTGAGATACACGCCCGTGAACTTGGGAGGCCGTTACGCAAACTAAATCGCATAGCGAGTGTGATTGTGCATATGAGCCACCGCGAAGGGCCGGCCCGCACTAACCAGGCACGCAGAGCTCTCGCTAATGGACTCATCGCTACAATCGCTGATGTACCAGCAGTGGGGCAGCGCGGAGTGGGTGTGCTGATCCGGGAAGCGCTGGGGTCCCGCAGAAGAGCTTAAGGCGCAAGATTCACCTCGCACCCAAACTCCGGAGGGGGGGCTTAAGGAGTGGGATAAATGAGACCGTCCTCCCAGTACCTGTGAGCCACTGGTGAAATGCACGGAACCTGTGAGCCGGAAGGCATAGCGTCCCAGACTAGCAGAGTTCGGGCTGTCACATGCGGGGAAGAGAAAAAGTGCTCTCTCTGAGGAGCCTGACCCCCCACCAGGGAGAGAGCAAGTTCCCTCTTTTCCAGATGGCCCTTCTCAGGAGCGCTTCGCAGTGCGTTTTACTGGACTTAGTGGCGCCCTGGGGTGGGAAGCGCTGGTTGTCTGCGAGGTGCTTAACGCTGCCGCTTGGCTGGAGGGAGGGGCAGCTCTCGTAGACAGACACTCTCCGCAACAAGGAGTGGATGTGGATGGTTCGGCGGGGGGGAGTCGTCTTACATCCCTGCCAAAAGATAACTCCCATCGTATCTGACTGCACCACCATGAATTCCTGGGTGAATCTACCGACAGTGTCGCCGAACAGGCCAGCCTGGGATATGGGAGAGTCAAGAAAGCGAACTTTGTCGACTCCGCGCATATCTTTGCCAGATTTTAGCCCGAGGTGACGCTCCTGGACCACTAATGTGGCCATCGTCCTTCCCAGAGCACACGCAGCGGACTTGAGGTCCAGTGCGGGGCTTGAAAACAAGCCTGGGTCGGAACCACCCTCGGGCAGCTGGGCCAGTGCCCGTGCGCATGGACCCTAGCGTGCAGGGTGAAAGCAGCCTGGCCCGCGGCTGAGTGAGGCAGTAAACCTACATGCTTTAGATGGGAGACGAGGCTCACTCTAGCAGGGAGGCACCATGCGGGCCCACAGTGGCACTCTCAATCTGGGGAATCGACTCGTACACCCTGGCTGCTCCACCATCAAGGTGCATGCAAATCGGGCAGAGAAAGTGTGCACTTTGTGCACTTTCGGGAAGAAAGGGATGGGAGACTAGAAGGTCTTGTCTTTTTAGTCCTCCACATACACCCATCTAGTTGGTCTGGCTGCGGGGCTGGGGGATAAACCATTTCCAGGCCCATGGCCGAAGCAGCCCGGGAAAGCACGGTTATCATGGCTGTTTCTAGATCCGCCGCCGCGCTTGCTCCCGAGGGGAGGGAGCGGAGGGAGGGAATCCTTCATCAGCCAATGTCAGCCTGTCCTCCGATGCAGCGGTGGACATCTGAGCCTCAGTGTCATCAAGTGAGAGGGCGGAGCCATCCAAGGACAGAACGCTTCTCTCACTCGAAGCTTGGATGAAGCGCTTGAAGGAGTGAGAGGTCCGCAAGCCTGAGGGCGGCAGATTTACTCCCACTGTAACCCTCAGATCTGCCCACTGCCCAGCCGCGGAGTGGGGTGGGTGGCACTTTTGCAAGAGTAACTTGCAATCTTAACTGCGCATCAGACATACCACCGCAGTGACGGCATGCACTGCCCGTGAGCACCGCATTAACATGCTGGACCCCCCAGACTTGCAATGCAGTGCCCATCATCTGGGGACAGGAAACCACCGCATCCAGAAACCCGCAACATCCTGAAAGGACGCACTTTACTTTAGGTAAAAGTGCAATATACAAACCGCTCTGGAGGACCGGACCCAAAGAACGCATGGCTATTTATTGGCTACAAAGAACGCTATCTATTTATTATTAATAATATTATTATTATTTTATTTTATTTTTATTTTTCATAAGTCGTGTGTTGCAGACCTCTTGGCCAGGTCACCCTTGTAAATGAGATCTTGATCTCAATGGGTTTTTTATCTGGTTAAATAAAGAAACATATGGCAAGGGAGAAAACCCAGCTCGACCGTCTGCCGCCGTGTGTATCACACTCTCGACCGGGAGACCGCTCTCGTTCACTCGAAATCGCTGTAAGTCAGCAGGAGGAACCCTCATCGACTCTCTCAGAAGGCTGTGAAGTCTCTGAAGCAAAAAAGATGCCTCAGCCTTGCTCTTGCTGTGCTTATATTGCCAATTGATTGCAACGAGCATCAGCTGCACAAGCTGACGCTGCCAATTCATTGGCATTTCATTGGCCCGATTATATACTCTTTCAGATGATTAGCTTTCTGAACAAAATCCCCATAGTGGATTCTCCACAAAAGCATTGAAGTTTCCCATTCGAAGTGGAACTGAACACTTTACTATCAGGAAAACAGTTAAATAGACCATCTGCAGCGAGGATAAAGACAGAGTCTCCTCCATTTGGCCTCTTTACTGTCTCTTTAATTTTACTCTTCACTTTACTCTTTTACTTTCGTGGATTAGGAAACGGTATTGTACGACCTCCACTGAAGACATCCATTAGCCTACATATTAAATTTCATTTGTTAAGCGCAAATATTTGTTTCAAAACTATTTCTAAATTCAGTTCTAATTTCCAGCAAACAAATAAATGTATAATAATAACGATATGTGGTCAAAGAACTGAGTTATATCCAAACACACGTCCTATTCTTTTGCCCCATATGGTGATTCATACATCTCCAAAACCTGACAGGTGGACAAATCTAAACTTATTTTTATTACAACAAACATAATTATGCATATAATAAATAATACTGATAATAATAATATCATTATACAAATGCAAATTTCATGAATAAACTGAAAAAGCCCCCCACCACACCCTTAGACTTTAGAGCAGCTTTCAGTTGGTAAATGGCGCAGTCTATTTCAGTTTCTCAAAATAACAAGGTGCCAACAACGCGCCTTAACACACCTTTTAGACCAGAATGCCCATGAGTCCACAAAGTGGCACAAATGTATTTGCTATTTAAACAACATGGTGCCAAACGTGAAAATTAGGGTTGCGCTGGCCTGAAAATAGCAACAAATTATGTCAAACACGTCTTGCGCCTTATTGCCCTAGATATTTAAAAGAAATTTTAATTTTTATTATCTAATTAATTATCAAGATCATTAATCTCACATTTTTTGGAGCCCACTGTTAATTTATATACTTTATATTTATTATTATCACACAGAACTGTGTATCTTTTACAGACCTGTAATGGCGTACTCTCAGCAGACATTGATGTGAAGCCCACTATGTCACTGAAGTAGATGGTGACGCTGTCAAATGCTTCTGCTTGTACGGTCTCTCCTCGCTTGAGCTGCTCCGCCACTGAACTGTCAGGAGAATTAGGTTACAATAAAGTGAACCATGAAGTTATTTTCCATACACATGTCCAAAAACAATAGCAAGCATGCAGTGGCAGACAATCACTTTAACAATTCATGGTGGAAAGCAAAAAATATATATATTTAATTTAATACATTATCTACAATCAAAACTAAGGTATAAACAAATCCAACATGGTTTACATCATGCTGAAATATGAGAACTTTGACTAGCTGAGATTCTCTGCCTTTCTTTTAATAATAAAAACAAGATCACTCTTAAGATCAATTAGTGATAATTCAGTTAATTAAAGAGTGAAATAGCTTGGTTAAAGCCCATCTATATTCGTAGAGAGTTCCTATAATTTGTCAGCTTGTCAGCTTCATCTTAAGCTGATTTGAAAAGTTCTCACTGCTTGCATAATCCTCTCAAAAACAGACTACGCTCAACGCTAATAATTAGCTATTTTAGATTAGACAAAAAAAATATAGCAGAAGTTTTATAACACGCAAGTTAACTAGAAATAAGAGATTTCTGAACTAATTGCTTCCACAGTCCCCAATCAAACATTTGGAAACTTCATAGGAAACATTGCACAACATGATTTCTTACTGTGGAAGAATTTGGTAAAGAAGATTTTCAGCTTTCCGTTTTTCCTCGAGGTAGGCTTGTGTTCGCTCCTCTACCAAGTTCTCCAGGTTATTGGCATACTGTTCCATTCTGGATAACAAGTTATTGAGTATACTGGTGCTACCTTCTCTGCAAAAAAGGAAAGAAAAGTTATATAACAATAATATAAATAATAATTGTTAAAAATACAAATCTAAAAATACAGATATTAGACACCTGCAAATTTATATATGCAACAATCAGTTTACAGTCGAATTATGTGAGATAACTTGTAAGTAACCCATGAAAAGACTATGAATAAGAGACATCATAGCATATTATTGGTTATGAAACAAGCATGAGAATGGTACTGAAAATGGGTAACAGGAAGATGCTCTGAGATCTGTATAGTCCTCTATAATGCAGTGTTCTTCAGGGGGTGTTATGGCATAGATGAACCTTATGATGCTGTAAAAGGCAGCACTTATGATGAAATGTGGTCCATTTTGGTTGATTCATGTACTGCTGGTGTGTGGTTTGCTGAATCATATTGTTCTATTTAGGGGTCAGATCTCACTCCTACATACAGCACACCCATACAGACCTGCTTGGCTGCATTCATCTAATGAGCCACACTCTTCACGCAAAAACATATAAATGATGACGATGACTGAGAATGTAAACGTTTTCAAAAGCAAATATGATTTTAAGATTAATAAACTTATTACTGGGAACATTATACTATTGCAAACTATTGATATATAAAACATAGTAACTAAATGTATCAAGATCTATTAATTATTATTCTAGAAATTATTATTTATTCATTCATTCATTTTTCTTCGGTTTAGTCTCTTTTTTTATCAGGGGTCGCCACACCACCAACTTTAAATTATTATTTATTTACATAAAACACAATAGTGATCCTGTTTAAGATGATGAAGATGAAAAGAAGAAGGTGGTGTAAAACAAACACACAAAAAAACTAAAAAGTCCAAGACGTATTTCTAATGTGATCCTCTATGAGATAAGCACAAGTGCAAGAAGCTAACTACTAACAACACCAATCATGCATAGCATTATGACCACCCTCAGCCAACAGCAATGACCGCACCTGACAAACAAACACAGTCACAGGTGCAGTTTACAGTGTGGTATATAATATATAATATACATAAGGGTTGTCACGATACTGGAATTTGATACTAATTGATACTGAAAGCTTAAACAGCACTGAATTGCCATTGATCACATGCTCAACAGAAATGACTGTGATTAGCTGTGAAGGTGATCGGTTCACTGAACTCACCGCTGTTTACTGAGTGTAACCACAGATACAGGGACACTGGAGCATTTCAAAGTCTTGTCATTTAGCTGGTTTGTCTAAGTAAACAGTGGTGAATTCAGATGCAAAAGCCACCAAAAATTAACTAATGACATTAAGTGAATGCTTTAGTACATGCTCAACAAATAGATTTGCTTCAAATCATCTAAATCCCAGCCTAACCTCATTCAGAAATAACAGTTTGTTGGCAAAAGCTGCTAAACGCCACTTGCCTTTGACAGCTAAAGCCGCGATGTCCTGAAAACCAATCAGAAGGCGCAAATCAAATCATATGTTTTCAGTGTAGCAGCGCGAGTTTATGAGGAGACTGTTTTATTCCACTTCGATTATGATTTTAAAAGATGGAGTTTGATGAACTGGATGAGCCTGGATGAGCCTGTCCAACTGTCAGTGAATAGCAAATGAAAATGTCTCTTACCTCAAAACTCTGTGCATTATAAAAAAAGCAGAAAACACAATGTACAGTCTGAAGTGTATGCGCAATGACGCTACTTTGAATGAGTCCAATTTACTATACATTAGATAGCAACTGCGTTTCACGAAAGACGTTAAGATGTTAAGATGCTGTTCTTTTATCCCACATGGATGCTATGAGGATAAACAAGGGACCAAGACCTTAAGTATGGTGAGAATGAATGAATGACAGCTTCTAAAAGTGTCTGAGAGACATCCCCTTTTTGCCCAGTAGGCCTACCTTGTGTTTTATTTGCTAATTTAAGCTATTTTTTTTTAAAGATATATATAAAGTATAAAACTATTCATTATTTGAATTAATTCATATTACCTACACGTCTGATAAGCTTTTTATATTAATGGACAATGCACAGATATTGATGTTTCACAATGTTTTTACACTACATTATTTGAATCTAACAAGCTTAGTTTACAATGTTTACATTTTAAATCTAAATCCCAAATATCAGAAATGACAACAGATTGATCCAATTTAATTATTGTCAGTTTTAATATTATTAATTAATGCACTTACTTGACAGATTTCATTCATTCACTTTTCTTCTGCTTTGTCCTTGGTTTATCACAGTAGAATAAACCGCCACTTACTTGACAGATTTATGTATTTTAGATGGTTTGTGTAATGTGTTTTATGGTATAATAATTTTTAATTGCATTTTTAATGATTTTTAATTTAATTACACTCTCTTGTAAAAAAGCAATAAAAGCAAAAGTGGATTTAGCTGATTTTGACGCAAAAGAAAATTTCATTCATTCATTTTCTTTTTGGCTTAGTCCCTTTATTATTCTGGGGTCGCCACAGCAGAATGAACCGCCAACTTATCCAGCACATGTTTTACGCAGCGGTTGCCCTTCCAGCTGCAACCCATCTCTGAGAAACATCCATACACACTCGCTCACACTCATACACTATGGACAATTTAGCCAACCCAATTCACCTGTACCGCATGTCTTTAGACTGTGGGGGAAACCGGAGCACCCGGAGGAAACCCACACAAACGCAGGGAGAACATGCAAACTCCACACAGAAATGTCAACTGACCAAGCCGAGGCTCGAACCAGCGACCTTCTTGCAGTGAGGCAACAGTACTACCCACTGCACCACTGCGTTGCCAAAAGAAAATTTTCCTTGTTAAAAACCAAAGAATTGTCTAAAGTGACATTTATGAAAAAAAGTTATTTCATTTACCAGCTAATAACTGTCATGGATTGGTCAGGCTCTCACGACCCCCACTCACGAAGATCACCATCACCTGACTTCTAATGAGCACACAGCTGCATCACATTCACGAGCACCAGATAAAAGCACAGCACTCCAGTCGCTCATTGTCCGGGCTCGTCTCGACGAAAGCGGACAACTGAGCGACCACTCAGCGTAGTCATCCTCAGCTAAAACAAACGATTTACTTACCTGTTCTCTTTGTATTCCTCCTAGTCTTCCTGGTCCTCCCGAATCGTCCTGTCTTCCAGTCCTTCCAAGTCTGTGTCATCCTCTGTCAGCTGTATCTGGTGTGTGCTGTCCATCCTCGTGTATTCCTGTTACCCAGCCACGGAGGAAAAGACCCCAACATCATTCCTGATCCTCCTGGCTATCCTTCATGTGCTCCTTGTTGTCATTTAATAAACACCCTAACGTTTCCTTACCTCTGTCTCCTGTCCGCTTCATAACAGAAGCCCGGACCAATAACGACGACAACATGAGCACCCCCGATCACTTACAAGAGCTGGTGGACCAGTTGAAGCGGATTCTACAGCCACCAGCTCCACTTTCCAACGCACCACCAGCACCGAGCACTTCCGCCTCCACAGTTTCTTCTTCGGCCCTTCCTTCCAGTCCCATGGCCCGACCAGCGCCCTACTCAGGCGGAGCGGGGGAGTGCAATGGTTTTCTGTTACAATGTTCCCTCATATTCGAAATGCAACCTTCTCTATATCCCACAGATAAGTCGAAGATCGCCTACATCGTATCTCTACTCTCTGGACCTGCACTTAAATGGGCTGAGACGATCTGGAACCAAGCCGGGCCGGTCATGAATTCCATCACTACCTTCACGGAGTATTTCAAAGAGGTGTTTGGACGTTCTGATGGGGAAGTAGCCGCTGGAGAGCAGCTGTATCATCTAAAGCAAGGTACTCTATCTACACAGGAATATGCTCTCCGGTTTCGCACTCTAGCAGCTGCAAGTGGATGGAATGAGAGATCGTTGTTGACCACGTACCGGCTCGGCTTGGAACCCACTCTCCGAATCCAACTGGCCACATTAGATGATACAATGGGTCTGGAGAGATTCATCCAACATTCTCTCCGATGTTCCGATCGTCTCCGTTCCTATCAACAGGACACCATCACCCCCTCGTCTGCACTCCTCCAATCGCCTGAGTCAACAGCCTCTCCAGAACCAGAACCCATGATAATAGAGTCTGGAAGACTGACATCAGCGGAACGACAGAGGAGGCTGACCCGGGGTCTGTGTCTATACTGCGGTGCCAGTGGACACACCCGTATGGAGTGTCCCCTTCGTCCCATTCGGACTTCAGTGAGTGTATTCAGTACGAATATTGAACAATGTAAACCACTTACTACCACCGTACAAATAACTACTGCCTCTATTTCTCTCCTTGTCACAGCCCTCATCGACTCCGGGTCAGCAGGGAACTTCATCTCCCAATCCCTCTGTCGTCAACTCCACCTCCGTACTGAGGCGTCCTCGCACATATACCAGATACAACCGATAACCCAGTGCACTCGATCTTCGACCCGTATCCATCGACAATGCGAAGACATCCTTCTTCAAGTGGGGTTGTTACATCAAGAGAGGATTCAATTTCTGGTTCTGGAGGGTGCAAATATGGACATCATTCTAGGGCGCCCGTGGCTGGTGAAGCACGATCCCATCATCTCTTGGGGCACAGGAGAGATAAAGAAATGGGGATCTGGATGTACACCTGCCTGTTTTCCAAATCTCCCTCTTCAAGGTCGGAACCCCATTTCTTTGTTTGCAACATCGGTCGAGAGCCCTCCTGAGAAGCAGTCTATCCACATTCCTAAGGAGTACAGCTCCTTTCAAGATGTCTTCTGCCCCAAGAGAGCTTCCCAGCTACCGCCGCATCGGCCATGGGACTGCGCGATCGACCTAGTTCCAGATGCCCAGTTGCCAAGAGGTAGGATCTACCCGCTCTCGCTTCCAGAGAATCAGGCAATGGAAGATTACATAAGGGAGGCTCTGAGTCAGGGGTACATACGTCACTCAAAATCACCAGCCGCCTCAAGCTTCTTCTTTGTGGCCAAGAAGGACGGAGGGCTGCGTCCATGCATCGACTACAGGGTCCTAAATAACGGTACAGTAAAATACCGATATCCCCTTCCTCTGGTACCAGCCGCTTTGGAACAGCTCCGAGAAGCTAAAGTCTTCACAAAATTGGACCTCCGCAGCGCGTATAATCTGATAAGAATACGTGAGGGGGACCAATGGAAGACAGCATTCGTGACCCCTACTGGCCACTATGAATATGAGGTCATGCCTTACGGTCTGGTCAATGCCCCCTCCGTATTCCAAAACTTCATTCATGAAGTCCTCCGGGAGTTTCTTCACCACTGTGTAATAGTGTACATAGATGACATCCTCATTTACTCCCGGAGTGAGGCCGAACATCGCCAACACGTTGCGGAGGTCCTACACACATTGAGAGAACATCACCTCTACCTCAAAGCGGAGAAATGCTCATTCCACCAGAAGTCGATTCATTTCTTGGGATACATCATTGACCAAACCGGTATACGTATGGATGGGAAGAAAATTGAGGCTGTTCTATCCTGGTCAGAACCCACTTCCATTAAGGAGCTCCAGAGGTTTCTTGGGTTTGCTAACTTTTATAGACGGTTTATCAAGGACTACAGCAGGATTACATCACCTCTCACTAATCTCCTCAAGGGTAAACCCAAAGGACTGGAGTGGACCAAAGAAGCAGCCGCAGCCTTCCGCCTTCTTAAGAAGGAGTTCACAAGGGCCCCACTCCTGACTCATCCTGACCCAAATCTTCCTTTCGTGGTGGAAGTGGACGCATCCACCACCGGCGTCGGGGCAGTATTATCTCAACATCATGATACACCGCCCCGACTGCATCCCTGTGCCTATTTCTCTCGGAAGTTGAGCCCGGCGGAGCAGAATTACAGCATAGGAGACAGGGAGCTTCTAGCAATCAAGCTAGCCTTGGAGGAGTGGCGTCACTGGTTGGAGGGAGCCAAACATCCGTTCCAGGTGATCACAGATCACAAAAACCTCCAATACATCAAAGAGGCCAAGAGACTATGTCCACGTCAAGCCAGATGGTCACTTTTCTTCTCACGTTTTGATTTCTCCATTTCCTATCGTCCAGGACCCAAGAATCTAAGAGCAGACGCTCTCTCTCGTTTACACGAGCATCACGATCATGAAGAACTCCCAACGAAGATTCTTCCCGAACACATCTCCATTTGTCCGAGCACCTGGAGCGCGCCTCCAGTCGTTGCCACTCCGGAAGCCCCTGCTCCGCCGGGATGCCCTCCTCATCGGCAGTTCATACCACCTGAACACCGGGTAGATCTGATCCACTCCTTACATACCTCGCTAGGCACTGGACATCCAGGGATCAACAATACTCTCTCGCTAGTATCCCAACGATTCTGGTGGCCAAACATGGCAAGGGATGTGAGGCAATATGTTCAGGGCTGTAAGGACTGTGCCCAATCCAAGAGCCCACGTCATCTACCCGCTGGAAAGCTCCATCCCTTGCCGATTCCGAACCGTCCCTGGTCACACCTAGGAGTGGACTTTATCACTGACCTCCCTTCGTCAGAAGGTAATACCTGTATTCTAGTCATAGTAGATAGATTCTCAAAGTTTGTCAAACTAATCCCTCTGAAAGGTCTTCCCACAGCCTTTGAAACTGCCGACAATATCTTTAATCAAGTCTTCAGGTCATTTGGTATTCCAGAAGATATTGTGTCGGACAGAGGTCCACAGTTCATCTCACGTCTATGGAAAGCCTTCTTCAAGCTCCTAGGTGTGGCCGTCAGCCTCTCTTCTGGATATCATCCCCAAACCAACGGGCAGACAGAGAGGAAGATTCAGGAGGTGGGACGGTTCCTGAGGACCTTCTGCAGTGGTCACCAGAACTCCTGGAGCCAGTATTTGGGCTGGGCAGAATATGCCCAAAATTCACTGCGGCAACCCTCCACCGGACTCACGCCATTCCAGTGCGTCCTGGGCTTCCAACCACCGCTCTTTCCCTGGGATGGCGAACCATCTGATGTCCCCGCAGTGGATCACTGGTTCCGGGAGAGCGAGAGAGTCTGGGACGAGGCTCATCAACATCTGCAGAGGGCAGTCCGTCGAAGCAAGGTAACCGCCGATAGGAGAAGGTCTGAAGAACCCAGATACACACCCGGACAAAAGGTGTGGCTATCCACCCGGGACATACGCATGCGACTGCCCTCTCGCAAGTTAAGTCCCCGATTTGTTGGTCCCTTCACCATCGTGGAACAGGTTAACCCCGTCACCTACAAACTACAATTACCCTCTCACTACCGTATTCACCCTACATTCCACGTATCACTCCTGAAACCCTATCACGATCCTGTTCTTCCCTCCACAGAGCCTGACCACGAAGAGGAACCCCCTCCTCCACTGCTCCTAGAAGAAGGAGCCGTCTACGCAGTGAAGGAGATCTTGCGTTCCCGACGTCGTGGTGGCCAGTTGGAGTACCTGGTGGACTGGGAAGGGTACGGCCCCGAAGAAAGGACATGGGTTCCCAGAGCTGATATTCTCGATCCTAGTCTCATGGTGGAGTTTCATGAGAGCCACCCTGAGTTCCCAGCGCCTAGAGGCAGAGGGAGACCACCACGGCGTCGGAGGTGTCGGCCCTCAGGAGCGGGCCCTGGGGAGGGGGGTACTGTCATGGATTGGTCAGGCTCTCACGACCCCCACTCACGAAGATCACCATCACCTGACTTCTAATGAGCACACAGCTGCATCACATTCACGAGCACCAGATAAAAGCACAGCACTCCAGTCGCTCATTGTCCGGGCTCGTCTCGACGAAAGCGGACAACTGAGCGACCACTCAGCGTAGTCATCCTCAGCTAAAACAAACGATTTACTTACCTGTTCTCTTTGTATTCCTCCTAGTCTTCCTGGTCCTCCCGAATCGTCCTGTCTTCCAGTCCTTCCAAGTCTGTGTCATCCTCTGTCAGCTGTATCTGGTGTGTGCTGTCCATCCTCGTGTATTCCTGTTACCCAGCCACGGAGGAAAAGACCCCAACATCATTCCTGATCCTCCTGGCTATCCTTCATGTGCTCCTTGTTGTCATTTAATAAACACCCTAACGTTTCCTTACCTCTGTCTCCTGTCCGCTTCATAACAATAACCTTTTCATTATCTATAAAATAAAACTTCTAAAACGAGTTACAGAAGCCTGATAGAATCGCTCATTTACAAGAGAAGAGATCAGATGGATTTAGAGGGTTTTGCATCTGAACTTCATATACAGTATATATATATATATATATATATATATATATATATATATATATATATATATATATATATATATATATATATACCATCCAACGGCAGGCTGTACACTACATTTTTTATTGGTTTTATCTAAGTTTATCACTGATGAAACTGTGATGGCACAGCACCTTGGAACTTCAGTCTTCAGTCTCTTGGAACTGCACACATTCTCTACTGTTCAGACTACTGTACTGAGCATTTTTTTTAGAATTGGTGTAAATATGAAGTGTCCTTTAGCTATGTGTCATCCACAGCTCCCTCATTCCAAAGGAGAGCAGTGTTAAGCATTGTTCACTTCAGGGTATAACACATCACCAGCAGCTACAAAAGTGGTGACCAGAGCAACATGTGACAGCATACAGCATCCATTCATGTTAACAGGACAATGCACCATGCCAGATTATCAGAATCATCAAGAATGGTTCAAGGACCATGCAGATGATTTTCTGTTAATCCCTTGGCTACCAAATACACCTCACATTCAACTGAAGACCTTTGGCCTTTCATTGGTTTTTAGCAGTAAAAAAGCTTGTTATGTCGCTTGATGTTGCAAACTGGTATTTCATTATGATATAATTTTACTGTTATGTATTATCATAAACATACATGTTTGTAGAACAAATAGTTTGGTTGTTAATTGCTATTTGCTTATGCACTGCAGAATAAGGTCAATAAAAACAATAAAATAGATAGCTAGAATGTATCAAATGGTTTAATGCACAGGTAGTGCCAGTCATCACCATTTTGCGCTGCTCTCATTGACACACACATCACTTGATCAGATCGAAGATTTTGCTGCGCACACATTTAAAGCTGTTAACACTGTGACTTAATAATCTAATAGCTTCAGTACTGAAAGAGATACACAGACAAAGCCAGGTAATACATACAGGCAACTTGTATCGCTCTCTCTCAATATCTGAGTAAGTAAATTGTACATTAAATTGCTATTGAAGGGGGACATTTTTTTAACCTGGAACAGACAACGGATCTGATTTTAGATCTTTCCCAATCACTAACAATTCTACACCAAGATGCATTTATGTAATGAAAACTGGGCTTTAAGGTTTCTTTTTCCATAAGGCACATGAGCTACTTCAAAGGACCTTTATCAACGCCTGTCAAATCTGACTTAAGTGCCCCTGTGGGGAATTAAACATGAAGCTTTCACTCACATCAATATAGACTGTTTATCAATGAGCTGTCAGGGACCAGGACAGATGCAGCATTCCATTTAAAGATGCAGCACTGCTTCTATTTCATTAAGTAAGCACAAACTGGGCTTTGTTTAACTTTATGTAATAAATCATTATATGCAAGAGTGAATTATGAATTGATTCCTGCATTTCTCATTTGTGTGTTCAATAGTTTAACACACAACAATGAATCATTTCAATTGGGCATTTAGTGTTAGTTATTTGTTGTAATTGATGATGTATTTATTTTAGTGAGGCAATGCAGGGTTGGAAATGAACAAAGACTTAGAGTAATAATGCCAATTGCAAGAACAAAAACACCTAATTCATGACAGCTGGGCAAAAATGCCCCTGCAGAAAAAAGCTATGTATTACAGCTTCTTCTATTGAAAATAAGTGAAAAAGTTATGATTAATCACATTGTGCCAATGCATGTGTTTCAATGTGCCATTACATTTACACACATTTGCAATTATAACAATTGTAAATATTTCTGTTGAGCTCATGAATGCAGTTAGCAGTTAGTGGTTTTCAATTAGTCCCTGGTGAAGATAGTGAGTTTGAGTTTGTTTTTCAAATAAAGTGTTGTATTTCATGTTACTATGCTAAAAAGTTTGCATTTCATGCTACTAAAATAACCAATGTGAAATTTAGATTCTCTAACATTTAAAAAGAAAACACTTTACAATAAGGTTTTATTAGTTAATGCTCGTTAATGTATTTACTAACATGAAGTAAGCATGGACCATAGATATTCACATTACATGCCTACGCTATTGTTGTCTATTGAAAGGAATGCATCAATAGAGCCGGCATTTTAGTACAGAGAAGCACTCCTTTGAAATGAATGTGGGACCAAGGTGCAGTGGCGGACACCTGTTTACATTTATCTATGATCGGGAGTTTTCCCGGGGGTCAGTATGTAAATTATTTTTTTTAAATTATGAAAATTATCATTTTACAGCACTTTTGTACATCGATGGACAAGTGATTGCACAGGCATTGCTGACAAAGAGCGTGTTTATGTGCATGAAAATGTATTATCCTTTCTACCTGTTAAATTTCATCTAATCTGTGTCCTGAAACAAACCCCATCTCCTACTTTCACTTTTAATTCTAATGAGCGTTTCAACGACTCGTGTGAACCAATTTTCCTGCTTTCCTGTGGATGTGCACATCCACCTTTCTGATCTAAATGGTATATAACATAATATCCAATAATTTAGGGTGGAAAGTATGCACATTGAGGCGCAGGCACTGTTATGTTATCAGGCACTCTTTTAAGTTACTTAAAAAAATAGCCATTACTTCACTTAGCCAACAATAATAGGCACAGCAGTGTCTTTCATTTACATTGTTTGCTGATATTATTCAACAATACTAGCATAAGTCCAGTACTTGGTGTAAGTTAGTGCTGCTTTGCCTTATGGTCAGTGACTGTATTATCATTAATAACGTTACTTGTTGAGCGCAAAAATTCATAACATACAAAACCGTAAAAAATGAAATCTTACCTATGAAATGTTATGCATTTATGCTTTGTTTGCTTGTTACTACACCCATACACAGTGCTAAAGTCCAGCATCTTCACATTGGCTTTAGTCTTGACTATTGGAGTTGAACAGTATTTGTTCTGTGAGCACGGTACAAATGTGGCGGCGCTATTGACACATGCTCAGGGTCAGTATGTGATATCTTATGTGATATATTGTGTATATATCTATGAGCATGGACATCACTTTTACAGCATTTATTAATCATAGTTCAACATTTACAGCAATACAATCCAAATTCATGTTTGCTGACATTAGCTAATGCACTATGATTTAACATGGACTAGCAATGAACTATTTTTTTCCCATTAACTAATATTAACAGAGAAGAACAAATACTGTAATAAATGTATTGTTCATTGTTTGTTCATGTTAGTAAATGCATTAACTAATACAACCTTATTGTAAAATGTTACCAAACAAAACTTAGCTTGTATTGTCTGTGTAGCCAGAATATGGTAATACCTCTTACATGTTCTGTTAATCAACATCAGTAACCATTACCACAACATAAAGAATATAATCTACAATGATTTTTGTTCAATGACTGTCAACCTGTTAACTCATGATGCTTATTTTAGCATCATTAAATGTCAGTGTAAACAAACATTAAAGGCCTTTTAGATAAAGAACATGTTTCATAATTGCAATAAAGATGTCTTTTGTTGATATTAATCATTTAAACAGTTGCAGGACTTTCAACAATCCGTAAATAAAGGCAAGGTTAAAAACAAATGCTCCCTAAATCTGTGTGATTAGAAAATGTATTTGTGTATGTGCAATTACGTGTTATGGTGTGCTCTGTTTTTATTTCTTCAAAAGGTGTGCGCTAATTACTGCCTGCCAAGGCTTAAATGTCGACGAGGGATCTGCTAAAGGCATACATTCCCACAAATATTCAATTTATTCACTACAGCATTAGGGATGAATGAATAAATGAATCCACATATCAAATAAGAAATTTGAAAATGCTCTGTGACTTCACAAACAGTATAAATGAATCAGCATACTGATTCATTTAGTGCATTGCCACTTAGTGCATTGTCCCTAAAGTTTCTAATCAATCAAGACTAGCTGATTCAAGCATGCTGTCAGGTTTTGTTTTATTTTTTTCAAATAAACAAATAATTATGTCAAAAATCATATCTTCTTAGTATCCACTTTTTGTCAGTTGTGTCTTGAATGAACATGAACAGAAAATGCATGCTTTTGACTGTTGGGCAAAATGTACACATTTATTCTTAAAATGACAGCAACCTATACCTGTCTATTCATTCATTCATTCATTCATTCAAGTCTCTCTTTCAGAGGTCGCCACAGCGAAATGAACCACCAACTATTCCAGCAAACGATTTACGCAGCGGATGCCCTTCCAGCTGCAACCCAGTATTGTAAAACACCCATAACCACTCATTCCCACACACACTAATACACTACGGACAAATTTGTTTATTCAATTCACCCCCAGCAGGCACAGGATGTCAACATGATGTCAGATTGACGTTGTACCCCAACGTCATGAGATGTTGCATTTTGTTTGGAAATGAAAATCGGGTTGACCTCAGAACCCAGCATCAGGCTGACGTCAATGTCCAACGTCAGACAGACATTGCATTTTGGTTACTTTCCAACGCAACCTAAAAACAGCAAAATATCAACGTCTAATAATGTTACAGATTGACATTGTTTGGACGTTACCACTATGATGTCTATCGGACATTGGATTTTGGTTTCCATACATGATGAATAAATGTCAGTATTTGACATCAATATGTTGTTGGTTTAAGATGTTGGCTCGACGCTGGATTTTGGTCACTTTTCAACACACAAGCACTGCGTAAAACGTGCTGGATAAGTTGGCGGTTCATTCCACTGTGGCGACCCCGGATTAATAAATGGACTAAGCCGAAAAGAAAATGAATGAATAAATGAATGATGTTGTGTGTCTGCTTGGCCTATACTGCTTGTCTTTGGATTGTGGAGTACACCGGAGCACCCGGAGGAAACCCACACGAACATGAGGAGAACATGCAAACTCCACACAGAAATGCCATCTGACCCAGGTGGGACTTGAACCAGCAACCTTCTTGCTGTGAGGCGACAGTGCTAACCACTGAGCCATCGTGCCAACCCTACCTGTCTATTATTTTTGCTAATTAAACACCAAAAGACAAACAAACAGCTCACTTCTGAATCACTTTTCTACCTTAACAAATATTTTGTATTAATTCATAAGGAAAATACCAGTGTTTTATTTTAGATTTGACTTTTCAAATACTATTCAGTTTCCTTCCTGTAACATGTAAAGTCCTGGCTGTAGCTTTTCTATGTGTGCCCTTTAAAAACGACTCTTTTGAAAATCTGTTGAAAAGGGACTGTGTATCTGTTGAAAATCTGTGTAAGGGACAGTGCTTACTTGTTAAATTTTGCGATGAAGACCTTTATATGGCTGAAGTCAGGTCTTTCTGCAGGATCTTCAGACCAACAGCCTTCCATTAAGATGGTCAGCTCTTCACAGTGCCGGCTGTTGTCTGTGGTGGGCCTAAAGTATGGTTTCTGGCCATTCCGCACCTTCTGAATTATCTCTGTAAAAAAATAAATAAACAAACCAACAATGAAATAAACACCTGTCAATGCAGAAAAAAATTATTTTAATACATTCATTTTGGGGTTGTCACCTTTGGGACTAAGATCCATTCCATCAACATAAAACGGCCCGTTCCGGAGTGCTATCTCTTGTAGTATGATCCCAAAACTGTACACATCTCCTTTCTGAGTACCTTGGGGTGGATGCCTATCATATATCAGCAACTCTGGAGCCGTCCAAAGCTTTTCTGAAAAATCGATTTGGTAGGCAGAACTTTATAAGCACTGGTCAACGTTCAGTTGAAGTTTTAACCATCAAAACATATAATCTCAAAAGATTCTTACTTGCATACAGTGCATGTGAGTCTTCATTTTCACAGGATGAACGGAAGCTTGCCAGACCATAATCTGTGATTTTCAAAACGAAGCGGCTATCCACCACACAATTAGATGATTTCAGATTGCCATGGGAGCCAATGTAACTGTTGTGTAGATAATTCATTCCCTGGCAGCACAGACATTAAACACAACATTATGTCTTTCCCCACATTTTATGGAGCAAATAGTGCAGTTTATCCATGGACCACTGAAAAGCATTATACTGCAGTGTATAATGGTTTCATGAAAAGTCAGGATTCAACAAATGTTTAACATTTAAGTGAAGAGAGCTGTATAATGATACACTGTCTTTAAAACAACCTATATTGCAGGGGTAGGGGACCTATGGCTCAGGAACCACATGTGGCTCTTTGATCAAAATTATGTGGCTCTCCAGCTGTCTCTCTTCAATCATATTTTTAAGTTTAAAAAACTATCACTAGAAATGAGTTTTCTATTGAAAATGCAATTACAATTCCCTTTTTATTGTTTTTTTTTACAGCAAAATGAATAAGAACTCAGTTTACAATAACAGGACGTTTCAACCAATGTGCGTGTGTGGCGCTGTGAATTAACTTGAATCGCCACACTAATAAAGGGCAAGCAACTTACATTTCTATGGTAACCTTGCGCATGTAAATTTTTGAGTTGTGCATGGACATAAATTAAGGTTTTATTTACAAATAAATAAAGGTTTTGTTGCATACACACACTCCAAATGGCTCTTTAAATAAATGCATTTGCCAAAAATATCAGAAATGGCTCTTTGCTGAAAAAAGGTTCCCGACACCTGCTTTTTTCTATAAACACTTATAAGATGAGCAGACACTGTCTGTTGTTAAATTTACATATACAGTTGAAGTTAAAGTTCTTTTTAATGGAAACTCAACAGATTTTTCTCAACATATCTAAACATGTCTTTTCCATGATGTCAGTACATAATATTTTACTCTTCATTTTGCAAGATATTAATATTCAGCTTAAAATGCAATTGCCTGACTGGGCTACTAAGTTAGGTAACAAGGTACTTATTTAGGCAAGTCATTGGACCACATTGGTCTGTTCTATAACCAATCTATATATATATATATATATATATATATATATATATATATATATATATATATATATATATATATATATATATATATATATATATATATATATATATATATATATATATATATATAGATATATATAATATAATATAATATATATATATATATATATATATATATATATATATATATATATATATATATATATATTTGTTACAGGGCTAATAATATTGACCTTAGAAGTTTTTTCCAGGAAAGAAATATAATAGGAAATAATGTAGCAGAATCCCTCAATCATAAATTAAGAAGTATGTGAAAAATATGTAAAAAATAATTATCCTTTTGGGTAAAACTTTTTTTTTGATGGTCCCTATTGCACATTTTGTTGACTAAACGTTGCATTGCAACTACATGCCAATTACTTCTCATTTGAGTATTAGTAGACTGTCTGCTTAATATCTGCTGATTCTGCTTCTTCAACAGACATTTAACTGACTATAAGAAACTTTGCAAGTACATGTCAACTTGCACTAACCCTAACCCCAACCTAACAGTCTACTTATAATCTATTAAGAATAAGTTGACATGTAGATGCAGTGTAACTTAAATTCAACAAAATGTGTTAAAGGGACCATCAAAATAAAGTGGTACCTCCTTTGGTCTAATAATCTTGTCTGTATAATTTGATTTTGTTTTTCACCAGAGCACCACATATGAGTGCACTCTGATTGTTTACCAACGATGCGTGATTCAACTACTACCTCTACAGATACAGTTGGTTGCCTGGTTGAGGTTACAAATGAGTGTACATTTTGTTGATTTTCTGAGTAGGATGTGTTTTATCCAAGATCTGGCAACAGGAAACCTTGTAATAACATTGACATTAGTCATATAACAAGTTTTGGGCCATACAAAATTCTGGAGTCTCCCAGGAGACATAATAAAATGAGAAAAATACGGTGTCAAATATTAGAGACGTCTAGGGAAAAAAGGGTGTATTCACAGGTATGCATTGAACAGTAACTTATTTGTTACAATACCAATATTATAAATTAATCAGCTCGAATGAATTCGGTCTGTCAATCATAAAATTCAGGTGGCTGTAGTCTACGTATTTTTTTCTGATAGACAAGTGCTATTCTAAAACAAATGAAGCTATTTTTTAATCCATCTAAAAAGCAAAAACATGTTTGTGTGTTTAATTGACAATTTACTTTATTGTAGCTGCAGTCTAATAAAACAACAAATGCTTTTATGTACCTGGGCACTCAAGTACCTTGACATTAAACAAAAGATTGCTTTACATTAATGGAGGGAGAATTTAGAGAGAAAATGTTTTCCTTTTCCAAAATAAGTCATGCTGTCTTTGATGCGAGTCCATTTCCTTTTACTAATGGAGCTCCTATCTAAAAGCAAATAACCAGCCCACACTTCATGATTCTGCTTCCTGTCTGGCTTTTCAGAAATACATTAAAAGAGGCATGTTTTGTTTACTTGGTTGCATTAAAATAAAGATTTAATATTATACATAAAAAAATGTAATAGCTGAAACAAAATAGTTAAAGTGTGTGTGATTTCTAAATTTGTCCACAGTTTTTCTTACAAACCTTCACAATGTCATTGATCAGTGAGTATCGGAACATCCAGTCCAGGTTGATGCTCTCATTTTCAAGGATGTCCTGTGAAAAAAAAAAAACTGGACGTCAACACTGAGAAGCATCGAAATACACAGACTTTATGTACAATTTGAACATTCAAACAAGGGATCAGCACAACCAATAAATAGGCAGAATAAAATTAGCATTAGCAGTACAATTGTCAAAATAACAAAAATGGATATTACATAGTTAATAGTTAATATTAAAGATATTTTAAGCAAATAAGTTTCAGCTGATTTGAGTGTTTACCTGTAGACTTCCCCTAGGGCAATATTCTGTCACAATGCAGATGTTTGGTGGATCGATACAGGCGCCAATAAACCTTGTCAAATGGTTGAACTGCACATCTCTCATCTATACATAAATATACAGCAAATCTCAATTAAATACAATAAACAACATTTAGTCATCAAGTAATAACCTTTAAACAATTAAATTTAAGTTTAATGGTATACTAATAAAAAGAGGACAGTAAAGTGTTTGAAATAAATAGATAATAGAGGGAATAACTTGACCACAAATCTAAAGATGTAGTTCCAGCCACACAAGACTGCAATGCTGTTTGCAAACATTTGTTGGAACATTGGATTCAGAAAACATCGAATCACTGAACGATGTTCTTAATGAAGGAATTGAGATCTAACAATGGTTTTGGGAAGTGCACCCCAGACCACTGCAAGGATGATACTTAGATTACTGCTTTACACTACATATACCAAGTCATGCAACTCAAGATTCCCATCAAAGCTGAGCAGGTTAGAACTGATGTATCGTATCAGAAGTATTGTTTCCCGTTGTGTAATGAGAAAACAGATTACTGCTGCCCACACGGTGCAGAAATGCACATATTCTTGCGCAGACCTAGAAAATTTATTTCGTTTCAGTTGGCTTTCATTCATTTGGTGTTCACGCACAGCTTTTTGGTCAAGATGAGACTAGACGCAAGCCAATGCAAGACAACAGCACAGTTGGGTTTTGTTGGTGCTAGTTGTTTGGCATTGGTTTGGTGTGCCCCAGCCTTAAAACCTTGTGATTTGAGCCTCGCTACTCAATTTCTGATTAGTTGTTTGTTGCTAAGCTGATGTGAAACTGACGTTTTGACACAGTGACGAGATCCTGGAGCGCAAGTGTTTCGAAACACTGCACCAAAGCATGATCCGATTCCCAAGCACCCAGGTCACGTGACTAAGGTGTTTCGAAACACCAAGTCACGTGATTAAAGCGAATCGAAGCATCGGCCATTTCAGAAGCATTTCGAGACCTGGCGAATCTGTGTTTGACTGACAGGGTTGGAACAAAAACTCTATAGCCTAGTCGACCATGAATGTACACAGAGTAACTGTGCTGCAATTGGCCCGAGGTCGAATCCCGACTTGTACAAATACTCTGAAATTAAGACTTGATTTAATTTAGTAGTGTTACTTGACCAAAACAAGACATATTTATTCACAGAGTGTTCATTCGGATGTCAGACCAATGTTAAAACAAAACATGTTACAAGAACAGAGCATTTAAAAACTAACATCTATAGCTGCATCACCCTGGATTCAAACCCATTATCTCAGCATGCTAGTTTGGAACTTTCACTGATTCACTAAATCACTTGAAGATCGTAGTCAAATGCAGGCAAATAGTCAGGTCAGGCAGCAAAACAATATAAAACAATAAACAAAGAAAAGGTCAAAAACAGGTGTGTGTGTG
Source organism: Danio aesculapii (assembly GCF_903798145.1). NCBI lineage: Eukaryota > Metazoa > Chordata > Actinopteri > Cypriniformes > Danionidae > Danio > Danio aesculapii. The sequence goes on from NC_079439.1 coordinate 51,214,975, forward strand.
TGTGTGTGTGTGTGTGTGTGTGTGTGTGTGTGTGTGTGTGTGTGTGTGTGTGTGTGTGTGTGTGTGTGTGTGTGTGTGTGCGTGTGTGTGTGTGTGTGTGCTGTGTTTATAGTCCACCTGATTAGTCCTGAACAGCTTCAGGTGTGTGTGTTTGCAATCAAGGGGATCTGGGCCAGGTGTGTGAGTGAAGTGCATGATGGGATTTGTGGTGCAGTTAAATGGGAGTGTTCTCCAGCAGCCTGCAATAGCAACACTACTGGTGATCATAACAACTGCATTTAAATTACAGATGTGAAATGTTTCTTCACCCAGAGTTTAAATAAAGACTTTAGAGTACACAAGACAATTCACTTGTAAAGATTTGGATGGGAAAAAGTGTAATGGTCAATATGGCTTCTCTTGTGAAGGAAGCCCTGCCTTTTAATAAAGCAGCCAATCATCGATCACTATAGATTCATGATTCTCCGGGGGAGGAGCTCAGTCAAGTCTAGTGTTCTTTATGTTTTAGCAGTTTCATCGTTATGAACCCTCAAGCATCGGTAAACATGTAAAATCTCGGTGAATACTTGCCTCACAGATATAAGAAATACATCTACATAAAGCTTGAAGTATCAACCTAAAAAAGCTCATGAAACACCAACTATACATGAAAACAAATGTTCTCTGGTTTTGTAATCTCTATGAAACGAACGAAAGGTACAGTCCATCCTGTCTGGCCTCATGAATTCCTGCCTCTGTCCTTCAAATGCAAATTACATGAATACACTTGAATGCCCACAAACTTGTAAACAAAGAAGCCTGTCATTTTGTGAGGAGATTTGCCATCAAGTTGGTAATTACTTCAGAATACAAGCATGATTAGATGAGGCATTATACAAATGATAATATTGTGCAACAGGTAAATGAAGCTGGTGTCAAGATTTTTATTGTGTTAGTGTGCATAGAGCTAGGGTAACCTGAAATTTCAGATATTAAATTTAAGTGTATTGGAAAACTAGAAAGGCATTTCAAAGATTACCACTAAGTGAAATTACTTGCATTAAAGGGACTTTGGCTAAAGTTCTGTTTAGATGGATGATAAACCAGGGTTAAGCCCAGTGTGAAAAGCCCTTACGTGACTATATAATTGCCATATTGTGATAGTATAACAAAACTTATGGTAAATTAATAACAATCACACTTCTTCTAATAATCAGTATGTTTGTGTCATGTAAACAATTGTATTACTGGTGTACATGTAAACAAAGCCATATGCCTGAAGTCAGTCAAGGAAAAACACCTTGTAAAATCCAGCCACTCTGCCTTCCCCGACCTCTGCGCTTATAGCCTCATAATGGCTTCCCAGCCCCCTCTAAAGAATGCATGCATGTCTGTGTTTTATATGTGTGTAGAAATGGGGTGGGGGTGTTTTAACCACCTTGGATAGCAAGGCTGTCAAGTGGGGTCAAAAGTGATGGGCTAAACCCACACATAACAAGCATGCCTTCTTTCCTCTACCCAGATACAGACAAAGATAGACATTTACACACAAATAATAAAAAAGACAGACATGACATCTCTGTTTCATTCGGTTATTTGTCTTACATGCTTTAGTTCAAACAGCACTTGTCTGGTGAGTTCAATCCTCTTCTTGTTCACATGCTTGATGGCCACCAGGTTGCCCTATGGTAAAAAGAATGAAGTGTTAAAAAGAATAAAATCTTAAATGTAATACTGAGCTGCCACATTTAGAAAGATCTGTCATTTTTATCTTCTTTACACTGGACAAATTAGCATACTACAATATGCTATTTCTCTTTCATAGCACATGCATTTTAGAAGAAACATATCCTGACTCTCCTCAGCTATAAAATAATTAAAAAAAAATATCAGCAACAAAATAAATAACACTAATAATTCCACTTTGTTCTAATAGGAGGTGATGTGAAGAAAGTAAGGTTCTCTTATTGATATCACTGTAATGAAAAACTAATCATACACTGGACGAAAAATGGCATGCACAATAATGAATTTGATCAGTGGCTTTGTCCTTGTCAGTGGCTACAGTGATAGCATAAATATTCCGCTGGCTCAGTGGATATTTGATGCCTTAGTGTCCTTTTCAGCTTACACTGCCAGACAAAGAGGTGACAGTGACTTCTTTGTTTATTTAGTGTACATCACACTTCTTTCCACTAATCAGCTCTTTTGGAGAAACCCTCAATGAACTCTTGTTGGGTGAGCCTACAAACTTATTTCATTTTCTTTAGACATGTGGTGCTTTAAAATCTAGGAGGCTGCCTTCTAACTTTATTTGCTATATACACAATATGTTGTACGTGTTGCTTTATGTGGGTTGCATGTGGGGGAAATGCAAATATTGTGGTCTTAAACACATTTAAAATTTTTATGCACATTTTCCATTAACATGTTCCATTAACATGTCCATTAACACCTCGCAACGATGTAATTGGACAGCATCTCGCAGCATCGCACATAACAAGGTATACCTTAATAAGGTATATAATAGGTTTACAGTATATATAAGGTTTAGTTTGGGGAACACACCTAGAACTGGTATATCTTTAGTTAAGCTTATCTTATCCCTTGCTTATAATATACCTAGGTAACATTCATTAATTTTTTTCTATTTCAGAGGTCGCCACAGCGGAATGAACCGCCAACTATTCCAGCATATGCTTTACACAGTGGATGCTCTTCCAGCTGCAACCCAGTACTAGGAAACATCCATACACACTCATTCACCACACACTCATACACTACGGAGAATTTAGCTTACCCAATTCTTTTATACTGCATGTCTTTGGACTGTGGGGGAAACTGGATCACCCGGAGGAAACCCACACAAACACAGGGAGAAACAAGCAAACTCCACACAGAAATGCAAACTGGCCCAGCTGGGACTCGAACCAGTGACCTTCTTGCTGTGAGGTGACAGTGCTAACCACTGAGCCCCTGAGGTAACATTTCAAAATAATATTCCATTAACAATACATAACAATCAGCAATACGTTGTTTACTGCAGCATCTTTGTTAACATTAGTTCCTTTCAAGAGAACTTGAGGAAGTATTGGGAATATCAACATGGAATTGCATTATGAAGCACATGTGAAATCAGTTCAATAGACATTATCACATAGTGTATGATACCATGACAAGGATATTTTTGACATGACATATTTATCCTAACAGGAGTAAAAGACCAGTTTTTAAAACATATCAAGTTAAATAATTTATGATGCACAGTATCAAAATTTGATTTTTTCAGATACTTTTCAGATAACTAATTTATTGGTAAAAGTCCGGCACACAGTTATAAATTCCTTAATTATCTGACAAAACCTATTTAAATGGTAGCTCAACTTTTCAGTTTACACGGCTAATTGATGAGCCATTCTATGTAACTGAAAGATTAATAGAAATCTGAAATTTCTATAATATTGCACCTTTACTATGTAACTAATTCATTCATGTTCCCCAGAAAGATTAGTCTTTTACGAAGGACAAATGCAACTCAGAACACACCAGAGACCAGTCTCGAGATCCTGGTTCCCTTAGAATGGAAACTGCTGCCAACTGTTCCCTTAGTAGACTCTGACAGCTGAATCTAGACTAGTATGATACCATCTGGTCAGATCTTTTGAAATCCAAATCCCCTAAAGGATAGTTAGTCTGCATTATTTAGGGCAACCGGAGCTGGGAACACTTCCCAAAAGACATTATAATATGAACGGCATCTGCGCTTATGTTAGTTTGTTTTTATTATTCCTAAGGTTTTCATAATCCTGGACCAGGCCATATCCTGAGCAGCTGCTGTGGTAGTCATGGAGGAGGGGAGAGCATGAGACTGATTCCTGTAAGACCCCAGAGGCAGAGTCTTCACATCGATCCTGAAGGGTCAGCCTGTACAGTGGCCGGTGACCTCTTCCACCTGCAGCTTCTCCACGATGGATGTCCAGATTTCTCCAGCCTCCAGTGCCTAGACTGCAGCTCTGCACAAGAAGTTTGGCCATAGGAGAAATGGTCGTACCCAACTGAGCCTGGTTTTTCTCAAGGTTTTTTTTTCCTTCACTTTTGTCAATTAGTGAAGTTTGTTCCTCGTCGCTGTCGCCACTGGCTTGCATCATTCGGAAGTTGTGGTGCTGCACATCGATGGATTTGCTCTTCAGTGTTTGGACTTTCAGCAGTGAAAATTAAACCACACGGAACTAAACTAAACTGAACTTAAACTCTAAAATTTGGACTGACACAGTTTCAATTTACTATAATCTTCTATGTTAAGCTGCTTTGACAAAATCTACATTGTAAAAGCACTAGAGAAATAAAGATGAATTGAATAGAATTGAATATTGTGGCAGGAGCTGAGTCCCATGGAGTAAAGATTCCACCCGAGTTGTTGGAGTTGATTTGGTGGGAGTTTGACCAGATGGAGGTGGTTGTTTCTACATGCCATTTCACAGATCACTCTACCGTTGGGAGTTCTAAAGAGGGGCTGCCAGTATGGGGTCTATATGTAACTAGTAACTTCAATTTGCCCAGTCTGAGTATGGTTCTCTTCAACAGCTCTCACTTGGAAGCTTCCTGTTAAGTGGGACCTTCTCTCTCAGGCAAGGGACACATCATTCTCTCCTATCCAGAGAAGAACCTGCCATGTGCAAACTGCAGGCTTTGGGTCCTGCTCTCTGGTCTATCAACTGAAGTTTTGCAGACAATGCTCAGCTCTAGAGCGCCCTACACTAGGAAAGTGTACACCTTCAAGAGTAGAGTTTTCCTTTCCTAAAAAAAGAAATTGACAGCTAGACCCAGCTGTACGGTCAGTTCAGTGTTGGAGTTACTTCAGGATTGGATCTCCACAGTGTTATACCACTTCAATGAATAGAAAAGTCTTTACCTGCTGCTTACAAGGCAAGTTTAGGTGATGTATCATGTGGAAGAAAATGATTGGTGATACATTTCCTATTAAGACTGTGGCCTGCAAGACATGCAAGGTTTCTAAACTGGGACTTAGTCACTGCCTTGGCATCCCCAGCTTTGACTCCCTTTAAGCCAATTGAGACTTCTTGAGCCTTAAAAAGTGTTTTAGGGATGCTCAGCATTTGCAAGCTCTCTGACACCTTTTAGACTGCAGCCCTGTGTCTTTTCTATTTGGCCAGAGGAGAACTTGTCACCTGACTGAGCCTGGTTTTTCTAAAGGTTTATCTCCAATTCTGCCTGTGGAGTTTTGGTTCCTTGCTACTCACACCTCTGGTTTGCTTGGTTGGAGTTGGTGGAGCTCTTCTTTGGTGCATTGTCCTTCAATAGTGATATTTGTATTAAACTAAACTGAATCTGTTTCAATTTAACTTGAACTACATTAGCATTCTACCATCACCCTGTGCCTTGCCTGACATGCTAAAATGTTCTACAATCTGAAATATAGGTTTTTCTTTTTTTACTATTCATCTATGTAAAGCTGCTTTGAGACAACCTGCATACAATATAAATAAATATGACCTGACTTGACTAGTTTTCATCTCATCTCTTAAGATAGCAACAGCTGATCGGTACAGTTCTAATCTACATCTTCTAAGATGTTTCCTCCTCCTGGGTTAGGTCAGGGGAAGGTTGTGTCATGTCAACATGACCTATGAAGTACAATAGGTGAAGTCAAATATATTTAGGGAAGGTATGAGTTATCACAATTCACACAGAGAAATACATGCAACATATTTCGAATGTCAAAGAAAAATAACTAGAATCTGGATACAAATAATAAATAATACATAACAAAGTACATAACATTTAAATAATCAAAGAATAATTATGGTAAATTATAATGAGCACAGAAAATATAACAATAATTAAGATTTTCATATACCACATATTGTGTGACAAGATGTTTTTTTTTTAACATGTTTATGAGGTTCTATCAACCTGACATGGATTCCACCCAAGGGTCCCAGGTGTTGATGTTTTAACTGTGCTTACATCATTCACACTAGAAAAACTGTCATAGTTGTTAACAATACCATGATGTAGTAAACTCCAGCGTTGGATGAGTTCCATGTAAACGGAATAGCTCATGTTAAGACTGTAACCATGGTTCCCTGAGAACAAATGAGACACTGCATGGCCATGCCATACTTCTAGCATTGTGCTGCATGAGCTTTACAGTATTTAAGTTACAACATCACACTTCACATCCTACATCCCACTATGCAATTTGACTGATTTCACACATGCTTCATGATATACAAGTGCTCCCAGTCATAAAATGAGATGTTAACATTATCTTTTAATGTTAGTTTATGTTGGCTATGGTCCATTTAATATAATAATATTTTTTAAAATACTTTACTACAAGATTTTAAAATGAAATTAAATAATAACTATAGAACATAATAGCTTTAGAAATGCGTTTCATGCTAAGTTTATGTTTATACAACTAATCTTAACTAGACTTTTATGTGGCAGGCAATCACTCGACTGCCATACATAGTAAATGAATGAATGAATGAATGAATGAATGAGCAAATGAATTAACATTTTTAGAGATACCTTATGAGTTGTAAGCTTAGCAACATAAACCACATTCCTATAATAGAATGAATGAGGTAGCTGCCTATGTAGAGAGTGAGAATGCTCACTTGTATTTGGAAGCCCCATACAATCAATGTCACAATGCTTAATTAGAAAAGATTAGAAAAATAATGTACCTGCACACTCCAAAATCTTTCTATCATCTTCAATAGTGGTATTTTAAGACTGTGATCCACTTGTCATAGCATATAAACACACAACATGGTGATTTAACTTAAGGAGCTGTAAAGCTGCATTAAAGTGTGATCTTAAAGCAACACATTGAGTTGGTAGTGCACCCACTCTCCATTTCTCCAGTGAATACACATGTGTGTGGGTGTGCAGCAGAGGGAGGATGTCAGAAGAACTCAGCCTTACCTTAAAATAGCCTGTTTTTGCAAATAGCTGATATTTTCCATGAGCTGTTATCAAGGAGCCATAGCTGGAACCTCTCTGGAAAGGAAACACAGAAAGAATGCAACACCAAAAGACAAGGATCTGATGTCTGAAGATACATTTTAATGCTTCACACAAAGATTTTTCCGATGGCTTTACCTACACATGACAGCTTGAGTGAGTCGAAGTGCACAAAACAATCACCAATTCACCAAATTAAAAAACATATTGAACATTAAAGAATAAGAAACAGTTGTAAGAGGAGAAGAAAAGTATGTGGGTGTAGAATAAATCATTCATTCAGGCCAAAGATGTAAAACATATTAGAAAGGGGATCTAAAATTTTGAAGGGAGGGGGCTAGCAAATAATTATGATTTTAACAAATAGGAAGAATGTTGCATCTTCCAGTATAAGTCTTGGACCAATTATGGCGATATATACTGGCATTTCAGCAGAGCCAGATTCAAACAGAAGCAAACATTTATTGTTGTTAAGAATTTGAGAACCAAATCAAGCTACCATTTTTGACCAGACTAACTGACTAAGCCATCGCTGTAATTCCCCAAGAAACGGCTGTTTAAATGGACATGGCAAAACAGTGCCAGGAATTACAGCCAAGTCCAAAGAGGCATTTTTATGAGATAAATTAAAACCTTATGTACATGGGCTGAAACACACTCTAAAAATGCTGGGTTTAACTGGGTTAAAAAAAATAATTTGGGTTATTTTTGCTAGGTCAAAAATCCAGCACTGAGTTGTTTTCAATGTGCTGGGTTGTTTTATTTGATGGAACTATTGTTTAACTATTGCTATATTACGTTAAAAAACAAAGTTTCCAAATAGGTTGGAAATGAAAATCAAAATCACATTAAGAATTAGTAGAGATTTTTAAGCAAAACTTTCATAATCGTTTTGGATGAATACAGCTATAATTTATATCTATATGATATTACATTTAAACTCATCTAACAGTCTTTGTAGAAATAGTTTTAGAAATAAAAAATGTATAAATACATTTAAAAGTAAGACTGTGCATTCAACACTTGTTTATTATCACTGAAATGATACTAATGCCGGCGAACTGCTGAAATGAGCCAACAATGGCTTAATGTTGAACACATCAGACAGCAGCATCTTGCTTTGCACTTTGAGGAATTTGTGCTCTGTATTTAACCCACAAATTATTTCCACAAATATCTGTAAAATTATACATTTCTCTTTAAAAAGAATTTAGATTTGCGAACTGGAAAACTAATTAGTTTTATACAGCTTTATCAAGGGGCGACGCAGTGGCGCAGTAGGTAGTGCTGTCACCTCACAGCAAAAAGGTCGCTGCTTCGAGCCTCAGCTGGGTCAGTTGACGTTTCTGTGGGGAGTTTGCATGTTCTCCCTGCATTCGCCTGGCTTTCCTCCGGGTGCTCCGGTTTCCCCCACAGTCCAAAGACATGTGGTACAGGTGAATTGGGAATGCTAAAATTGTCCATAGTGCATGAGTGTGAATGAGTGTGTATGGATGTTTCCCAGAGATGGGTTGCGACTGGAAGGGCATCCGCTGCGTGAAACATGTGCTGGATGAGTTGGCGGTTCATTCCGCTGTGGCGACCCTGGATTAATAAAGGGACTGAGCCGAAAAGAAAATGAATGAATGAATGAATGAATGAATGAATAGGTTTATCGAAGACCATAGAAAACACAAGACATGTCACTCATATTGTTATGAACAAACTTGTAAACAAAGAGTTGCTTTAATGTCTGGAGGAGATTCGCCATCAAGACTAGATTTTGGATTACTTCAGAAGAGCAGTGCGATCAAACGATCATTATCCGGAGGATGGTAATATGTAGAACGACCACAAATGAGGTTGGTGTCATGATCTCGTTCCTTTTTTGTGCATGCGCATTAGCTTGGGTAACCTGAAAAAATGCCGTTTTTGTTCGATTCGGACGTTTAGGAATGAAAGTTATGAGACAGTTGTTGTTTATTTTATTTATTAAAGAATTTGAAGTTCCCCATTCAGACAGAATGCCTGAGCATACTACATGAGATGGCCGCTGAGTGAAATGACTTGCCTTAAAGGGACTTTGGCTTTATCCAAGATATGAGAATACCAGAGAGTGCTTGTACCTGGGAAAGAGTGAGGCGGCTTCCTGCACGCTTGTGATATTTGTTGGGACTTTCAAACTGGAGTTCCTCCCACCGTATCCTCCAAAGCATCCCAGCTAACTCTTTTTCCAACTTCAATTTCCTAGAAAAAAACAGAATGGGTTAAAATAAATGGAAAGCCAGTGCAAACAGAAAACCAAGTGGTTGTTGTGTTTTTTAAAAATATAATTACACTTTCCAAAGTGTTGATTTGTGAGTGCAAAGATATCTTCTACAATATTACGATCTCCACATGCAGATCTATTCAACCTTTAATGACTATGGGATATGATACACAGGTGTGACAGGCTGTATAGTTTATTATTTTGAAAAAGTATATTTACATGTGCTTTAGCACCAAAATGTTTTGGAAATGCAATTTGATTTCGCATAATTAGCTTAAATAAGCCTTAGACTAAAAGTTCATGGCCATGTGAGAATAAACTAAGGTGGAAACAATTTTTGCAGTAGACTGCGCTGAAGTTTGATGAGACGATAAAATGTGAGCCAATCTTAGGATCACTGTTGTTGTGCCATTTCCAGCATATTATTTTTAAATGCAAGTAAACCAAGCAGTCCAGCCAGCCATGTGGATAAATACATGGGCAACTTCCAAGTGAATCAACACATCTGGACGAGCTCTCTGAGGACCTGCTATTTCTCAACAGCTTCTATTCACAGTAAAAAATATTGCTCCTTTTTCATTACAAATCAATCTCTGAATGTTTCACGGATGTGGTGCGAGGGTTGCGAAAGCAGGATATCAATGAAGGGAATTGTAATTACGTTTCAGAGCAATCAAAACAAAGTACAAGAAAATAAAGCAACCCCCACACATTCCACTACAATCTAAAAGGTGTAAAATACTTCCAGATGGCAGAGTGCAAGTACTGCAGCGTCTGCATTTCGAGAGGGTTTTTCTCGATTTTAGAGCAACCCTGGTAAGCCCCAAAACAAGCACCTTCATTTGTTTTTGTAGACCAGATTTTGGAGTCAAAGTGGTGGAAAAAACCTCGGCAGGGTCTTCGTATTAAAGAGCCAACATTTGTGCTCAGCTGTCTGGCCAGGGAAAATGCTCTTTCAAAATGTGAAAAAAATCTTATGCTGGAAACTCTTTAGATGAGTTGTAAGTAATAGTCAGATTTACAGAGGTATGGCAGATACTGTATATACTAAACATAAAATACAATAAAATTTCAGAAATCCCAAAGAAAATATTACTATTTGGAAAGCTCTCTCGCACAGATGCTTGCATTTGATGTGGTCAAAACCTTCTTTAGGATTTTGTATTATTTTCCTGGGGGGAAATAAGTTTAAATTATTAAAGTATTGATTTTCAAACATACCTTCTTTTTCCAAAAGTGTGCAGCAATTATACTAACAAAAATTGTACATTTCTTTAAATGTATTTCTTTAAATAGTTTTACATTAACATCATGTTATTATTACCAAACTTTAAAATTATTGTAATTTATTTATATATAATATATTATATATATATATATATATATATATATATATATATATATATATATATATATATATATATATATATATATATATATGAAGAGTTGCAAAACCCTCTAAATCTAAAGAGATGCAAAACCCTCTAAATCCATCAGACCTCTTTTTTGTAAACTGTAGGTTCAGCTGTTTTATTTTATAGCTAATGATAAGGTTATTTAGCTAGTAAATAAAATACCTTTGTAGTGCTGCTACATTGAAAACATTTGATTCGCGTCTTCTGCTTTTGCAAACAAACTGTTATTTCTGAATGCACTGACGCTGCGATTTAGACGAGTTGAAGCAAAAATATTTGTTAAACAAATAGTAGGTGACTAAAGCATTCACTCAATGTCATTAGATTATATTAAATATTTTTTTTTTTTTTAAACATTTTAAGGTCAAAATTATTAGCCCCTTTATGCTATTTTTTTTTGATAGTCTGCAGAACAAACTATCGTTATACAATAACTTGCCTAATTACTCTAACCTACCTGAAAAATATCTAGTAAAATATTATTTACTGTCATCATGGTAAAGATAAAATAAATCAGTTATTAGAAGTGAGTTATTAAAACTATTATGTTTAGAAATATGTTGAAAAATGTTTCTCTCCGTTAAACAGAAATTGGGGAAAAAAATAAACAGGGGGCTAATAATTCTGACTTCAACTATATATGTGTGTGTGTGTGTGTGTGTGTGTGTGTTTGTGTGCGTGTGTGTGTGTGTGTGTGTGTGTGTGTGTGTGTGTGTGTGCGTGTGTGTGTGTGTGTGTGTTGAAATCAAAATTGTGCATAATTTAAAAAACTATACATTTAATTAGTATCTTTAACTGCATACTTGAAACTGTCATTTTAGCAATGTACTGAACTTTTTTTTTAAATATATATTTAATACCCGTAGTTTAATACCCGTAGTTTGTAGCATATTTTAAGTTAAATTAAGTTTAATTAAGTGTTTTTTTTAAGTGAAGGAATAAACTTCATTGCTATTTTTTTCCAAAAGTGTCCAAATATATGCTAATGTACTAAATGGTCACGCTACAACTTATTAGTACATAAATGCTATGCAGAGTATTAATGTTTACTCTTTTAATTTAAGGGGCTCTCAGAGTGCACTTTATATTGTTACCGATTAAAAGTGCAGGGGCTAAAATCCTCATCACTTTCCCATGTGAACAGGCTTGCTTTTAAAATACAGTTCTGGAAAAAAATTAAAGAGACCACTTGGATTTGCCATTAACAAAAATGTTAATTTGTGCTTTATTTATGAATTACTGATAAAATGATTTATAATTAAGAATATTGCCATTAAGGGTATTATTTGCAGAAAATATATAATATATGATACAGTATATGTACATTTTCAGCAAAAATATTATTTCACAAATATATTAGTAGTTCATAACATAAAACACAAGTAAACATTTCACACAAAACTCCTAGTTCTCTCCTAGTTCCTAAAACCAAGTTCTTTATGATTTATTGATTAGTGACACAGTGGCTGAGTGGATAGAAGTGTTGCCTCACAGCAAGAAGATCGCTGGTTCGAGACTCGGCTGAGCCAGAACTTTGAATGTTCTTTTTTATGACAGTGTGGTTGTTCTAGTTTCCTCCAGCTGGTGAATGGAGTATATTAAGTTGTTTATAAGTGTGATTGAGTCCCAGCCCTGGTCAAGTAGTTCTGCTCAAAGTGGATCCTGCAGATGTGTGGTATTCATACTAAAACTAGGAACATTTTAATTCAAGAATATAATTGGTCCCTTAACTGGCACATAGTTTATGTGTACTACATGCTATACAGTTTGATCCCTAAACTTAAAAACTAAAATAGCTATATAGTACAAAATAGCTCATTTAACTTGTACTAGTACTTGAAGTACACTGACTATTCTGTTTGCAAGACAAGTACATGAATCAATATTAGAAGTGCAAAATACGTTTAAGACAAGAATGAGTGTTAATTAATAATTTTAGGCCAAGTTTGATGAAAGATTTCGATCCCCTCTAAGTTTCCTATACTGTACACTGAAGCGCAGTGAGCTAAAATGTAATTTGCTCAGCATATATGAGTAAACTCCCCCCAAATCTCTCATTTAAATAAATATTTTCTATAGGATGCTTTACAATTTTATATTTGTGCATATACATTAGTTTAGTCAGTACTGAAGCCAAATCAGGAGCTAATTTAACAAAATAACATACAACAATGTTTCAAAAATTAGTAGCCCAAATTTATATGTTAGGGGAAAATAATAAATAAAATAAAAAAATAGCAAAAATCATTAAAAACAAAAAGAATATACAATTGAGTTGAAATGTTGTAGTTTGTAATTTTTTATTTTTATTTTTTGCAATATTTTGAATGGATTTAAAAGTATTATCTTTCCATTTCTAAAGATGTTATGTGACTAAAATATTATTTAAATAAATATATGTGTTTAATAAAAATGTATTGTTCAAATGCACCAAAATACATTACCTATATTCACTGAGAAATGCATAAAAAAGTGTACTCAATTATGCTGAGCACTGTATATAACTTAACATTTATCTCTTTATCACTTTAATACTGCTTTTGTGAACATTTGTCCACTTCAAACTGTTGTTCATCAATACAAATTCTAAATAGTAGGACTTACTTCTGTGGAACACAAAAAGAGACATTCAACAGAACCACATTGCTACATTGCTATTTCGAATGAGGGCCAAGAACTGTCAAACTCCAAAAATGATTGAAAAAGCCCCCCTAAATCTCACATTCTAAATGTTGTGAAATCATACAGCTTCCTAATATGTGAACAAATACTAATACAAAGGTATTAATCATTTTTACTGCTTGTAAATGGAACATATGAAAAGAGAACAAGAGCATTTCTGAGTCGTGTTCAGTCACAAAATCTACTATGTGTGATTAAAAAGGTTTTCTTTAATTTTTAAAATGTAATGTGGTTAATGTTTACCTAAAATGAATAATCATAGTAAATAGTTGAGCAAGTGTATTACATTCAAATTCCTTTTCAGCCTGAAGTAATAAGTAATAATATTAATTACAAGATTCAACAGTCCTATTTGGTCAGAATTTCCATGCAAAAAGCATCAATAGTTCCCCTTATTTGCACAGTGTGGCAGTGTTCCTGTTAAATGTTAGCAACTCCCTTGCTGACATTAACTAAACATTAAATGTTTCGAGCAATTGCAATTTGTATGAAATGCATGTTTAAAATAAGCATCAATGTAGGGTTACATTCATGTTGTTTCTTTTACAAATAAATCAAGTGGACAATTCATAGTAGCAGTACAAAGTTCCACTGCTCTTGCTTATTAAAAGCAGAATAATGTCAATCAGCTTGTTTTCTTCTGACTTTAGATTTTTAATTTTGGTTATGTTTGTGTTAGTGTGCGCTGTAAGTGAGCATTTGTATTCTTAGATATAATTTCCATTTTATTTATTTATTTTTGTTTTTGTTTTAATTGAGTTAAAATGAGAGAATGGCATGTCCAAAAATAAGTCTAACTCTACTGCAACTGCAATATTTATTCTAGTAGCCATGAGGAGCTAACATCAATATTTGTCTCAAAGTGTTGACTATACTGGACTTGAGCCCATTTATATAACCCATGAGTCAGCTTCTACAATTGCCTTTTCCACAAGATGTCGTTTCAGACTGTTCAGTAGTATCCTCTTGGATTTTAGTATAAAAAAAAATGCATGCTATGTATTAAAAAGCCAACTTGGGAACAAATATATAAAAAATGTTTTTAAATGTCTTTGACCAGCCTGATATCAGTAAGAAACAGACAGCTGAGAAGTGACACATAAAAACAAACATTCTTCTCAAATGATCATGTTTGCACGAATTTACATTTGTACAAATCAAAGTGACTTAGTGACTTCAAGGAGCTTTATTAAAAAATTATCATAAAGTTGAAGTCAGAATTATTAGCCCCCTGTTTATTTTTCCCCCAATTTCTGTTTAACGGAGAGAAGATTTTTTTAACACCTTTCTAAACAATAGTTTTAGTAACTCATTTCTGATAAGTGATTTATTTTATCTTTGCCATAATGACTGTCCATAATATTTTACTAGATGTTTTTCAAGACACTTTTATAAAGCTTAAAGTGACATTTAAAGGCTTAATTGGGTTAATTAGGCAAGTTAGGGAAATTTGTCAAGTCATTGTATAACGATGGTTTGTTTTGTAGACTATTGAAAAAAATATATAGCTGAAAGGGGCTAATAATTTTGACCTTAAAATGGTGTTTAAAAAATTAAGAACTGCTTTTATTCTAGTCGAAATAAAATAAATAAGACTTTCTCCAGAAGAAAAAATATTATCAGACATAGTGTGAAAATTCCCTTGCTCTGTTAATCATTTGGGAAATATTTTTAAAAACTTTGCACAAACACTTAATACAGTGATTTTAATTATGTAATAAGCTTTTGTATTGTTCCTTTATCATAAATTTTCACCTTACATACATTAGACTATGCCAAATTATATAAAGATGAATCATTTTACATTTTTTGCATCAAATTTATTTACATTATTTTACATAGAATTATAAAAAAAACTTTACAATAATTAAACATGTAACTACAGAATTGTCTGCAGATTCCTCCATATTTGATTTAAGTGCCTCTATGAATTTACACAGAAATGGCAACTGTTATTAAGTTTAAAAATGCTGAACAGGTTCTAGAGCTGTCTGCTAGGTTTAACATATTTCTCAAATCTAATACATACAATTCCCCTGATTTTCCCCAAATATCAGTCCAGAAAATGCACCGTCTGCAGATTCCATGTGGCTCTAGTCATAATTGAAGCAATGAGGTCGAAAGCACAGCCTGAAATTTGTTGAGAATATCAGCTGACCAAGCAAAACAATGAAATATTTAGACCAAGCATCTCAAAAACAGTGCCTCAGAAACAGACGTACTTTCCAGTTTTCACTAAACAATTGCTCAGCGGTTGCTCTGGCAACAATCATGTAAATTCCACTCTGGCACTTATAGAAGCTCTTCCCGTATATCCACTGGAAAAAGAGGCAGACACAGGTTCCAGCATGTCCTCTTTCTGGGAACCCTTAAACAACACCTCTCCTGTTTATTCCACAGGTTGTCAATGATATGAAAATGAAAGCAATTACTGTAAAACAATAAAAAAAAGGTTTGTACCTGTAGATTAGAAAACTAGAGATTCCGAAAATGATGAGGGCCAGACCAGACCCAACAGCCACTATTCCAAGGACAGGAAGATGATCTGGGAATTTGAAATGGAAATTACATTAAACTAGACCCAGTAACTGATTTTGGGTAAAATAAACAAATTTTAAAAAGCATAATAATCAGGCTTCTTTGAAGCAATTATCTGCAAACACAACTAGCAGCCAATGCATTGCCAATAACATATGTGTTGAATAAAGCTTGCACAATACAATTTCCAATTCTGTAGGTGTGTTTTGAGTGCTAGGTTGTGGAAGGCACAGCAGACTGAAAGATCAAGCTTTCCTTTACTGGGATTGCACAGCTTCGCTCCTCCGCTTTAATCCAGTCATTGCGATTGGTCTTGCAGGGTGTACTCATACTAGGCTATCAGACCATATCAAGGAACATTTGACCCCCTTTCGGTTTGTTTGACAAGTGTGAGTGCTCCGAATTGGGCCAGGAACGGTTCAGTTGGCCGGCCCTGGTCCAGTTGAAAGAGGTGTGCCACAGCGTGGTTCGGTTGGGCTTTGGTGTGGTACGCTTGTAGTGTAAGGGCAAATCGCGCCTGAGCTTGAAACTGAAGACCCTGATGTCACTTTTAGGGGACTGTTTCATATGAATTTATTTATTAATCATTCTTGCTTTTCAGTGAACACAAACTGTCATAGTTTATTAAAGATACAAACCCTACGTCTGCGGCACCTTCAGCAAACCTCCTAATACGTGCAGAACGAGGACTTTCATGAACATTTATGAGCATCAAAAGTGGTGTATCTGTTCAGCAAAAGATTTGACTGTGTGTCACTGCATATCAAACGACTTAAAATAATACATAGCAATAGAACTAAAGCAATCTCTATTGTACGGAGCGAGAGTGCTTCCCTTCTGTTAAACTGAACAGTCGCATCATCTGTGATGTAAGCGTGCTCAGGCTTGGAAGGTAAAGATGCAATGTGAGTGTGGGCCGAGGGGCGGTAAGAAAATCGCACCTGGGCACGGTTCAAGATAACCATGCCTAGTGTGAGTACACCTAAAATGCTGACAGTCAACTCATTGTGAATCTAGATATATGTCAAAATTTCCCACTTAGCTCCATTAATCAATGAATCACTGTCGCTACTATCAATAGAGAACACAAGTATAGTTTTACAATGAACCAGAAAGAATTGTATTAGGGTACTGTGCAACGCAGGCTCATTGGAAATACAAGCTTCAAGTTAGAAGGAACCCAAAATTTACTCTTGTTTTTTATTTGTATATAGTAGTGCTTGCTATAAACATTACAAATCACTCTCTTTGGTTGGTGATTGTTGGTTTGCTTGCAGTGAGCAGCGAAAATAAATGATGGCATAGTGGCCAATCTAAATAATTTTTGTATTTTCAAATTGGCAAAGAGGCAGTCATGCATATTTTCATTTTTTAAAACCACGAGTAAATCTGATAATGAACCTGATCAAAAGAGATCTCGAGAAGATGAAACTGCGCGAATGGATCAGGATATTGGGAGACAGAAGCAAAGCGATCTCAAGTCAGAAAACATGACAGAAAAGGTAACTGTGGGCTCTTCTTGAAGATTAGACTGATTGAGTCAATTATTGAGTGAGTTTAATTTTTATTATTTTCACTTGGTATGTAATAGTGAAGTGAACAGAATAGTGTTTGTTCATACAATTTATGTTTGTAGCTACATGTTTTTTATTATCCATGACTGACCTACAACATTATCTAGCACAAAAGAAATAAAGACCGTTCAGAAATGTGATGCTGTTTTTTTGTGCTCTCACTGTATAATGACGTCATGTCCTGGGTAAACTAAAATTGTGTGGTGGACGTCGGTCACAGTAACTTTTATTTCCTGGTTTTGTTCCAGGAATTATTCATTGACAATTTAAGCACCTTAACCTTCTCTCCCCTCTCGAAATGACTTTTTTCACTTCTGGTCAAATGTAATGCCTTTTGGGAGGGGCTAACAGGGCATGTCTCATTTCATGCCTTCATCCATTATTCAATCCAACTTCCAACAATCCAATTTTTTCAGGCCGATAATGGACATATAGAGGAAAAAAGTATAACCCTGGCTTCCACTTAATCACGACTTTAGGCTTATATTTTTGTGAAGCCCAAAAGCATACTTCAGTATACGTTTGACAACAACTTTTGTTACTTCACACAATAAAATGAGTTACAGGATAATTGTTTTGACAATTAAAGGACATTTTATTACTTTTTATAAAATAAATAACACAATACAACTTAATGCTGTCTATGATTTTGTTTGCCTAACCTACAGTACCTATTTCCACACGGTACAGGTCCAAATTTCAGGTGTAGTCAGTTTGCTTGGTAGCTCAATTTGTATGTTGTTGTACTTGTGATGCAGATCACTCAGGTTTGCATTTGAAGTGTGCTTCCACAAACAATGTAAATCAAGGTAAATCTTTCAATGCACTTTTACTTTTCACCAATGTTTGCTTTTAAAAGCTTTTTTGGATTGGTTTAGAGAAGGATTTAGGTCAGTGTTTGTTAGGTGATCTGAGCCTTCTCATGGACATGTGGAACAAGAAGGATGTGTTTATGAAACGTACAACAAAACACCCTAAGAAAGCATTTCAGATTCGCAAAAATTTACACAGCATCCTCTAGTGGATTTATCATCTTAAACATGCAACAAAACAAACCCGCAGCAAGGTATTTTACATTTCGCAAAAATGCAGGCTGAGGCACTAATGCATTTCCAATGAGTCTGGATTGGTTTTGTAATATAATCTGAAACCTGTTTCATTAGCAGAAGCAAGAGTTGCAGTGTTTGCTCTCTTCTAAACGCTGAAAACTTCCTCAAATAAAACGAAAATAAAACCAAATTGTTGCTTTTAATTAAAGCAACAAAATCAAGTAATTGGTTACATCTGCAAAACAACATGTTTCTTATTTTCTAAGGGGACAGACATTATATTTTACACTAGAAAGGTATCTACCTTCCTTGCATGGAGAGAATCCACAGGGTGGGTAGTCCAGCGGTGGGCAACCCTTTGGCCATTGAATCTTCTCTGTTGGGGACCACAAGATTTCTTTACTGGTCCCATTGTAGTGACCAACAATCTGTGAAAGGAAAAATCTGTGTCATAAGCATGTTAGATATATAGCAATGAAAAAGCCATGACAATAACTCACTGTATTACCTATTTATTCACTCGTCAAAGACTAGGGGACTATTTTTATTTTAGTTCATGGTATAAAACTGCTTATTACTACATCTGAGAGGTTTTCCCATCCATGTGTATATGGCAACCTTGTATAAGCAGATGAAAAGTAAGTGTGAATATATTAATGGCATAACTATGGGTATGTATGGCAACAATGTGCTTTGTTACCTTCTAGATAATCATCCGTTTCTCATCTTTTTTCCCTTTTTTATTTTTATTGTTAGAACTCTCTAAATCAAACCAGGCACACATTTATGAATGAACACATCAAATTGAAAAATTAACAAAACCATTACAAGCTCATGAACAAATGTTTTTGATTAGAAGAGAAGGACCAGGAAAGGATTTGATTTTGAAGCATATTGTTCAGTATGCTGAGCCACTAAACCACAGCCACATTTACAGTAATTATGGAGAATGTGGCATGTGGGTTAAATTAGACTGTTGTTCTTCATATGCTTGACATTTTACCCATTATTATTTATTGTCAGCATGTCTGACAAAAAGTTTTCTTTCACCAGCTACACTATTCATAATGTTACAGTATTTCTGTTGTTTGCTAATGCAGACTATGTCAGATAAAGTCTATATATATATATTTATTTATTTATTTATTTTTTTTTTTTTTTTTTTTTTTTTTTTTTTTTGCTGAAAATGTATTAAAAATAAAAAACCTGACAAATCACATGTACATAAGTATTCACAGCCTTTGCCCAAAACTTTGTTGATGCACCTTTGGCAGCAATAACAACCTCAAGTCTTTTTGAATATGATGCCACAAGCTTAGCACACTTTTCTTTGGGAATTTTTGCCCATTCCTCTTTACAGTACCTCTCAAGCTCTATCAGGTTGGATGGGAAGCAACAGTGTACAGCCATTTTCAGATCTCTCCAGAGATGGTCAATAGGATTTATGTCTGGGCTCTGGCTGGGCCACTCAAGGACATTCACCAAGTTGTTGTGAAGCCACTCCATTGATATTTTGGCAGTGTGCTTTGGGTCACTGTCCTGCTGGAAGATAAACCGTCACCCCAGTCTGAGGTCAAGAGCACTCTGAAGCAGGTTTTCATTCAGGATGTCTCTGTACATTGCTGCATTCATTTTTCCTTCTATCCTGACTAGTCTTCCAGTTCCTGCTGCTGAAAAACATCCCCACAGCATGATGCTGCCACCACCATGCTTCGCTGTAGGGATGGTATTAGCCTGGTGATGAACGCTGCCTGGTTTTCTCTAAACGTAACGCCTGACATTCACTCCAAAAAGTTCAATTTTAGTCTCATCAGAGCAGAGAATTTTGTTTCTTATTGTCTGAGAGTCCTTTAGATGCCTTTTGGCAAATTCTAGGCGGGGAGTGGCTTCTGTCTGCCCACTCTACCATACAGGCCTGATTGGTGGATTGCTGCACAAATGTTGTTCTTCTGTAAGTTTCTTCTCTCTCCACAGGAGAACACTGGAGCTCAGACAGAGTGATTATTGATCACCTCCCTGACTAAGGCCCTTCTCCACCGATCACTCAGCTTAGATGGCCTGCCAGCTCTAGGAAGAGTCCTGGTGGTTACAAACATCTTCCACTTATGGACGATGGAGGCCACTGTGCTCATTGGACCTTTCAGAGAAGCAGATGTTATTCTGTAACCTCCCCCGCCTTGTGCCTTGAGACAATCCTGTCTCGGAGGTCTACAGACAATTCCTTTGTCTTCATGCTTGGTTTGTGCTTTGGCATGCACTATCAACCCAGGGACCTTTTATAGACAGGCGTATGCAAATCATGTCCAATTAACTGAATTTACCACAGGTGAACTCCAATTAAGCTGCTGAAACATCTCAAGAATGATCCGTGGAAATAGAATGTACCTGAGCTGAATTTAGACCTTCAACTTTAAAGGAATTTGCTCAATATTTACATTTATGAACCCTCAGTCCACAGATTTTGAAATAGTTGTCTCTCAGCCAAATATTTTCCTATTTGAACACACACCATACATCAATAGGAAGCTTATTTGTTTCCAAAAATGGACTCTTATGATTGGTTTTGTGGTCCATGGTCAAATTTGAACATCATTAACTATATTTCTCAAAACTGTTATTCTTTTTTATGTATGAATAATAATCCAAATTGTTCTGTGTTGATGGCTTGACTGAATTCTACTTACTGCGTATTGTCCACTTTTCAGATTTGTCATTGCCCAAAGGCTAAAGTCCGTGAATCTGGCATTTTTCTGATCTGTGCTTACAAGGCCTGTCACCCCTGTGGAGAAACAAACACCAGTTCAGGGATCAAAATAACATTTCTATCTGAGAATTGCTTTTAAAGCTATAAAGCAAAAGAGTCATATATTGTTCCCACTTTGCAAGCCAACAATAACTTTTAATACATGGAAAAATATATATTAATGAAAGGTAGTGCTTTTAGTTCTTCATATTTTCAAAAGATCACATTTGTTTTACATTTGAACTGTGCCATTTCTTTTTTTAAAAATAAGAGATATATAAAATAATAAGGTACATGAGTAAAATACATAGTAAAATATATGAAGAGTTCAGATTCAAAAACCTCTAAGTGTCATCTAAATTGTTCCTTTAAAATGAGCTTTTTTCTCAGCCTGTTATGTTTATGCTCAGTTATTTCATGTTAAAGGAAATGAAAATAACCTATTCTTACTGAACCCAGACATAGGAGCCTGAAAAAAATGCCAATTTTCAAAGAAAATTTCAGATGGAACGTAGAGGTTTTTGCATCTGAACTCTTCGCATCTGAACTCTTCGCAATTTGTTGTTAAAAGAAATCCATGACTAATATTTGCATTTAGCTTGATAATCATTTGATTGTGGATGCTCTTTTTTAAATTTCTAAAGGATATATACTCTGTGAGACCATTCAGTATTGTGATGTTATATTAGTTTAAGAGAAGCAACTAAGATATAATTATAATTTTTCTATAATTTTGTACAATTTAGATATCGGCACTTTAGTGATAGATATACAAATGTGCACATGACATGCCAATGTTTATATATATATATATACTCACCGGCCACTTTATTAGGTACACCTTACTAGTACAGATTTGGACCCCCTTTTTCAATTCAATTCAATTCAATTCATCTTTATTTCTATAGCACTTTAACAATGTAGATTGTGTCAAAGCAGCTTCATATAGAAGTTGCCTTCAGAACTGCCTTAATTCATCGAAGCAGAGATTCAACAAGATACTGGAAATATTTCTCTGAGATTTTGGTCCATATTTACATGATAGCATTGCGCAGTTGCACATTCATGATGTGAATCTCCTGTTCCACCACATTCCAAAGGTGCTCTATTGGATTGAGATCTGGTGAGTGTGAAGGCCATTTGAGTACAGTGAACTCATTGTCATGTTCAAGAAACCAGTCTGAAATGATTTGCGCTTTATGACATGCTGCGTTATCCTGCTGGAAGTAGCCATCAGAAGATGGGTACACTTTGGTCATAAAGGGATGAACATGGTCAGCAACAATACTCATGTAGGCTGTGAAGTTTACACGATGCTCAATTTGTACTAATAGGCCCAAAGTGTACACCACCAGCAGCACCCAGAACCGTTGATACAAGGCAGGATAAATCCATGCTTTTATGCTGTTGATGCCAAATTCTGACCCTACCATCCGAATGTCGCAGCAGAAATTCAGACTCATCAGACCAGGCAACATTTTTCCAATCTTCTATTGTCCAATTTTGGTGAGCCTTGTAGCCTCAGTTTCCTGTTCTTAACTGAAAGGCCCATCCACCTCAAGATTGGATGTGTTGTGCGTTCAGAGATGCTCTTCTGCAGACCTCGGTTGCAATAAGTGGTTATTTGAGTTACTGTTGCCTTTCTATCTGCTTAAACCAGTCTGACCATTCTCCTCTGACCTCTGGCACCAACAAGGTTTTTGCGCCCAAAGAACTTCCACTCACTGGATATTTTCTCTTTTTTGGACCATTCTCTGTAAGCCCTAGAGATGGTCGTGCGTGAAAAATCCCAGTAGGTCAGCAATTTCTGAAATACTCCAACACCATATACCAACAACCATGCTACGTTCAAAGTCACTTAAATAATCTTTCTTCCCCATTTTGATGCTCAGTTTGAACTACAGCAGATCGTCTTGATCATATCTCAGTTGCTGCCATGTGATTGGCTGATTAGAAATTTGCGTTAACAAGCAGTTGGACAGGTGTACCTAAAAAGTGGCATTTAAAAAAATTAAACATTTCAATAATTCACTCCCATTCTAATTAAATCATGACAAGGGCTGCACTATACTGGAAAAATTTGCAACATGCAATAATGTTATCGAATATTGGGATAACGATATTTAATACGATATAACATTTTCCTAGAAAATGCTGTTTTTATTAGCTATGTTTTAAATCATTTATTTATTTAAAGATATTAAAAAACAGTTGAAATATATTTTCAAATAAAATTAGTCATAATTCAAACAACAACAAAAAAAAAACTCTGTCAAGGTGCAAATATTTATTCTTTAAAACACTTTAAACGAGTGAAAACCTCAGCATATATTATGTCTATTTATTTTCAGCTCTGGGTTCACTCTAACCAATGGCAGAACAGCAACTAATGGGCAGGTGGGCATAAAGATAGTAATAATAACCCCCATCTGATTGGTCAAATTTAGATAGATAACCAATGCACTGTCTGCAATGTGTATATTGCATATACTATTATTGTGATAAAGAAACCTTTTTGATTTATTCCTAATCAGGACCACATTTTATTTTAACAGTTCATTCACACATATTTCATCACACCATGGTAATGTACTATTTCTCTTCTTCATTGTAATTACATCAAATGCAGAGTTCTTTCTAATTTTTCTTGTTATTTTAGTATGTTTTAATACTTTTACTGGAAAAAGCACAAAAAAAGACAGATTAAGAAAATGCTTTTTTGCAGGGCATTCAGAATTCGGTCTGTTGTTTGGCACAATGTGTGTAGCATGCTCCAGGGAGCGGGCTTAGCAGATGGGTTGTGTATTAGAAACAGATTTTCCATCCACAAGCTAGTTGGGACATGCTTTAAATCAAGGACTCTGACCTCGACATTCCCCGCAAGAGAGGCTGCGAGTTTACCAACATCGACCTCAAAAGAGCTCTTACAAGCTCTCAGCTCACTTTTAAAAGAATCTGAGAGGAAACAGTCCAGCTGCCATTAAAAGCCTGTGTCATGGCATCCTCAATCTGTGAAGGGCTTAAATATTGTGATCATCCTTTGGTGTGAACGTGCTTTTTCCCAACATATATCTTTGCATTTATTAACCAAGAACACTCAACTCACCCCACAGCCTGCGGTTTTGCATTCTCGCAGTTATGTTGATTCCATCATTCTGAGACACGCCGTCTGCTAACGCTTCACTGAGGGCTTTTGCATATAGCACAAAACCATCATGGAAACAGCCAGCAATAAAATCCATCTGAGGAAAAGCAGAACAGAGATTTCTTACAGGGGAAAATCAAGAAATCGAAAACTACACGTCAATCTGCACAGCCATGCAGAGAGTAGGGTAAAGCATGCCAGCGGTCCTCTAGGGATGAAGAAATGAGGTGATGTAAAACTAAAATGGCTGCCCATTGACGAAAACTGTAATTCAATTAATTATTAATTTCCCAGACCCAATTTAAAGATTTTCTTATCAACTCATTTAATAAGAAAGAAATATGCTTGTCTAAATCATGTGGTCTACATTTAATATAAGGGTTTATTATAGCATACAATGACCCCAAATAGTACAAACCACTCTTAAATGTGCTGCACAACTATGCATTACACCAAAAATAAACTATAAAAATATTTAAATAAATATTTTGTAACTTTTCTAAACTTTCAAGTGGTCGTCAAAAGTTCTTATAGTTAAGGGTATAGTTCACCAGAAAATCACAATTTCCACATCACTTACTCTCCCTCCTGTGGTTTTAAACCTTTATGAATTTCGCTTTCTGTTGCACACAAAAGAAGACTTTAAAAAAGAAATGCTGGTTGATGGTACCCATTGACTTCCATAGTAAGGAAAAAACAATGGGTACAATAACTAGCATTCTTCAAAATAACTTTTCTTGTGTTGAACAAAGGAAAGAAACTCAAATAGGTTCAGAATGCATGAGGGGTGAGTAAATGATGACCAGTGATGGGTAAGTTACTCTAAAAAAGTATTAGATTACAAATTACTCACTACTACTGGAAAGTTGTAATCTGATTACTTTACTTATTACATAGTGTAAAAAAGTAATCAGATTACTAATTGCTTTACTTTGAAGTTACTTTTAAAACATATACCTATAAAAATACAAAATAAACTGCAGCTCTTTTAGTAATTTTAATACTCAGTGAAAAACATTACAATGAGTTTAACACAGCAGCTATTAACTTGCCCTATATAAAGACTTAAAGAGTTTGTGTTAGTGTTTTAAAGAGTTTGTGTTTGTCTTTTTTTTAATTATTTAACTTAACAATTGTTTTAATGTAATGAACTACATCAGTTGTTACTCTTTAAGGATGGATGGATGGAGAAGAGGCTAATTAAAAGTCATTACAAAATATAACTTAGTAGAAAAAAAGGTTAGTTACCTGAAATGACTTACAATTTCAGACTTAGTTTCTAATGCAGTAACATAAATAGTGTTCAAATAGATTTTGGAGCAACTGTGCACCTACATATAATGAACAACAGGTTGGATAGTAATATAATTAGTATAAGCAGAATTTTCATTCATACATTTCTCTTAATTGCAATCACTTTTGTATGCACTCAAAGGTTTATTCATTTCCTGAAGAATTTCATTCGGCAGCTATGTGTGCATCTAGCGGTTCAGGGAGTTGTCTCCTACTTTTG
Organism: Danio aesculapii; assembly: GCF_903798145.1. Lineage (NCBI taxonomy): Eukaryota > Metazoa > Chordata > Actinopteri > Cypriniformes > Danionidae > Danio > Danio aesculapii. The sequence goes on from NC_079439.1 coordinate 51,240,857, forward strand.
TCAAAGTTTACAACTGATTCAGGAAAGTAGGACTGACACGAGGAAGCCAAACTTATGATTCAAGCACTTTTAAGTGTCATATCTGATTTTGTGGTAAAAGAAACACAGTTTTTTGTGGTAAAAGAAACAATGTTCAATATTTTCAAGACAGTAATAAAAGGCCAAAAGAACTACGCTAGTCTGTACAAATGTTCTGATTAAATCTGATGTGACAGATGGCTATGCATAAATGCCAAAACCTGCTCTTGTCTATGAACAACTCACCATCGAGGGTTCCAATTGTACATTAAAGTCTTGTAATGCTCTTTTGTGGAGTTCTTTGCGAAAAGCAGTATACTCAGGGCTGTCTGGCTCCCGGTATGTTACAACGAACACAGACTAGAGAGATGGAGAGAGAGACGCATAAAGAGAACACAACACAATCTTCTCAAACCAAATCACTAAAATGTTGCAAAACCATTTAAAGGTGCAGTAGGTGATTGTCTTCAGAAACTTTTTTGTTGTGCTGGTTGAAAGACACCATGACTGATGTATTTCTGATGTATGTATTTTTTTTATGCATGACTGATGTAATGGGTTATATGCACTGAAGTGTTGTTCAGACACTAAAATTTCCCAACAAAAGACTGATGTGACTATTTTTAATTTCATAAGGGACCTTTTACAGAATCGATAAAGTAGATTATTATTCAGTTTAACAACAAATCATAAGTCAATAGCACTATTCCACCTAGCCTGCACTATACTGAGGTCAAGTTGGTTTTATATTCACATCACATTGGTTCATTTTTGAACAATGTCAACCTGTGACGCTCTCCCTGTATTGTTTAACATGCTACTTTGAATATTCGGTCTGAAACAATATGCAAGTATGGTTTAGTAATAAGTGTAATTCCTACAAGCCGCCGGCGAAGCAATAAGCAGAGTCGCTATAGGACAGCACGTGAGAGAGGGTTGTCTGTCATTTTCAAGGGGCCCATGTTCGTGTTTGAGGAGGCGTGGCTTTGGACGGCAGGGGTGGGACTGTGTTTCAAAGCTATTACGCTAACCGGTTAGCATTTTCACTGATCATCTACTGCACCTTTAAGATACTCACACACTCATATATAGTCATTCTATTTCCAAAAATAAATATATATGCTTACAAAAGGAGATGGTTAAATATAATACAAATTGTGTCATTATTTACTTACCTTCACAATGTTTCAATCCCATTTGATTAAATGAGTTGTATATTTAGCAAATTTCTAGTTGATCATTTGGTATCAGAAGTGGCTTATATGAAAGGCAAAGGTCTCTAGATTACATTTATTTTACCAAAATAAAATATGATCATGTCAGCGCTATCCTGCTGAAGAATTTGCCCTTTGCTGTGCACAAATGTCTTGATACCTTAGGCTTTTGATGTTGCCCGATCTCTCACACGCTCCCATACTGAATAGAACCCCAAACCTTGATTTTTCCTTTACTAAACTTGACTGATTTCTGTGAAAATCTTCGTTCCATGCGGGTTCCAGTAGGTCTTCTGCAGTATTTGTGATGATTGGGATGCAGTTCTACAGACTTTTCTAAATGATCAACTAGAAGTCAAGTTATTATTTGTTGCTCTTACAATCAACGACAAGACTTTTTGTCAGGTAATGTATAAACAAACAAATATTAATAATGTGTTTTCAAAATATACATGACTGAACTTTATCAACTAATATTCAAATGTATGTCATTGTTCACTTTATATGTAATTTTATTTATTTTCTTTTTACAGAGAGAATTTTTTTACATTTGAATCATTATGCATAACTTTAAACAATAACAGAACCAATAAAACCATCTGCATTGTATCCAGAAAACACGTTATAACTTGCTGATCACTTTAGGATGTTGTGTAATACCCATTAAACTGCCAAAAGGAACAACTCCAAATCAAGTTTAAAAGCACTCTCTAAATGGTCCCTAAGCCATTTGACACAATTATCTGTCAATAAGGAAATTTTAAAGACTGAATTTAAAAGCTTGATAAGACAGGATACATTTAATGGCACAAAGAGACTTTGATACAAACTTTGAAGATGGTTGAAGAAAAACAAAATGACAAAAAGTCTTTTGACAATTAAATAAAATAATAAATACTAAACAATGTTTTTTTTCTGTTATTATTCCTTTTTGTAAGTATTATAATTTATTATTTTAATCACAGTAAAAGTAATTATAATGTGCTACAGTAGTACATGTGTATACAGTATTAATTTAAGATTACTTAAAGTATGATTGAGCGATAGGACCACCTGCTTTTAATTATAAAAAAAAAACATAGCCTAGTTTTATACTGTGCACTGAAATCTTTTTATATAAAATGTTTCTTGTTGCTGCATTAATCAGCCTTTAAAAGAATTACTTTAAAAAAACACACACACACACACTCGCTTATTTAAGAAAGTGGAAGCCTAATGGATTATTCACAATCAAAGCATCGAGGAAGACTTTTCAGCTGAGTGAATATTAACCAAATTAACAAAACCTGTCAAAACAAGAAGTGCATTAACATGCAGAAAATTGAAATCATATGAATGCTTAAATTACAATGGATGTCAGAAAACAAGTCAAAGAATTTATCAACTTCTGAACGAAAAAGAATAACAGACATACATCACTGGTAATGTAATGGATGAAGCTCATATGTTATTATGTGAATTTGTAAGGATACCTGAAATAGCTTAATGGGGTCATTCCACTGGATGTCTGAACCCTGCCAGGGCATTGGAACATCACCACTTAAACTCTCTGCAAACACGTCAAGGTAAAAGATGGCATAGTCCTCTGGGCTCTTCACCTCATCCTCAAAGAGCTTCATTATTTGGAAGAACGTTGGTAGAGGGCCGCATATATACACAACTATGGTGGAGTAAAAAAAGATACAGAAACTTTAGACAAAAGCTAACTTTTTACACTTTCTAATAAAAAATACAATTGCTGTTCTATGATACAGTGATGAACTCTTTCGGTGTTTAAACTGTTAACTGTCATGACCATTTTTGAGTGAAAGCCTGCAAAGATTTTTAATTTAAATTTGAAATTAATATAACTCTAGAACAGGGGTCACCAATCTCGTTCCTGGAGGTCCAGTGCCCTGCAGGGTTTCCAACTTGCCTCCACACACCTGCCTGGGTGTTTCAAGTATACCTAGCAAAGCTGCGGTCACACTTGACTTTTTTCCCCATAGACTTCCATACATACGCATGCGAATGCGTCAGACCGGAAACGCAGGGTCATGTGTTAAGTTTCACAGTTCGCTGCGGTGCAAAGTTCAAGCTTGGTGAATTCTGACCTGCGAAATCGCATCACTTGACTGTGTGAGACCAATCGAGGATCAAAACATAACCTCTCTGGACAGAAATTTAAAACATGGACCAATCGCTTGCTTTTTTCAATGTCTAATCATCTTGTTTAATCCCGCCCCTTTTCGCAGCGCCGTATGACAGAATTTCGCACACACAAACTCCAGTGTAACCGCAGCTTAAGACCTTGATTAGCTTGTTCAGGTGTGTTTGATTAGGGTTGGAGCTAAAATCTGCAGGACACCGAACCTCCAAGTTTGGTGATCCCTGCTCTAGAGCATATGAAATAAAAGTCATAGATCTAAATGCGTAAATTCGAGACTCTAAAAAAAAAATGTTTTTTGTGATGATGATGATTACTAAAGAATATTTAGTTGGCACTTGACATATTTATTTTCAATTATATTTTCAATACTTAGAGTAAATAAATTCCCAATGCTAGAAAATATATTTTGTTTGAATTATTAACATAAAATTGACATTTAAGTGACTGCAAATGTGTGTATTGGCGGTAACGCTTTATTTTGATGGTCCATTTGAGTATTAGTAGACTCCTTTACCACTGTCTGCTTAATATCTGTTGATACTGCTCCTTTAACAGACATTTAACTGACTATAAGAAACTTTGCAAGAACATGTCAACGTACACTAACCCTAACCCTAACCCCAACCTAACTTATAATCTAAATAGAATTAGTTGGCATGTAGATGCAATGTAACTTAAATTCAGCAATAGGTCCATCAAAATAAAGTGTGACCGTATTGGCTTCTCATAACAAACTCCTGGTGTATTTAGATTTTCTTTACTACCTAATAATATAGACTGCAAAACAGTGGTCAAATATGACAAGTACACACTTTGGAATATTAGATGAGGTTAAATATTAGACATAATTGTTTTAAACATGCAATGACAAATGATAAGCCAGTGAGTTGACAGTATTAAAGTTCAACATTAAGGGCCCTATCATACACCCGGTGCAATGTGGCGCAAGGTGCGACGCAATTGTTGTTTGCTAGTTTCAGCTTGGCGCAAGAGTTGTTTTGACGTTTTGCACCACGTTGTTTAAATAGCAAATGCATTTGCGCTCATATGTGCGCCTATAGGCGTTCTGATCTAAAAAAGAAGGTGTGTTGAGGCGCATTGGTATTTTGAGAAACTTTAATAGACTGTTCTATAGACCAGAACAAAGCCAGTCTATTGTCCAGCGCAGATCGTGTTAGTTATGCGCCTCGCTTACACATTGCTTAATACAAACAGGATGTACAGAAATACGCAAATATCTTTACATATGAAAAAGAATTAAAATATTAAGGATATATATAGGATATAATAAGGATATATATAGGATATAATAAGGATATATATATATATATAGGATATAATTATAAAAGATTAAAATATTACAAACATTATTTTCTAGCCTACATAAATATAAAAACCATACTTTCATGCCCTCTTCATCTCGGGTGGCTTTTTAAGTTTATTCATGAAAATTTGCTTTTGTATAATGTTATCATTATTTTCAGTATTATTCATTATATGCATATTTATATTTGTTTTATTAAAAATTAGCTTAGATGTGCCCACCTGTCAGATTTTAGACCATATGGGGCATAGCATGTGTATTAGGATATAACTCAGTTTCTAACACACTTCCTTATTATTGTTCATTTATTCGTTTGCTGGAAATTAGAACAGAATTTAGAAATAGTTTTGAAACAAATCTTTGCGCTTAACAAACTAAATTAATTATTTATAGGCTAATGGATGTCTGTGCATACAAGAAAATTCCCTATCCACGAGAGTGAAAGCGAAAGTAAACAATGAGGAGGCTCATCTCTCATTTGTAAAACACTGTAAATGTTCTGTTTAACTATTTTCTCTCTAGTGAAGGGTTTGGTTTTTACACTTACAAAGTCCATCATGTAAATAGCAAATGCGCTATGGCGTGACGCAACTGACTCTTAAAGGGAATGGGAGATAAGACTCTGATTGGTTTATTCTCAAAACACACTTATAACTCATTAAGAAAATAAGCTCAACCCTTTTAGACCATGCGCAGCGGTGCAAAGCAGAGTTTTCCATCCTTATATGGCAAAAGTGGATTCTGACACACCCTTAATGCGTTTGCGCCCTGCGCTTTGCACTTTGCACTTTGCGCATGGATCGTCAAAATAAAGCCCCATGTGTTTTACGGAAGTAAAAACACAAATACTATAAAAAAAGTAAATATATTTATACAAAACATATCATTTATTTTAAAAAGAAAATATTAAATAATTAAAACATTACATAATAATAATAATAATAACACAATAACTCTTATTTTACAATGATAAAAAACTGTAGAAAACAAAACACTTCAAAAAGCTGTTTACAATTTTCAATGTTAGTTAAAGAAATATTTCTTTCTTTTTTCCAATATTGTACTGTACTGGGTTATGAATGTGAGGAATGTGAAATTTGGTGGAATAAGGTTGTTATTGTTGGCCGTGTATAGTAACTGTACTCAACCAATTAGTAACTTTTTTTTATCTAACTAATTTTGCAACATTTTTGTCTGCCTTAAAAATATCAGGGTTGCATGATAATAAAAAAATTGCAATATATTGCAATATGCATATAGTTTCCACAGATGATTAAATAGCTCTATTCAGGAAAATAAAATATCATAATTTTAGATTGATTGGGTGATTTTAGGGGAGCTCATCTGGATAAAAAAACCCATTACAATATATAAAATAACTAGCATCCCTGAATTATTAGCCCCCGTTTATTTTTTTTCCCCCCAATTTCTGTTTAACGGTGAGGAGATTTTCTCAACACATTTCTAAACATAATAGTTTTATAAACTCATTTCTAATAACTGATTTATTTTATCTTTGGCATGATGACAGTAAATAATATTTGACTAGATATTTTTCAAGATACTTCTATACAACTTAAAGTGACATTTAAATGCTTAACTAGGTTAATTAGGTTAAGGTTAAAGTAATTAGGCAAGTTGTTGTTTAACAATGGTTTGTTCTGTAGACTATCGAAAAAAAAATAGCTTAAAGGAGCTAATAATTTTGACCTTAACATGGCTTTAAAAAAATTAAAAACTGCTTTTATTCTCGCCGAAATAAAACAAATAAGACTTTTTCCAGAAGAAAAAATATTATTAGATTTACTGTGAAAATTTCCTTGCTCTGTTAAACATAATTTAGGAAATATTTAAAAAAGAAAAAATATATACACACACACACACACGCACGCACGCACGCACGCACGCACACACACACACTACTGGTCAAAAGTTTGGGGTCAGTAGGATTTTTAAATGTTTTAAAATAAGCCTGCTCACCGTACAGTACAAAAATACAGTACAATTGTAAAATTGAGACATGTTATTGAACTATAAAATAACTGTTTAAAAGTAGTTTAAAATTTCAATTAATAATTTATTCCAGTGATTTTTAAAGGTTAATTTTAAGTTTCATTACTTCAGTCTTCAAGGTCACATGATCCTTCAGAAATCACTCAAATATTTATTATTATTATTATTATTATTATTAATGATAATATTATTACTATTAATGGTAATAGTAATTAAAGCAATAATGACTGGAATAATAATTTCAGTTAAATAAGAAAGCAGTTATGTAAAATTGAATAAATGCCGCCTTGATCAATAGAAAATTTTTCTTTAAAAAAAAATGAAAAAAAAATGACTCCAAACGTTTGAGCAGTAATAAAAAAAAAAAAATATATATATATATATATATATATATATATATATATATATATATATATATATATATATATATATATATATATATATATATATATATATACATGAAGGTAAATTCAACAGAACAAAGACAAAAATGTACAGTACAGAAATAAATGAATCAAATTAAAATAACGCAAAATAACGCACTAATAATTTTATCTGCACAAATGCTTTAAACCCACATTAAATGCTTACACGGTCACGCACACACACACACACACACCTTAAAAACACATAAAAATAATCAACTTCCACTCTATTATGGTTAAACTTTGCAGTAACTCCACAAAACTCATGTGTTCTGTGGTGCTGGGGTAAGTTACTTTAGAAAGTAATGCATTACAATATTGAGTTACACCCCAAAAAAGTAACTAGTTGCATTTCTTTGTTATTTTTTATGGTAAGTAATGCATTACGTTACTTTTGAGTTACTTTTTCATACCTGCCTGAGGCTTGATCACTTTCAGAACTTTTCTTCTTTCTTTTTTAATAGAGAAGCTCTGCAATTAACAACGCACTGTATAACCTACCCCTACATTTACCTTTAAAAACACATCAAAAAATAATACTTTAGGATAATGTTATCTAAGAACTTGCTGAGCCCAGAGCTATACACATCATATATACAGATTAATAAAAGTTTAAAGCAATGTGTTTGCTACTTTTGTACTATTTGTCTTAATTAAAATCACTGTCCATTGAGACAACCCCTTCCTTTTTCTTCGATGCATTCAAAATAATGAACACATTCTCTCATTGACTGCATAATTCATTTTAATTCAGCAATTTATTTTTTAAAAGCCAATTAATTAAACTTAAAAAAATTTCAAAAAAGTAACTGAAATATAATTACTTATTTTTGAAAAGTAATGCGTTACTTTACTCGTTACTAAAGTAATATTAACTCTTGTAACACGTTACCCCCAACACTCGTCATAACTACTGTATATCCCTGACTCACTGCAGATTCTGCAATGTGACTATAGCAGAAGCACACATCATGTCCTAGAAAATATTGCAATAAAAGAAAAACAAGAAAAAAAACACTGGATGCAGAACTGAGAAAGATTTGTGGGTTGCTGCACAGGATTGAGGTGTACTCTTTTTTTCTGCATGGCACAGCATTGATGTGCACATGAAATCTTCTGCATATGTGTGTATGTTTTCCTTGGCATCTACGCTTTTGGCCATTATTTCCATTAGCCGTGTCTTTGAGCATTGCTTTTGCCAGCTCAGGGACCAGACTCTAAGTTAGCAGACATTTCCGTATTAGACCAAAGCCTGCCCCGTCTGCCTCTCAGCCCCCAAATCCTCAGCTCTTCCAGCCTAGCACAGACAAACTCATGCCAAGTAGTCCTGCTGTCTCCTGGATGCGCTCCAAGACAAATGTGCAAAAAAGACAAGGAAAATGTTCAGCGGTGTTTTTATTTATAAGGATCTGCATGAGCCTGGCTGATACACAAAGCCCATGAAAACTGCTTGGGAATATTTTCTATGACGAGGCTCTGAATCGTGCTTGTGCTATTTTGCAATTTGTTGAACGTTTGCGCCAAGTCATTTTGTTAGTCATTTGCTTTGTGAACCGCACAAAAGATGCTCAGCTGTGGGTTGTTTATTCGTAAGTGTCACGACTGGTGAATGATACTCACGTTTTTGTCTCTTTGAAAGTAATTGATATCAATTGAAGAAAATAAAGATGTTTTATTGATTCCCTCTTTCTTCTCAGACAGCCTAATCTGATGTGAGTGACTTTTTCAAAAGGGCTGTGTAGTTTTCGTAACTGCTGTCTTTTCAGGAACAAAACATGCTGCTCCTTTGTTTGTGCTTTGGTTGTTTACAAGGCATGTGGTGCTATAGATTTTTCAAAAGTTTGAGAGAAACTTTTATTTTCGCAAGCACACACAAACACACACACACACACCCAACTCCTATTCAGTTATTTGACTTTTAATGTACGATCATCTGAGAGGCAAAAATGTGTAAAGATGTAACATTGAAAGTCATTTTTTACATCTAATTTGTTTAGACATGTTTTGAAAAAATACATTTAAATTAATTAATTTTACTTCAGGTTAGTCCCTGTATTCATCAGGTGTCGCCACAGTGGAATGAACTGCCAACTATTCCAGCATATGTTTCACACAGCGGATGCCCTTCTAGCTGCAATCCAGTACTGGGAAACACCCATGCACGCTAACATTCTCACACACACTACGGACAATTTAGTTTATTCAATTCACCTATAGCACATGTCTTTGGGCTGTGGGGGAAACCGGTGCACCTGGAAGAAACCCATGCGAACACAGGGAGTACATGCAAACTCAACACAGAAATGCCAACTGGCCCAGCCAGGACTCGAAAAGCAACCTTCTTGCTCTGAGGCGACAGTGCTAACCACAACATTTAAATTATGTTACTAAAAAAAATGAATGGTTGGATAAAATTTTGGTATATGCCTTCTCATTTGAGCTGCAGAAACTAATGATATACCAAATTGTGTTTCTTGTTGCTTTCAGGCAAGGAATTTTTGTATTTTTGAGCCAGTAGCAACTACTTAGCAACCACCCCAACAGCAACAACACGTTAATAAACCAACAACACTAATAACATCCTAGCCGCCAAATAATGCCCCAACAAGATTTAAAAAAAACACAAAGAATTCAATAGCAAAATTACTGAAATCCAACATTGTAAGCTTTTCAGAAACAAGAACTGCCCACACTCCTTTCCTTTATCAGTTAGTCAGATAGCCTGATTCCATAAAAGGTGGTAAAAAATGTGAACACACTTATAAACATGAGTGCTCATATTCGAAAATATTTCCACAAATCTCTATTTAAACAAAATATGTGATTCATTAATAAGCATGTCACAATAATCTTTTTCAAGGTATATCACGTTTGGAAAAGTCAAGGTTTTAAAACCGTCAATATTTTCTGCTACACCGTTCCTAGTGTGTACGATTTTTTATTTAAGTTTTAGTTTTTTTGTTTGTTTTTCAACAAAACAGTATCTCTCACAGAAAAGATACTCCAAGATGTTGTTTTAAATTGTAAATGAATCAGTGTCTTTGAAACTAATGAAGACAGCATAAGTCAATGATTCTTTTAAATGATTTAGCCTGACATGTTTCCTGTTACAAAATATTTAAAATGTTTCTCAAAATAAAATGTTTTGTGTTCGAAGGGGAAAAGGATTGTTGTTTTTTACCCAGACATTTAAAAAGAATATATTTTTTATATATTCATCAGGTATAAGTTTCTGATGGTATAACCTTGGATAAAAATATCACGGTTTCACGGTATGACGTTATTGTGCTCACTGCTCTAAAATAAGTCATTTTTAAATGTATGGGTAAAAAAAGTAAAAGTGTTTCCTCTATGAACACAATATATTTTATTTTGTGAAAGATTGCAAATATTTTGTAACAGTAAACATGTCAGGCTAAATAATTCAAATAAATCATTGACCTGCTGTCTTCATTAGTTTCAAAAACACAGATTTCTTTACAAATTAAAACAGCATCTTTTAATATCTTTTCTGCTGGAGATGCTGTCATCCTAAAAAAAACTTTTTAAAAATGTAAATAAGAAATCTTACACATAACTTAGCAACGGTATAACAGAAAATTTTGGCGGTTTTAAAACCTTGATTTTTCCAAACCGCGGTATACCTTGAAAAACGTTATAGTCCCATGCCTAATCACAATACAGTGAAACTATAATATTTTTATCCAAGGTTACCGTGAACAATGCCGGCCCGTCCAACAGGCAATATAGGCGGTTTAATTTGAAATGAAATTGCATCAAAACCAAATGGCATCTTTCTGGAGCCGAAAAAGGAAGAAAAGAAAAGCAGAGGAAAAAATGCAAGCTCAAAGTAAAGGTATGTTCTGCTATACATAATACATTATTTAGTAGTGTAGTTTTAGGACTTGTTTTGACAAATTCAACCATGCCCATGATCACAGAAATAATTCACAGGAAAAAAAAGAAATCCACATTCAGCATGTTTTATTAAATAATCAATTAATTATCTATCCCACTAATTCAGCCTGCTGAAAAAAACACAGGTTTCCCCCTCATTTTGTTTACCCCATTTTGTTAAATTAGAATTTCACCCATTGTTCAACATCTAATGCAAAGTTTTGTTTGTGTAAATATCTGTGTAAAAACAAGCAAAAACGTCTCCTGCATGTTTTAGTTATTTCTGCATATATTTGTATGTTATTAATTTACAAAAAAATGCATTTGGTTCATGTTTTATTTCGTATATGTCATACTTATATACTTAATTTTTTTAAATTACTGTTTTCTGCCTTGCAAACTTATTTGTTTAAATCTGAGTAAATATTTTTACATATGTTTTATAGGTTAAATATGTTACAATTAATAAAAATGTATTCACTTAAATATTAAAATAGTTTTTGAGCTTTCTTCTCACTGTTTTTACACTAGTGGGCCCAATTTTTTTTTATCTCGCCTAGGGCCCCTCAACCCTACGGGCCGGCACTGACCTTGAGAATTTGATTATTTCATTTTTTTTTCAGCAGATTCAGCTGTATAATTTGAATTAAAAATTACTAAAACAATTCATGGTGTACTGTGACTGTGACTCATTTTCTTTTCGGCTTAGTCCCTTTATTAAAGGGGGGGTTGCCATAGCGGAATGAACCACCAACTTATCCTGCACATGTTTTACGCAGCGGATGCCCTTCCAGCTGCAACCCATCTCTGGGAAACATCCATTCACACTCATACACTACGGACAATTTAGCCTACCCAATTCACCTATACCACATGTCTTTGGACTGTGGACGAAACCTGGAGGAAACCCATGCGAACGCAGGGAGAACATACAAACTCCACACAGAAACGCCAACTGACCCAGCCGAGGCTCGAACCAGCGACCTTCTTGCTCTGAGGCGACAGCACTACCTACTGCGCCACTGTGTCGCCCCTACTGTGACTTCCACATACAAATATTTCATACACACGAATATTTCATAGCTGTAAATTTTATGTACAATTACCTTCATATAAACAATATGAGCAGAGCATAAGTAAAATATAGCCTCTGTTGTGAGTTCACTGAGTCACTTTTTCCCATATCCAGAGGAAAATGAAAAGTGTTAGTGCATATGATGTGCCAAAATGAGTTGTGGTGCTAATGGGGACAATGACATTTTCAATCCAACATGCAACATTTTCTGAACACAGTTTGATCAAATTTTTCTCATTACTGTGTGTCTAACCAATATAAAAGGCCACAAAAACTACAAAAAGGAAGTTTTGGTGACAATTCACAGCCTCAAGGCTGATTATTATCTCATCAATGCATGGAATGCAAGTTCACAAACTGAACAAGTCCAAACAACAATAACAAAAAACCCAAATTAATCTGACCTCGGGGTCATAGCAACTAAACTCAATCAGGAAGCAGAGAGAGACATTCTGATGTCTCTGGATAAAAACACTGTGTGTGCTTCTTGCCATTGACATCACAGGGCTTTTTTTTATAATAAAATGTACAATTTAAGATCATTAACAGGATTAAAATGTAAAAATTCCTGTATTATGTAAAACATTAAATGATCACACTAATACTAAAGATTAATAACATCTACAACAGTTTGTGTATCGACAAATGGAGTTTATATTATGAAAGCCAACCAGTTTGAGGATGTTACATACAGACATTTAGTGCCTGCAGTAAATATCTGAAAGAATGGTTAAAAACATTACAACACTGTGAACATTAAATATTTTTTAGGTTGGGGAGGTTTACATTTCTTTTTAGTTTGCAGATTAACTTACATTTTATGTTTGTGGCTCTGTATATACTGTACATGTTTGTTGTTTTATGATTTCTTTTCTTTTTGTTTATTTACTTATTTATTTTATTTTTTTTATGTAAAGCCTAACCAGGGACAAGGGCTGCAAATTAGCTTTATGCTATATGCCCTATGTACGTGACATCGAAACAAACAAATAAAAAATAAGTAACAAAACACTGCAATTTCAATATGTGACCACAAAACCATTGAAACTGAGACTTTTACATAATATGGAAACCAATAAGCTTTGCATCGATATATACTTTGTTATGATGTGGCAATGCTATTAACTAAACAATTAACTATTAAACTATTTGACCATATGGAATCTGAGGATAAAAAAAAAAATCGAACAACTGAGAAAAGCCCCTTCAAAGTTGTATAAATTAAGAGCTTAGCCATGCAATTTACAAATCAAAGATCACGTTTTGATGTGTTTACAACAGGACATTTACAAAATGTCTTCATTAAGCATGATATTTACTTATAGTAAGCTAGAAACCTGTTTGCACTGACTTCCATAGTATTTGTTAGATCTACTATGAATGTCAATGGTTACAGGTTTTCAGAAGATATCTTCTTTTGTCTTCAACAGAAGAAAGAAAAGAAGATATGGAACAATTTAAGAGCGAATAAACTGTGATTAATTTTTATTTTATATGAACTATCCCTTACCACAAAATTTAAATAGATGTTAATTTAGATGTTATTATCAGGATGTTAGTTTTAGTTCTCAATTAATTTTCATTTGATGCACTTGAGCAAAATACATAATACAAAACACTATTGGCTGTTTTTTTTAAAGGGGAGAAGTTCAGCTCAGCCTCTCTTCAGTTTTCAGTTGATATTCAGTTGATAAATTTTCTTTTTAGATACATTAATTACCATAGCATTAACTCAAGCTAAATGCAGTTTGAAATGGCACAGCCTCAGTCTTGAAATATGTTAATAAATGAATCTTATGAGCAATTCTAAGACGTGGATAATCAGGATCTGTGAGCAGCCAATCAAGCTAACAGTAAAACGGCAACTGCAAGCAATTAGCTATAAAAGCGCTCTAAATGTTCACACACTAAAACAGCGTAGTTAAATGTCAGAACAATCTAGACATGCTGAATGGCTCTCAAAAGCTACTAAATGATTAAGTCAGTATTGTCAGATGAAGGCCATGTGTTGATGTTATCACTTATTTTGGTGACATACTTATTTCTGTGAACAGAGGTAAAGAAACTTAAAACCAAACACAAGAACAAGGTTAGGGAAATCAAGCAGCAGCTTAAAACTAAATCGGTTTTTGCTAGTAAAATGTTGAAATTTTTCATTTAGTGACGCTAAAGAAGCATGCTGGAAGCATTATTTAAAGAATACTGTCAAAGACAAAACCGTAATCTACCTTTAAATGTCTTTGTGAAAAGCTTAAAGCATCAAGGGACATTCCTTGCATTTTCAAAGGAGACACTGGAAGACATGGATTTGTGTTGCCATGGCAGTGTGGATTCAGCAATGTGAACCATTGATCCAACTGAGGTATGGTGGATACTTATCCCAAATCACATAAATCTCACACTTATAATGAAGACATCTCTGTGGCAAAGATCATGAAACTGAAAATGTGCTTTTTGTAATGTTATAACAATGACAACTCAGACAATCATTGATGTTGCGCAATTCTAGTTCATAAACTATGAGGAAATTCAAATCATGAATCATCAAGTTGATAAATAGTCCAGGGTTATGTTTAGGTCAGACATTTCCAGATATTTCATGTAAAACTGTGGCAGATAAAATACAATCCGTCAGGTATTTATAAAATCCCATATTTCGGGAACAGAAATACAAAATGGGAAACAGTGGGAACATCCAACCAATAAATGTGGTCAGACTATACTGAATGAGATGCATCTTGCTTGCCAGCTGCAGCTGTTTTCAGCCTATAACTAGACAAAGCCTTCTGATTTTATGTGTCACTGAAATCACACTCTGCTGAGTTGTATCAAGAATACAGCTTTAGTTTCAGCTCAACTATTAATAAACATTTGTCATCACATAAAATCTGCCCATATGCAAAACATGCTGCCCCCTTTAGAAATGCACAAAAACAAACTCTCAGTACTTGCCTTAAAACAGTGCACTTTTTGAGTTTAGTTTTTAAAAAGGACAAATAGCAGACAATAGCTCTTCAGGTCAAAGGAACATTGTGTCTCATAATTATAATTGTCTTGGTGCTGGGGAGAAAAAAAGATCTGATGACCAGGAGGGATGAAAATTATCATTTCACTGGATTTTCTGTGAATATTTCCAATCAAAAACAAGAAAAAAGAAAACATTTTGAAAGAGATAAATAAAAGTCTAAACCTGTTGCCACACTCCTTCATTATCGAGTGTTTCTCTGTCTGATATCACTCTAAAATAAAATATTTGTTGAAGAATTGCTGTTTATACAAAAAAAAAAAAATGGAGGAAAAACATTATTTTCTTGAAGTATTTAAGTGTGATATGGAGTTTCACCCATTGTTTTCTGTCTCGGTATCTGAAAATAGCAGAATCTGGACTTCTTAAGCTAGACCTCAGAGCTGAAGCATTACTCTGACCAACCGTATGCTTTCTCTTTTACTACGCAATACATTTTTACAACAATATTTGAATCAACTTAATTAAAATGCTGTAATGTATTTTAATGCATATATGGTGCTGTGCGAATCTTCAGGAAGTTCGATTAAAAATTAGACACTAGCAGGCTGAATTAAAGCACAAAGACCTCTGCGACATTGCAGTACATGTTCTTCTCATTCCAAGCATTATTCCCCTTCTACCATAATAATTGTGTTTGACAGCTCATTGGGGTTATGAGAATGTCAAGCACTGTAACAAAGCAAAGAATCAAGCTACACTCCAGAAAGGACATTTCAGGGGTTCTCTGTACCAGTTTAAAGTATAACAAATACACTTCTGATCAAGTATCATTTGTTTGAAATAATATTTAAAGTTCCTGATAATTATAGGTCCCTCATGAAGAATATTAGTCTCTGGAGTCTTTGAATCAGATGTTCATTTGTATTTTTGAAAGCAAATTAAAAAAGGTTTTTAAGTTATGTTTTACTGTTTTTGATTTTTTTTTTTTTTTTGCTTTATTTTATCTTTGTAATTCTACTGACACATTTTAAATACTATAAAAACATATCCGACAAACTGTAAAGTTGTGTGATTGGTGAGTATATGAACACAAGGTGTCCATAAATGTTGACAATATTGCTTTATTGACAGTAAATAGGGTGCGTTCCCTCCTGTTTTGGCGGTGCTGTAAATAACTCACCCAGGGCACCACAGGGCCAAAAATACAGCCCGAGGAAACACAGGTGGTGTCAGCCCTAAACCAAAGCTATCAATGCCTTATTGTAGTCTTCAGATTTTAGATGTAGTGAAGCGAGAAGATCAGTGTTGCTGGCATGGAAGGATGCTTTGAACATGTTAATTGTGTGGGTGTGTTTTCGGGTGGTGGAGGGACAGGACCAAACCATAACATTAACAGTGACAAATCCGATAGGCAATATCACAGTATTTTGATATATTGCACAAAGATATAACATCTATAGGGGAAGCATACCTCATGCTTCCTTTTAAATTATAAATGGCAACTAAATTACATACAGGACTCTTAGTGGAATAGTGGGACAGTGGTGAATAAGAAGGGAATGTTTATTGTACTATTCAGGCATCATAATAATTCAAAGAACACAGCCATTAGTTGTTTTTGTTTTGTTTTTGTTTTTTTGCTGTATCTTCGATATATAATACAATAATTGTGTGAATATATTTTAGATTCATAAGCTACAACAAAAAAGAGCCATATTGCAGTTTGTGCTATTTAGTTATTGGAGTAAAATTATTTGTTTTTAAGTACCTTAGATTAAAGTGTACAGGTAAATTGTATATAAATACAGTTAACCATTCAGTATTTATATCAAAACACCACTAACTCAAAAAATGACTTTGGCTAAAACTACTGATATAAAACGAGTTGAAACAACACAATTGTTAAAGTTTATTTTGGAACAACTTAACTGTTTTACGTTCAGTCCACTTGAAATAGCAAAAAAAAATTATTAACTTAATCGATTGGTGTTGGGACAACTTAGAGGAATTGTGTGGAAACCAGCATTTTTAAATTGAAGTAGCTATGGCATATGGTAACTTAAACTAAACTTACTTCTGCCGTTGTCCTTTATAAATGTGATCATGTCTTTATAATTGAAAGTTTGTGGGTCTTCATAAGGGAAAGCCAACACTGTGATGTTTTCCTCGCGCAGAACCATGTAAATGCCCTCGGAGAGAAAGTAATGCGGCCGGTCGTCCTGTTTGAGGTCATGGAAGATCATTAACGCGCGAGAGCTCCAGTTAAAATGTCCGTGCAGATAATTGACAAAATCTCCGAGTTTCGTGGTGGTCGGGCCCGTCCTGACAATAGTTTTAAACTCTTCCCACTTATCAAAACCATACGCTGGTCCTCCTGCGGTTATCAAGGGGAGTTTCCAGTGGGACGCGAACCGTCCGACCGACGCCACCGAATACGTGCAGCCGGGTCCGATGAACGCATCTGGTTTGTGGTAAAGTTTTGTGTCCACGGCGATAATTTGCGCCTCGTTTTCCGAACAAGAACCGGAGGAATCCTCAGTGCTAAAGTTAAGAAGGTTGATTGTGTGTCCCCTTAAGAGTCCGCTTTTCTGAATTTTCTCTTGCGCCATACGGATAGCGGGGAGGACGCGCGGCGATGCCCAAGAATACTTCAGATTTTCGGGCAGCATCACCGCGACAGTAATATTGCCCTTTTCTGCTCTGCATTCCAGTACGAGCACGCGTGTAAGCAGCACAATAAAAACACGATATCCCATCTTAAGTCGCGATCCCATCTTATGTTGGCAAATGAATCGTAGTGTGAGCACGCTCGCTCCAGGTGCAATTTATCCTTCTCAAATAAAGCTTAAAAGAGTAGAGTCGTTTTTTAAATCAAAAGAACAATCCATCAGTGATGGATTTTAACCACGTAGCCCAACTAAATCGCTTGACAGAGTCTCCTGGTGCTTTTTTAAACGGACTTCTTAAGTCTGACTCCTCGGTGAGACTCAGTACGTGTGTGTATGTGAACATCCAGATGAGCGCAACTTCACCGTGCGCGGCCCTCTCACACACAGCCTCTCTACACGTCATGACAGATACTAACCCATACACGAGTTAACTGCTCCCTCTGTCTGCAGGTCAAATATAGGCTACTCTCACAGCGAGTTAGCGTAGATTGCATTTTCATTTTAAATTCCCCAACTACTCATTTGATTGCTTAATCATATCATTATTATGAGAATATAAAAATGGTTAGTAATTTTATCAATGCATCAGTGTTTTAAATCAAATGAGTCAAGCTATAACATACGTAACTAAAATCCATACATACTTTGTTATGATGTGGCACTATTAAACTATTTGACAATCTGGAATCTAAAAAAATTTAATACTGAAAAATTCGCCTTTAGAGCTGTATAAATTAAGTGCTTTTATATAGCAATTCAAATTACAAATCAAAGATCAAGTTTTGATGTGTTTACAACAGGACATTTACAAAATGTCTTCATAAAGCATATTTACTTTTAGTAAATTGATAGTTTACTGAGAGCACACAAAAGAAGATTATTGAAGAAAGCGATCCACTGTATCCACTAACTTCCATAGTATTCGTTCTATATACTATGAATATTAATGGTTACAGGTTTTCCTCTTTTACAGATATCTTCTTTTGTTTTCAACAGAAGAAAGAAACTCATAAAGACATGGACAACAAAATGGACCCTTTAAAGGTACCACAAAATTAAAATGTTAGTTTTAAGGATATCTATAAGCTAGTGTGCTCCAAAACAGTGCCAAAAATCACTTTAATTATAAAATTGATATAGCAACTGAAGCTTGCAGTTTGTCACTTCCGCTTAAATGGAACTTTTTTTTTCCATGTCCCCTAATTCTTTAATTTCTCATTAAATCTTGACCAATTAAAAACTCTTAAGTATTTGACATGTCCTATCTCTTCAAAACACTTTTCAATTGCTTTTTGTTTGATGCGCTTGAGCAAAATACATAATAACACAAAACCCTATTGGCTATTTTAAAAACTGCCTTTCTTCAGTTATTTAGTTGATATGTCAAACTTCAAGTAAAAAATTCACATTTCAAAGCACTTCTTATATTAATATTCTAATGATTTTGCCATTAAAATTGTTGATAATATTGAATCATACAATGTATTTTTAACTATTGACAAAAATATACCCTTGCAACATAAGAATGGTTTTGTTGTCCAGGGTCACATATAAAGAAACTTTTTAAAATATTGTTAAATAAATGAATCAATAATAATCAGTAAAATTTTTGTTTCTTTTTAACAAGCTGTATGTTGTTTGAAAACACAGTGCAACATGCTACATCAAGATAAAATATGCAATTTGAAGTATGTATTTAACATTTTGCCATATTCTTTTGTTATTTTTGACATGTCTCTGGATTTTTTCCTTCATTTTCCTTCAGCTTTGTCCTTTATTTATCAGAGGTCACCACAGCGGAATGAACTGCCAACTTAACCAGCATATGTTTTACACAGAGGTTGCCCTTCCATCCGCAACCCAGTACTGGGGAAACATCCATACAAACTCATACACTACGGTCAATTTAGTTTATTCAATTCACCTATAGGGGGAAAGCAGAGCACCCGGAGGAAACTATAGCCATAACATATGTAACTAAAATCCATTATTTAGATTATTTGTTTTACACGAATAACCAAAATAAATATATGGGGACCCGAAAATGTTGGCAGTGTTTGTAGATAATTATATTAATATAAAGCACAAACATCAACAACACTGCAACGTGCTGCAGACTGCAGTACAACACTTCCTGCCTTCCCTGTAATATTCAATAAGATGTTAAAATTACATGTAAAATACATGGAACACATGTGAAACACTTGTTTTTGGAACATTTTCATGTGAAACACTGGAATTGTCATTTTATATGTTGCCATCAGAGGTCAGGCAACTACAGAGGGAGGACCGCTACCACCAGGGATGGATTAATCAATGAATAAAATACAAAAAATAAAAAATATATAAATACAATAAAACTACATTGGGAAAAACACACTACAATTCCTAAGCCAACATTCACAGAGAGATTAGCCTCTTCACTTAATCTCGTCTTTAAAGAATTTTTAAAAAGCATCTCTATGATCCAGGATCAACAAAACTCCACTGAGCTCTACAGAGCTGGAAACTACAGTGTGGTTGCCATGAATCTGCTTTCATCAACGGCCAACATAGAAGCATAACATTGTGTCAAGAGCTCAACATTAGACCCTGAGCAATGGAAGAAAAAAACACACACAGTTTGGTCAGATGAGTCAGCGTTCATCCTATTTGACACATTCAGAAAAGAAAGAAGATGCCTTTGGTTCACATGTTGACCTTCTACTATGCTTCTCCAAGAATCTTCAGATTAAAACATTTGACTCTTTAGAGAAACTTTAGGAGCACAGAGTGCAGGACAGATGTACAGGGTCAGGGTTAAAGCAATGGTTCACAGTAACTGGTTTCATGCTAAACATGAAATGGTGAGTCAATCCAATACCATATTCATTCAAATGTGCTGTTCTTAAAGAGAGACAAACTGAATATTAAGACATTGTGAGCATAAGAGGCTATTCAAACTTTTTAAACAGTAATGTATATTTTTACAAAGGCTGAATTATTTGGTTTAAATAAAGTAAAAAAATCATATTTATATATGACTATACAGTCAGGTCCATAAATATTGAAACATCTATATAGTTCTAACATTTGTTGCTCTATACACCAACACAATGTATTTGAAATGAAACTAACTAGATGTGCTTTAACTGCAGATGGTCAGGTTTAATTTGAGCGTATTTACATCCAAATGAGGTAAATGGTGTAGGAATTACAACAATTTGCATATGTGCCTACCACTTGTTAAGGGTCCAAAAGTAATAGGACAATGGGCTTCTCGGCTGTTCCATGGCCAGGTGTGTTATTCCCCCCTTATCCCAATTACAATGAGCAGATAAAAGGTCCAGAGTTCATTTCAAGTGTGCTATTTGCATTTGGAATCTATTGCTGTCAACTCTTATGATGAGATCCAAAGAGCTGTCACAAAAGCTTGTGAAGCAAGCAATTATTAGGCTGAAATAACAAAAACAAACTCATCAGAGAGATAGCAAAAACATTAGGCATGACCAAAACAACAGTTTGGAACATTCTTTAAAAGAAAGAACGACCTAGTGAGCTCAGCAACACAAAAAGACCTTAAAGACCAGAGAAATAAAAGTGGTGGACGACCAAAGAATTCTTTCCCTAATGAAGAAAATGCCCTTTACAATAGTTTCCCAGATCAAGAACACTCTCCAGGAGGTAGCAAAGCATGATGAGCCTCTAAAACAGGAAGATGAGATTAGAGTTCTAATGAAGCCTTCACAGTCCTGGAACAACATCCTATGGACAGACGAGACCAAGATCAACTTGTACCAGAGTGATGGAAAGACAAGAGTATGGAGAAGGAAAGGATCCTAAGCAGTGAAGCATGTTGGTGGTATCATGGCGTGGGCATGTATGGCTGCCAATGAAACTGGTTCTCTTGTATTTATTAATGATGTCACTGCTGATAAAAGCAGCAGGATGAATTTGGAAGTGTTTCAGGCATTATTATCTGCTCATATTCAGCCAAATGCTTCATAATTCACTGGACGGCGCTTCACAGTGCAGATGGACAATGACCCAAAGCATACTGCAAAAGCAACCAAAGAGTTTTTGAAAGGGAAGAAGTAGAATGTTATGCAATGGCCAGGTCAATCACCTGACCTGAATCTGATTGAGCATGCATTTCACTTACTGAAGATAAAACTGAAGGGAAAAAGTCCCAAGAACAAGCAGGAAATAAAGACAGTTGGAGTAGAGGCCTGGCAAAGCACCACCAGAAATGAAACCCAGCATCTGGTGATGTCTATGCGTTACAGACTTCAGGCTGTAATTGACTGCAAAGGATTTGCAACCAATTACTAAAAAGTGAAAGTTTGATATATGATTATTATTCTGTCCTGTTACTTTTGGACCCATAACAAGTGGGAGGCACACATGCAAACTGTTGTTGATGGTTGGGTTTAGGGGTGGGGTTAGGTGCCACGCCTCCTTTTTAAAATCGTACAATTTCATATGACTGAACTAGAATTAGCCACTAAACTGACAAGACGTAAAATACTTACGTTTTCTCGTCAGTAAATATCCTCAAATTAAAGCTGACAGTCTGCAGTTAAAGCATATCTTGTTCATCTCACTATTTATGGACCTGACTGTATATATATTAAAATGCAATTTATTCATGAAATGGCAAAGCTGCATTTTTGTGTCCTCAGTGTCACATTATAATGTGCAAATTTGGTTGTCAGTTATAATGTTCTTATAAAAAAATATTATTTGCGGTAAACACAATCAACACAACATCAGGATCACATGACAATGAAGTCTAGTTTACTGGCTGCTAAAAAGGTAGATTTTCCATTACAAGAATAATTGCATTTTAAAATAGTTAATTTTTATATTTTTATTTTGGTCAAATAAATGTAGCCTTGGACTTTCAAAACTATGTATTAGCCTACCTAAAGAAAAGATTCCAAACATGTTATGTTTTTATTCATTTTCAGATTAAACAAAAAAATGTTCTTGACATGAGAGAAACTTCATCATAGTTTTTTTTTGCATTCTCTCACTTGTTCCTATTGAGTGGTATTCTGTTGACTACTGAGTGATCTTTGGTAGCCTGTAGACACCAGTGGACACAGTAAGCTGGTGGGCTCTGACTTTCTTTTGCAGGAAAGCCTGCAATTCATTCACGTCCATCTCAGTGACTCCAGGTCCGGCGGCCACAAACATTCGCAGCATGGAGTGGATCCTCTCTAAAGTCATGCTCTCCAGGTTAGTCAGCATGGCCTGAATGTAGGCCCAGAATAGCTGAGAAATAAGAAAAAAAATGTTTTAGTATCATCTTTATGATAAAGTGATTGCCTAAACACATTAACGCAAAATGACTGTTAGAAGTGTAGAAATAAGTGTAGAAATAACCTGCAGCTTCTCTTCTCTCTGCTCAGATTGTGTTGCCGTGTTGGAATCTCCCTCCTCATCACTGTCAATAAGCATGACACTTCTGTCAGATCTTTCTCTGCAAGAGCTGGTCTCCTGCACAGTATATCGGCCTCCGGCTTCTTCACGCAGCACACCCTGCTGCTGCCACAGTGCCAGCTTCCTGCGCACCATCTCCTGGGGCACTCCTAGGACCCCACTCAACTCTTCCAAGCTCCATGTGCCTAATGAAGGAAAAACAAAGAGCATTGGGACTTCAGAATCACAGTTTTATCAAGAATGAGTCTTTCATGAGCACAGTGGATGGTAGTTATGCTAGCAGCTTGTAGAACCTTAGAATGATGCCTGACGACTGAGCCTTAGAATGTTTACATTTGCAATATTTATATTTTTTGCTGATTAAAAACCACCTCATGGGGATTTTTGTAACTCTGAAAGCGCGTCTCATTGAGTTTGCATTTTAAGACGCACCCGCATATACAGTATGAAAGCGGCCTTCATGACTGAAATGCAATACGCTGTGTTTTCTGAAAAAACACAGCTGAACTATAATTGGATAAACTGACATTAGGCGGAGTTAAACAGACCAAGACAAAGGAACCTATCATACACTCGGCGCAATGAGGCGCAAAGCATGTATGGCGCGATTTGTTGCTATTTTTAGACCAGTACAGCTTTATTTTTTATGTTTTGCGCCACGTTGTTTAAATAGCAAATCCATAGCGAAGTTGTGTTAAGACACATTGTTGGTGCGTTGCTATTTTGAAAAACTGAAATAGACCACACCATTGACCAACTAAAAGCTGGTCTAAAGTCCAGTGCAGAGTGCAATAGTTATGCACCTATGTGGGTTCAAACTCTTACACATTGCTTAATACACACAGGATGTACAGCAATACACAAATGTCTTCACATATGAAAACAATTCAAGAATTAAAATGTTACAAAAAATTATTATTTTCGACATAAATGTAAAAACCACTACCTGCTCCCATGCATTCTTGACATTGAGGGTTTTGGAATCCGGCTATGTCTGTTTATTCATTCATTTTGCATTCGTATAATGTTATTATAAGTAGTAGTATTTATTATGCATAATTATATTTGTTTTAATAAAAACAAGTTTAGATTTGTCCACCTGTCGCGTTTTGAAGACATATGCATCACCATATGGGCCAATAGAAAGTGTGTTTGGAAAAACCTGTTTGATTTTTTGACCACACTTTGTTATTATTGTTCATTTATTCAATTGCTGGAAATTAGAAATTAATTCAGAAATAGTTTTAAAAACAAACCTTTGCGCTTAAATATAATTAAATATGTATGTTAATGGATGTCTTCAGTGGAGTGCTTACAACACCGTTTCCTTACTCCACAAAAGTAAAGGAGTGAAGTAAAGAGTAAATGCAAAGTAAAGAGAAAGTAAAGAGGCCAAATGGAGGAGGCTCATTCTTTATACTTACTGCAGGTGGTCTGTTTAACTGTTTTCTCGCTAGTGAAGCATTCAGTTCTTCCACCTACAAAGTCCACAATATATATAGCAAACGCACCATGGCGCGACGCATCTGATTCTTAAAGGGAATGTAAGATGAGACTCTGATTGGTTTAATGTATGTTATGCTCAAAACACACCCATAACTCATTAAGAGAATAAGCACAACCCTGTTAGAGCATGCGCCAGGGCACAGAGTGTATTTTTCTATCTTTAAAATTGCAAAAGTGGATTCGGACATGCCTTTAATGCTTTTGCGCCATGCACTGTAGACTTTGTGCTTAGAACATTAAAATAGAGCTCATAGACAAACATTCCAACACAGAACGCACATTGTCAAAGAAGAATAGCTGACTTTAGCATTGTTTTTCTGATAAATCCAGACAACCACCGCATTTTTCCTAAAGCACCACATTATTATATAATGGAATTATATCATGAAGAGGAATGTATTTTGGGTGAACTACTTTAACCCACCTTTGTCCTGAAAGTGTAGAATAATTGCAGCATGGATGGGAGTCACTGTGAGATCTGTGATAGTTCTGTCCTCCAGTTCCAGATCTAATGTAACAGAACCCAGTTGAGGCTTCCACCTCAGAGTCCTCATGGCCTGCATAAAACAACAAAAGAAAAAGTATGGCTTGAGATATTTCCAAAAGAGTTTGGAAGACAAAGACATATCATGAAGAAAGAATCTAAAGAATTTGACCAAACTCTTACTGTGCCGCGTGCCAATAAAATATGTGCCAAAAAACAAAAACGTACTAAAATACCTTGAGTTTCTCAAAGCGGTGTGTGTAGTCCTCCATGGCTTTAGAGGCGACAGCAGGGAGTTCCATCTTCTCCTCCTTCAGCTGGGGCCAGAACTCAGATGAAATGATCATGGCAGACAGTGGTAATATAGGCTGCTCCTCTGCAGGAAGACGACGTTCCTCCTCGTGGATATTAGAGTTGATCCGCCTGGAGTCTGCCACATCCTGCAGAGGAAGACACAGACGTTAATGATATGTAATATTGTGGTACTTTTATTATTTGATGTCTTTTTGTTTTCTCTTCTGTTTTATGCTTGATGTAGAGCTTTTGGTGTAAGAAAAGTGCAGTATAAATAAAATGCATTAATTTTATTTATTATTATTATTATTCAGTATAAGAAACACATGACACGAAAGTAAATCGATTTGAGGTTACCTTAAAAGCAATGACATGATAATAAGATGATATTGAATAACATGACAATAAGATGACATGAATGACATGATAACAAGAGAAGTGATTTGGTGAAAAGCATACCTTCAGCATCACTTCACAATAATGCATGTGGGACTCGCCAAACCTCAGTTTCAGCAGCTCAACATTGCGAATCTCTCTGTAAACACAACCACAGATGAAATTTAAGTATAGAATTTAACACTTAAAACCTGATAAATAAACTTTTCTCTTTTAACCTTAATGTCATGAATATTTGCCTTGTCTTTTGTTAAGCTTGTTTTGATATACAGTAGAAACATAAAATATCTGTCTTTACTCAACTGTTTTAAACAATATATGAAATCTTTTTTTTTATTTCACTTGCACCTATACTGCTTATGCATTTAATTTGTTACATTTATCTGGAAAAATCGTTTATAATGTTATGAATTAGAGCTGCACAGTATATTGGTTTGGTATTGATATTGCAATATGTGTATTCAATAGTTCCAGAATATCACAAGATAAAACTGATCAGATTAGGCAAGACCAACATGGTCTATATATATATATACCTATATATATATACACCTATATATATACACCTATATATATATACCTATATATATATATACACCTATATATATACACCTATATATATATATATATATATATATATATATATATATATATATATATATATACATATATATATACACCTATATATATATATATATATATATATATATATATATATATATACACCTATATATATATATATATATATATATACACCTATATATATATATATATATATATATATATATATATATATATATATATATATATATATACACCTATATATATATATATAGAGAGAGAGAGAGAGAGAGAGAGAGAGAGAGAGAGAGAGAGAGAGAGAGAGAGAGAGAGAGATTGTTAAATATTCAGCATATACAAAAACTATCAAAATAATACCAAAATCTTACAATTATGACATCCACATCATAAAAAAAAACATAGAAAAAGAATGATAATTATAATAATAAAAAATCAAAAAGAGTATAGGCTGCATTAATATTTGCAATAGAAAAGAGTTGTTTGAGTAATATTCATAGTTTTGATTGCTTTTCATCTTGAACATCCTTTAAGGGTTCTATCTGTCTATTTATATTTGTGTATAATTACCTAATTAAATTAAAAAGGTTTAACAAAATATTTCTTTTTTATATAGACTAATATTTTATATTACTTTATTCATTCATTCATTCATTTCCTTTTCTTATATATATATCACTCAGCTCAACTGTCATCTGTTCATGCAGAGGTTGATATTAAAGTCCCAATGAACTTTTTTTTTTTCATATTATGACAGTTCCTAGAAAAATTGAATTTTAAATGAGCAAACAGTGGGCGTGGCTTATTTTTTCTATGTAGTAAAGTAGGCATTTCATACAGAAAGATAAGGAAAGGGGTTTTAGAAGAGTTATTACAACCTAACAGACTCCTCCTGCTCACCATTTCTGTTTGTTGTCAAAACTGACAGTTAAACCTGGTTGAGTATGTTAGCCACACACAATACCGCAAAATCACATAATCTGATGATTTAACTGAAAACAAACACGAAGTGCATTTTCAGATTTCAATTAAAGAATAGAAGTGAAAACAATTTTTGCTTCTAAATGACATGCACAGATGAATTGTACACCACAAAACTAGCTAACAAAATCATATGGTTAGTTTTGATTTCATGGGGACTTAAATTCTTGGCTGTGGTTTCTATTACTGTAGCTTCAACATACAACATGATACATCTCTATCACTCTCTTTTGTCAAGTTTAATTATAATTTACCCTTTATCCACAATATAAATATGTGTGTGTCTGCAAGAGTGGCACGTCAGAGTGGAGCTCATTAATATTTACGACACGAGCCATATATGGTCAATCATGGACTTTCTGATTCTATGGGTATTTTATGAAGTAATAAATGAGCTTATTAAACCGTTTCTGGAGATTTTCAAAACTTACCGAAGCCATAGACCTACTATGTAGATATCAGAGAACAATTTAACTTATTAAACCAATGCAGTATATGGCACCTTTAACTTAGTCCAACTATGGCTAAAAAGCTGTGTAAAGAATCTTTGTACAAATGTACTTAATCAGTAACTATTCCTAAACCTAAATCATTGATATAAATAGAAAAAAACAAAGGAGCTAAAATAATCCTCGAGGTTCCCCAATATTTACTTGAAGCTTCAAGCTTTTAAATGATTGGTTAGAGAGTTTGTGGTAAATGCGAAACAAATATTTTATTTAGTGATTAAAAAAAATATTAAATCATTTTGAAAGTAATTAAATCATAATATGACAGTTTTAACTAAACCAAGCCAATTTGATTAAGCTGATTGAAGAGCATAAAGGATTATGTGGGAAACATGTTAATATATGTTTGTATATGTAAGGTGGGTCACCTGGCTGTGTTGTAGTTGAGCTGATGCAGAAGTCTGTCAGCCAATACAGTCTTGTATTCATTAACGAAGATCTCTTTACTGCCATAAATGCTGACCAGCAGACTGATGATGTCAGAAGAACGCCGCTTAGACCCAGTTTTATCTACAGTGAGAGAAAGAGAATACTATTCAATATGAAATTGCAATTCAAGACCGGCAAAAAATTTCAAAAAGCAATAATCAAACTAATGGTAGTGATGTTTAGGGATCGATAAAAACCCAAGATTTCTCTAAATGGGAAAAAGAAGAAATTTAAATTATGATAACATATATTTGTATGTTAAATATTAACAGAGAAACACCAAATGAGGACAATATCCACTGTTAGTTCATATTTAAAAGAGATCCACCAGCACCTGTAATGCAGAAGCTCTTACTAGGCTAAACTCTGCAGTAACAGGAGCAGAATCTACAGAAGAGCACCCTTTAATGGCAGCTAAACTACAGCCAAACCAGCAAAGCACACTCAGGCCCAAACTAACCGATCAGACAGATAGAAAACAAACTAAATCTGAAAGATGGAACTACAATACAACAGAAGACAGAACTGTATTTACACCTTAAAATATACTACAAAACAGCTGTGCTGTGTAACACTAACAAAGTGCAGACTGAACGAACACTGTCTGGCGTTTCTTAAAAAAAAATAAATAAATAAATAAAAAATAATAAATTCAATTAAATAAAATAATAATAATAATAATTGCTACTCGTTTGAATTGAGAATTGATAAAAAATGTAATCTCTTTTTGGCCATCTGATATTACACATGCACATATTCTTTGTGAGAAAAAATTTCAAATGTATTACAGCACTCTGTGAGCATTTATTAGTACCATTTATTGAGCCTCCCCACATGAACTGAGAGAGTGATTGGATATATGGATGTAGAAATATAGATATATATAAAAGTCAAAACTATTAGCTTTCCTGTGATTTTTTTTCCTTTTTCAAATGTTACCCAAGGAATTTTTCACAGTATTTCCTGTAATTTTATTTATGGGGAAAGTCTTATTTGTTTCATTTCGGCTAGGATGAAAGCAGTTTTTTTTTTAAACCATTTTAAGGTTGTTGTTTTTTTTCGACAGAACAAACCATGTTTGTTATACAATGACTTGCCTAATTTC
The DNA here is from genome assembly GCF_903798145.1 of Danio aesculapii. Classification (NCBI taxonomy): domain Eukaryota; kingdom Metazoa; phylum Chordata; class Actinopteri; order Cypriniformes; family Danionidae; genus Danio; species Danio aesculapii. Next base: position 51,270,316 of record NC_079439.1, read on the forward strand.
CCTAACCTGCCTAGTTAACCTTATTAACCTAGTTAAGCCTTTAAAAATTGCACTTTAAGCTGAATACTATCTTAAAAATATTAAGTACTGTCATCATAAATATAGCATAAAGATAAAAGAAAATGAAATTAGTTATTAAAACTATTGTTTAATAATGTAAAAAAAAAAACATCTCTCTATTAAACAGAAATTAGGGGAAAAAAAGTCAAAAATTTTACAGAAGGACTAATAAGTCTGACTTCAACTTTGTGTATATATTTATATATTTCCCCACTTTCACAGACTAAAAAGCTTAATTTTAATTTCCATGACATCTAATGGAAGTAAAAACAGGCTGCTTTTGTGCTTGTATATTACAAATATAATAATAATAATAACAACAACAACCATAATAATAATAATAAATATTATTATTATTATTATTATTATACACTGAATTTAAAAATTAAAAACGACCACTTAAAAAAAAATTAATTATGAAGACGAAGCTCTTAAAATGTATTTTTTCCTGAAATTTTTGGCTTATTTAACAGGGACCGTCTGTAATTTTGTCATTTTAAGTGGCAACAAATTAAAAGCATGGATATAATAAAATTGAACTGGAAAAAAGCCAAAAACCAAAGCAGACATGAAACAAACAAAAATATATTTAGTCATGAATGGAAACTAAAACATACAACAAATAAAATCCTCTATATTCCATGACTTGGACAAAAAAAATATTTAAATATTCACTGACTTTCAATTTCTGGAAAAGATTTTTTAAATTTCTGTAATATTCCAGAAATTCTGTGAAACATGCGATCCCTTAGACAAAGATGGCAGCAGAGGTGAAAACAAAGGAACATTTCTTACTGTACTGTGATCACCATCACAATATTAGAGCTGAATATGAAACGAACAAAAAAAATTGTGGCATTACCAAATGCAAAAAATGCCTGGTCACATTTTAAGTGATAATTCTCAATGAAGAGATATGTGTCTGCCATATACTAAGACTATCAGCCAATGGACAAAGCTAATGCAAGATCATTTCTTACATGTTGTAGGATGCTATTTTAGAAAGATATAAACAATCTCTTAAAGGTCCCGTGAAGTGCTTTGAAATACGCATTTTTATTCAATGTTTGATGTAATCCCAACAGAAACACAAGAGTGTCGGACAGAGTTGCTCTTCCCCTTTTAAAAAAAACACAGCCAATAGTGTTTGGTTTTATCACAGCTCTGCCAGTGAGAGTGGTTGTGCTCAAGGGCATCCAATGAAAAGCAAATGAGAAGCGTCCTAAAGGGGGCGGAGCTTGTCAGACAGTTTGAATGGTTATGATGTGATAAGAAACTGTAGTTTGAGTTGACGTGAATAAAACCATTGGTCCATTTGGGCGGAAGTAACAAACTACAAATTGTAGTAACAAACTACAATTTTGTCACTGTTTTGGGGCACACTAGCTTATAGATATCCTAAAAACAAATAATACTTATACTAACATCTGAAAAACTTCAATGGACCGTTAAATATGTTTTTATAATATTAAGTATCCATGTAATTGTAAAACTTTTGTTAATTATTTTACAGATCAATTCTTGTTTTTGTGTATCATTGTTCCTTATTCATTCAATGGACAAAACTTAGGCAATGCTGAGCAAGTCATGCCAATAAAGCAGAAAGGGAGAGAGTCAGAACTGAAATATGGATTGACTGTCAGCACCCATATTTATGTACCTGCATTCTGTAGAATTTTTTCCTTACTTAAGCCAATTGGGTAGTGAAATGTATTAGCATAAATACATCAGCCATGACACATTTTACTCATATTAACTACTTTAATTGCAAAGAATAAGGGAAAAAATGTTTCATGCTTTTCACTAAACATGCAGCCAAATTAAAATTCCTGGTTGAAGCGAATTTTAGAATGAAACACTTCAGAATACTGAACACCTAACATGTTGTGTTTTTCCAATTTATTTAGTAAATTTTTCACTATTTCATAAATTACATAGTTAAAATGGTTTTCACTATTTTGTCTTTAATTTTGGCTTTAAAAAAAAAAACAAATAAATGAAAATCATTTACAAAAGAACAATAAAATTAAATGCTGCAAGAATGTACCATACTCTTAACTCTTACAAAAATGAGTGCATTAAAAAGAGCACAAAAAAGCATAAACCAACAACAAATTACTAATCATTCTAGACAGGTATGAATGGATGATTTTTTTCTTCCATAAAATTGATGATTTAAAAAAAATGTATGAGTTTTATAAAACTACCTAAAAGGATAGATAGCTATCAAGAATGTTTTAGAATTTTTTTTTACTAATTTTGTGATTCATATGATCACCATTACCAAATTCAGAAGCAAATGCTGTTATCTTGGCATACATAAAGACTGCAAAAAAAGAATGTTTCTTTTAATTAGATTCAAAGTCCTGTCTTCAGGTAATGCTTTCTCTTAGAAATGATCATCAAACACTAGTAAAGACTGATCACAAACGTCTAGAATGTTTACTCCAGGATGACACATAAGTATTTAATACTCAGATCTAGGGCTGGGCGATTCGGTGTTAAATCAAAATCTCGGTTAATTGACTCACAATTAATGAATGATTTTATTTATTTATTTTATTTTTTTGCTCTCATAGTTCACTGACAGGTTTCGTACAGTAAATATGCTTACATATTACAAGTGAGAGATTTCTGAATGAAGGGAGCATGAAGGGAAACACACACTTTCTACTATCTGTGATTATTTATTTACCATCAACGTTGAACAACTCAAATTAAAACCCACATTGCCTTTATCGAACTTTTCTTTTAAAAAAGTGAAAATAAATAACTTGTACTTTTGGAAACAAAGTAAATTATTTAAAAAAAAATTCCAAGTAGACAATAAGCAGTATTTCTTCTAAATCAAATAACTCTTGCATCTTGGGTAAATAATATTTAAACAGTGCTTTTTTGCATCTTCTGTAAACAAATATTTTAATATAAATAATAATTTTAATGAAATGGAAAATATGCCGTCCCAAGGCATCTCAGTGCAGCTTCCTATCATCATCAATTAAGTGCAAAGAAAGGCTCAAGAATGGGTCCATCATACTTGACCAGAGATCAGATGTGGCTGCAAAATGGCAACATAAAAAAGGTTTAACCGAGCAGGGTCACCTGACTCCACACGTAGTAGGGAAAGTATTGAAAAAATTGACCTGTAAAAATGAAATCGATTATAGCTTCGGAATTTTGATTACTTTTCGATTAATCACCCTGTCCTACTCAGATCCTAAACATATCCTACCACATGCTATATTTGTAAAAGAATATTAACTGTCAAGCATGTTTTATTTGATTGTGTTAGCTTTAATTCTGTGAGAAATGGAAAAACTAGGTTGCTGTTGGAAGTGGTGTTAGTGAGGCCAGTAGGGAGCGCTCAACCTTCGATCTGTGCGAGTCCTAATGCCCCAGTATCCTTAAGGGGATACTATACAGTCAGTGAGCGCCGTCTTTCGGATGAGACGTTGAACTGAAGTCAGGACTCTATGGTCATTAAAAATCCCATGGCACTTCTCGCAAAGAGCAGGGGTGTAACCCAGGTGTCCTGGCCAAATTCCCTCCATTGGCCCATACCGACCTCCCAATTATCCCCATCCAACTGACTCCATCACTGTCTCTCCACTCCACCTATAGCTGGTGTGTGGTGAGCGCACTGGTGCCTTTGTTCTATGACTGCCGTTGCATCATCCAAGTGAATGCTGCACACTGGTGATGGCGTGGAGAGACGCCCCTCATGATAGTAAAGCGGTTTAGGTGTATGGCCATACACAATAAATGTGCTATAAAACTACATATTTTATTACATAGAAACCTATTTTATTCAGTTCATTCTTTTGAAGTGATTTTTAACACTGATACTATAAATAAATTTCAATCCAAATAGATTTTTAAATCTAAATAGATTCAGGACAACAGGACAGCACAAGCCTCAGATCATCTTTCACCTAGAGCCGATTTCAAAGTTTAAAACACAGCCTAGGACACAGTGATGGAGCCAGAGGGGTGACACTGGACACCTTCGACATCCAATTGGACACCCGGGATTCCACCCCACCATTTATTTGCTACCGATGCTGACTAACATCTCATTTGCCAAAACATTTTGGATAACAGAAGCTAAAAACCTGTTTGATCATATTATCAAAAACGTTATTGTACAGTAAAGATTATTCTGCCTTTTCTGAAAGCTTTCGATTGACAAACATTCAGCAAAACTGTTTCAGAAAATACACTACATGTTTTGTTTTTTTTAAAGAAAATTACTCTGTTCATCAAGGCAGCATTTATTAAATGTAAAAAAATTGTTAAATATTTATAAAAGTTAAGTAACTGCTTTCTTATTGTTCTTATTATTTAAAAAAATATTACTCCAGTCATCATTGCTTGTATTACCATTACTATTATTAGTAACAATATTAATAATAATAATAACATTAATAATCCTAATAACTCATATTAGAATGATTTCTGAAGGTTAATGTGACTCTGAAGACTGGGGTATTGAAGCTAAAAATTAATCTTTAAAATCACTGGAATAAATTATTAAATTAAATGATAAACTACTTTTGAACAGTTATTTTATAGTGCAATAACATTTCACAATTTTACAATTTGTACTGTATTTTTGATTAAATAAATGCAGCCTTGGTGAGCAGGAGAAGCTTCTTTTCTTGTCTTTCAGTATGATTTTTAAATGTTTTAGAAATCATACTGACCCCAAACCTTTGATCAGTAGTTTATGCATAATAAGACTTATTTAATGGCTTTCTTATGTTGGTGTGCTCTGGCAGCTACCACTAACCTGTGAGTGCATCGGTAGGATCTGGAGTCCAGTCCTCTGGATCACTCCCCTCATCTTCACTGTCCTGTGTCTCCAGAGCAACAGGGTCAGCTCGAGAAAGCTCATTAGCCAGATCAGTACAACCCTCCGAATCACCAGTCAGACTGCCTACTATCTGGCGCACAGTGTCCTCACGGGTTCTATCATTTTCAACATTGCAAAATACAATTAACCAATTCATTAATGGAAACTAAAACTGGTTTACAAAAAAAAAAAGATTCTCAAGTACAAACCTGAGATATTTACGAATGGGTTGGCAGGCCACTTGCAAGATGACCATGGAGGGGTCAAGCTCTCTTAAAGCTTTGATGGCTGAGATGTAAACAGTAATAATGTCAGATGTGTGGACTCCTGTAATGAGAAAAAGACACATGATCAATGTATTTACACAAGTTTAATATTTAGCAAGTGTGAAAACCATCTGAATCCTGGACCTGGATGCAGAAGTCGTGTTTCAAATGCTGATTTGAGGGAGGCAAGAAGCTGCTGTCTCTGATTGGTCCTTTCCAGACAGAATTTAAGATCCTCTATGGCAGGAGTAGATTCTGGAAAATCTACAACAGTAATGAAAATAAAAATGAGCGATAAATAAAACAATGAAACAACCAAGATGAAATGACATGCAGTGTGAAAAATAAATGTTTCTTTCTTGCCTCGTATGATGCTGAATAGCTCCTCAATCCTCATGTTTACATAGATGCGACAGAAGAACTGATGCATGTGGCAGTGCCAGCGCTGGAGGAGAGCATTGGCTGGTTGACCCATCTTACCATCTATGGGTGTGATTTCGCTGCCCACCTCGTCCGCCTTACTGGAAAACACTCGTCTTAGCCATCCTAAAACCTGCCCCAACCACTGGAAACACAACGATTTGTTATAGTTAGAAATAATTTTTTTTCTTTTCAAGAGTTCACATTTAGCTATATATAACAAACACAAGCTCCCTCACGTTAGCAGGGTGAGAGGGGAATTTGAGGTAGATCTCGATGAACTCCCTGACTTATTTCTAACTTACGTCAGATATAGGGATGGCTAAGGAGAGATTTACGGCTTGCTAAGAGCTTCACTATGATGCCAATTTGGTATGTTCAATTTACATAGGTTGCGTGTTTTTTGGGCTGTGGGAGGAAAATGGAGAACTCGGGGAAAACCCACATGACCACAGGGAGAACGAGCAAACTCCACACAGAAATGTCATCTGGTTTAGTAGGGACTTTAACAAGAGACATTTTTGCTGTGAGGCAACATTGCTAACCACTGGGTTACCGTGTCGCCCATCCAAAAAAAAAAAAGGGGGGGGGGGGGGGGGGGGGTGGGGGTTCTTCAAGACGAAGATATTGAGATAAGAAACTCTAGTTATTTATAGCGAGTTAGGAATCATCCAATTGGTGAATCAATCGTAGATTAATGAGGGACCAGATGTGGACAACCATAAACATGAGATTCTCTTAAAATAAGTTTATAAATATACTTTAATTAATGAGCACTTTCATAAGTTCACATACTTTTCAAAAGTTCACATTTCATCAAAAATACTTGCCTTGGGTAGAGTAATTAACCTTGTTTTAATCTAGATGTATCAAGTTGCACATTGTGGATGCATAATTGCATTTAGTTTAAATCCATGAGCATAATGGGGTATATGCACACGACTTTTAATTTTCAGTAAGGCAGCTTCAAGATCTGGCTTCACTTAAAAATAAGTGATCTTCAATTCCTGATTGTTATACAATATCTCAGACCGGACAAGAAGCACTGTGTTAAATTCCATTGTTCTGTGTCATGTCTTTAAAATATGCAAATTTATTTGACCACGATATTTTCAATGGAGTTTCTGCACTCGTCTGCTGTTCCTGATGTCAAGATGTTTTTCCATCTCATTTTATGCCTGAACAACTAAATGAATGCCTAGGTCTATTTAACTGATTATACTTGAATTACATTTCAACATCAATGCTGCAAAAGGAACCATATTAAATTAACCATTAACTTTTCACTTGAAGTTTATTGGTGTTTTAAAAAACACTAGCTGTGCATATAGCCCATTCTAAACATCAAAACGTGTAATCGTTTTAAAAGAATAGCTCACCCAATTAATTAATAGCTCATTACTCACCCTTTACTTGTTACAAACCAGTTTCTTTATTTAGTTTATATCTTGAAAAAAATCTGGAAACCTGCAACCAATGACTTCCAAATTATATGCCTTTTTCTACTATGGAAGTCAATAGCTATGTTTCCATCCAAAGATGCGAATTAAATTTATACACAAATAATGCGCATACAAGACATGCGATTAAAGCAGCGTTTCCATCCAATGAGTCAAAGAGAACAAAATCGTCACTTCCTGATTAACTGGTGCCAATTATCAAAAGTTAAAACAAAACCTGCTTTGGAAAAATTTCCAGTTCGCTTAGATCCACCACCTAACTCCACATCAGTCATTAAGCATCTTACAGAGTCATTGAATGTTATTGATATTTGGAGACTACACCATCCTACTGAGTACTCCTTATTTTCCTATGTCCATAAATCATATTCTAGAATAGACTATCTTTTTATAGACTCTAAATTATTATGTTTCTTCATCTAAATATCATAATATACTTATCTCTGATCATTCTGCTGTTATATTGTCTTTTAATTTTGGGTTAACAAAACCGAGTTATAGTTGGAAATTTAACTCTTACCTCCTTTTGGAAGAAAAATTTGAGATTAATGATACAGGTGATGTCTCTGACTCAGTGTTGTGGGAAACTTTTAAAGCAGTGATAAGGGGACATATAATTTCCTATGAATCAACGGCAAAGAAGTTCAGACAGAAGCGCTTAGTCGAGATAGATACTCATCTTACTCATTTGGAGAAACTATATAGGGACACTGCAGACTCTCAAGTATTAAAGACATTATGCCATTTAAATATGAATAAAACAAGATTACTTCAGATCAGGTAAATATGATGTTGTTAAAAGTTAAACAGAAGCATTTTGAGATTGGGGATAAACCTGACAAATTATTAGCTGCACAGTTAAGAGGCTTCTATGCTAGTAGATCAATTCACAGTATTACTGATATGGATGGCAACATTTTGACTAATCCAAAAGACATTAATAATCGCTTTATGCATTATAGTAGACTTTCTTCATTCACTTCTCCTTCCAAAATTAAGCGAAGATGATCAGAATATGCTGAATGCCAATATTATTATTCAAGAGATATTAGATGCATTAAATGCCTTTCCTAATGGGAAGGCTCCGGGACCTGATGGCTTTTGCATTGAATTTTTTATAAAATATGCAGTAAAGATTGCACCTCTTTTGTTACGAATATTTACTCACTCTCTTTCTGAGCAGAAATTTCCTCCATCTCTCTATTTTGCTAACATTTTTTTACTTCTTAAAAATGGGAAAGATGAGACTAATGTGTCGTCTTTTCGCCCAATTGCTCTTCTTAATACTGATTTAAAAGTGTTCACCAAGATTTTAGCAACTAGATTAAACAAATGTATCTCAACTATTATTCACCTTGATCAAGTTGGTTTTGTCCCTAATAGATTTTCCTTCTTCAATGTCAGACGTCTTCTAAATTTAATCTATTCCAAGCAAAAAGCTAACTCTAAATTGGCAATTGTTGCATTAGATGCAGAAAAGGCTTTTGATCTAGTTGAATGGAAGTATATCTTAGCCACTATCAAAGAATTTAACTTAGGAGATAGGTTTTCATCTTGGGTCAGTATGTTACATCATAACCCATGTGCATCGGTTTTAACTAATCTTGACAGATCACCACAATTTGAGTTACATAGGGGCACACGTCAGGGGTGTCCACTTTCACCCCTGTTGTTTGCCATAGCCATAGAACCTTTGTCAATTGCTATTAGACATCATCCACAGATTTCCCCCTTAAGTATAGGTCAGGTAGATCATGTTATATCTCTTTATGCTGATGATATTCTTTTCCGTGTATTATTCAAGCAGACACTCCTGCTTGGTTAGCGATAGAACAAAGTGCCTTCCATTCTTCTCTTTCTGCTCTACTGTTTTCAGCACCTCTCCTTAAAGATATTCCTAAAAGTAAGTTCATCCTTAATAACTCTATTAAAATATGGTATCAAATTAGAAAATTAAACAAGTTACCAAATACCTCCCCACTTACTCCTATTTGTTACAATCATGCATTTAAACCCTCTCTTACAGATAAAGTCTTTGAACAATGGCAAGATAAAGGAGTTTCCAGTGTTAAAAAATTTATACATTAAAATTATTTTTGCCACCTTTTCACAACTCTCTGAGAAATTCAACCTCCCCCTTCAAATTTTTTTAGGTATCTTCAGGTTACAAACTATGTCCGTCTAAATATTCCAGATTTTGATGTTTTATCTTTAGAAGGCAAATTATTTGATTTATTTTTAAACTCTTCAAATGCTAGGGGCCTAACCTCTTTATTGGTTAAAGCTTTTAAAAACAAAACAGACTTTTCTTCTCTTCATTTGAAAGTCGCTTGGGAAGAAGACTTAGGGATTTCAATATCTGAGACTGATTGGGATCAATGCCTTTCATCTGTTTATTCGTGTTCTATAAATTCAAGACTCCATCTTATTCAGTACAAAGTATTACATAGACTTCACTATTCTAAAACAAAGCTTAATAAATTCTATCCCTCAGTTTCCCCCATTTGTGACAGTTTCTGAGGGTACCTTAGCACATCTTTTTTGGTCTTATGTTCAAATTCAGAATTTTTGGTTAGAAATATTTCAGTTCTTTGCTAAGGTTTATGATTGTGTTTTACTTCCTGACACAATGATAGCAATTTTTGGCTGGTCAGATTTTCTTGAAACTCTCAACCGAAATGTATGGTTACCTGTTCAGTATGGCACGATCATAGCTAAAAAAAGTTATCCTTTGTCTTTAGAAGAAAAATGTTGGGCCTCTTTTTTTCTGACTGGCTTCTTGGACTCACCTCCACTTTGCATTTGGAAAGAATAAGATATACCACCTCTGGGAACTCTGCGAAATTTGATAAAATGTGGGATCCAGTCTTTTTTTTCTGAAACACCATAAAGACTAATAGTGTTGTTTAATTTCTGAAGATTTGTAAGTTGTTGTTTTTTTTTTTGTCTCTACATCCATAGCTGTGTCTTTTTGTAGGTCATATATGTTTTGTATGTCGCCACTTTCTAATGTTTTATGCTTTATTTTACATTTTTCTCAGATTATCGTTTCATGATGGGTTTGTCTGTCTATTCTTTGTTTTTCTTTCTGCAAAAATTATAATAAAAAAATATTTAAAAAAAAGTTAAAACAGAATTTACTGCGTTAGGAGAAGCTGTGTCAATCTTTTTTTATTTAATAAATTTCTTGCACCTCTAATGGCAATGAAAGTTTTGTGGCATTTAAAGGCGTAAGGCCTGGAGCATAGACGCTCTTGACTATTCTGGAGATAATTAATAATATAACACAAATACTGAAACAGTTAAGGTGTTTTAGAATGACCAAAACAACAATTCAAGTGTTTTATAGTGTACTCAGCCTGCTGGTTTGTCTGTTCACACACATTTTTATCATCACATAATCTCTTATAACTAAATCACATGACTTTTTTTAATGTGCATACTGGAATTTGTTCGATAAAAGTGTTTCCTTCATAGTTTATCTATTCTTATCGAATAAAACATTTATCCTACTCATTTATTTTATTTATCTTATGTTTTTTATGCACATTTTCAAAATGAGCATAAAATAGGTGGATGGAAATGTAGCTACTGTTTACAGTTTTTCAGCTGTCTTCAAAATATCTTACAACAGTTCAACAGAATAAAGACACTCATTAAGGTTTGGAACCAGTTGAGGGTGAGTAAATGGTGAGTTTTTACATTTTTGGGTGAACTATCCCTTTAAGTAGATGACATAAAATTAAATGTTGTTTTTTGGCGTGTAAACGGATGAAAGTTACGTACATCATTGAAGTCAGTAAGAAAAGAGTGTTCATATTCTCCTCTATAGCGCTGTTCCATTCTCTGCTCTATCAGTTGGTGTAGGATGCTGGTCACAGCCTCTGAGCTCACACGTTCCAACAGTTGTAGTCTGGACCTGAAATCACCAATCAGCATTTAAAAGCCGTTAAATTTAAAAGCCGTTGAAGTCAGAATTATTAGCCCCCCTGTTTATTTTTTCCCCGCATTTCTGTTTAACGGTGAGAAGATGTTTTTCAACACATTACTAAATATAAATGTTTTAATACCTCAATTCTAATAACGGATTTATTTTATTTTTACCATGATGACAGTAAATAAAATTTTACTAGATATTTTTCAAGACACTTCTATGCAGCTTAAAGTGACATTTAAAGGCTTAACTAGGTTAATAATATTAACTAGGCAGGTTAGGGTAATTAGGCAAGTTATTGTTTAACAATGGTTTGTTCTGTAGACAAAAAATATATAGCTTAATGGGGCTAATAATTTTGACCTTAAAATAATTTTTAAAAAATTAAAAACTGCCTTTATTTTAGCTGAAATAAAACAAATAAGACTTTCTCCAGAAGAAAAAATATTATCACACATACTATGAAAATTTCCTTAAATATTTAAAAAAGAAAATAAATCAAAGGGGGGCTAATAATTCTGACTTTAACTGTATGTCAGTGCTGTATCAACAGAAGCCAAAGGGACATTTGGAATGGAAAACAACCAAAGTACTTTTAAACACATTATGATAATATTATCATAATGGTGTTTTCAGTCATGTGCAAATATGCCATATGAATTATTAGAAGGCTGAAGGAATGACCCCAAAATAAATAAACCTGTTTGATTCTCTTAATTCTGTAGAACACAAAACAAGTTACCAGTAAATAATGATGGAAAAAAACTTTCATAGTACTTTAAGTTCCTACTATGAATGTCAATGAACATTTTCCAACGTTCTTCAGAATATCTTGTTATTGTGTCGAACAGAAGAAATAAATTCATAAAAGTTTAAAACCACTTGAATGTGTGTAAATGGTGAGGACATTTTCTATCCCTTCAAGATACAGGTATATAGTACATTATATTATTATGAAACATCACAAAGCAAGAGCTGTGCTTTTGCTAAATATGAGTAGAGCTCCAAACATGATTCTGATTTTACACAACAGTTCATAGCCACAGTTCAATTTAAACATTTTAGCCAACTGACACCACAAATAGTAATAGTATGCAAATAGTAACCAAACAACAGTGGAACAGCAGCATTTGCAGTGTCATCATTCATCACAATGGCACTTGAATTTAACTCACAGTATGTGGCTGAGCTCTTGAAGCTGCTGTAGAGCTTCCTGACACCAGCACAAGTGAGGGAGGGCAGCACAGCCCGAGCACAAACCACCTCCATCAGTTTCAACTGCTCCATCCTCAGCCTCCACAGCTTCCCCTGCCTGACTCATGTGCACCGAGAATGTCCTGCTATAAAACTCCAGCATACGCTCCTGCAGGACAGGTGGAGGGGAGAACAGGAGAATGGCACGAATGATAGAAAAAGCTCTCTCAATCAGACCACGGGGCCCTGGACCACACAAATCCCCACAGCTCTTCTCTTGCCATGAGCACAGTGTCTCAAGACCACCTTGAAAAAACAAAGGGGAAAAGCATTAAAACTACTAATTACCGTTGTACACTCAGCAGGTTAAGTCTAGCAAATAAATATAATGTTCACACAACCCAAAATCCAATGGAAAAAAAATCATGCATCAGAACTTGAACAGGATTTTGAATTGTTCTACCAGCTGTGTATTAATAAGGCACATTTTAAAGGGATAGTTCACCCCAAAATTTTTATTCAGTCCATTTACTCACCCTTTGCTTGTTTCAAACCTTTTTTTTTTGAGTTTCTTTCTTCTGTTTAACACAAAAGACGATTATTTTTAAAGATGTTAGAAACCTGTAAACACTGACTTCCATTGTATTCGCTTTTCCTACAATGGAAGTCAATGGTTACAGGTTTTCAGTTTTCTTCAAAATAACTTATTTAGGGGAACCATCCCTCTAACTACAAAATGGAACTTCAATTTTAAATGTAGAAGATATGGTAATACTAAGCATGAAAGTTATGTTTACTAGGCGGAAAAGTCTCACTAAGGCATTTACCATCGGGAGGCGGTATAATCACTCTGGTAGAAGAATTTTGCTTTCATAATCCAAAATAAATGAAGTAATTCAACATTAGAACAGAAAGCTCCTCCCCTTCCGCTACATGAGCAAAGCAGTAGCCGTTGACTGCATGAGGTGTCCGACATTAAATAATTGCATCATTCGGGTACTTAAAGTGCACTAATTCTTTTAAGAATTTTCAGTGTGAATGCACTACTTACACTATTTATACTAAAAATGGCATAGAATAGTGCATGAGTATACGATTTAGAATGCACATAATATATTTAGTTCTTCTAAAAAACAATTTGTCGGTTAAACAGCTGCAACACAATGACACAATAAATAAATTCAATACTCATTTACCTCCCATATTTTTAGAAAATAATATATTTTGTTTAAAAAAAAACAACAATAGTTGTCAAACAGTAGGGAGCAACGGCTTTACCAAGGAAAGGTTCCAGCTGCCGTAGAAGGTTTCTGAAGGCATCCAGTAAGGCTCTTGCCCTGTCTCTCTCTTGTGAATCTCCCTCTGGCTGCTTAAGCCCTGTCCAGAACTCTGGAGCAACAGATGTAGTCAAACGAACTTGCAAAGTCTCCAACAGCCAACCCTCCACATACTGGCCCAGTCCATGCTCGGTCAGCAGGGCCAAGGCATCAGAGAGAACCTCAGCAGTAGACACATTCTGTTGCACAGGAGAGACCTAAAGAATCATGGTCGGGTTACATGTGTAATACTCTAAATTACATAGAAGTGTAAAAACTTCTGCCTCTATTTTAACGATCTAGGTGCAAAGTCTAAAGCGCATGGTGTAGAAACACATTCTCTTTAAGAATCTGCTGCATCTAGCCATGGCGCAATTGCTTTTTACATGGCAGACTTTGTAAATGATAAAACTGAATGCTTTATTAGTGAGAAAAAGGTTAAACAGGCCATTTGCAGCGCGAGATTAAGAACGAGCCTCCTCCATTTGGGCTCTTTACTTTACTTTTACTCTTTACTTTTGTGGAGTAAGAAAACAGTGTTGTAAGCACTCTACTGAAGACATCCATTAGACTACATATTTAATTTCGTATTTTGTCTGTTAAGCGCAAAGATTTGTTTAAAAACTATTTCTAAATTCAGTTCTAATTTCCAGCAAATTAATAAATGAACAATAATAAGGAAATGTGGTCAAAAAACACACGTTATATGCAAACACATGTCTTATTCTTATGCCAAATATGATGATGCATTCGTCTCAAAAACCCGACAGGTGGTTGTATGATAGGGCCCTTCAAATTACAAAGGTAGGGCTATAATTAACCAGGAAATATTTCAGAACACAAGCTAAGTTTAACCCTACCACACTGTAAAAAAGTTGACTCAACTTAAAATTGTAAGACAATTTGCTGCATAGCTTTTTCTTAGTTGACTCAACTTTTAACCAAAGTACTGCAATGGACTCGATTTAAATTGAGTCAACACAAAATACTGTCCAGTAAGTTGCCTAACAAGTTTTAGGTTGAGTCAGCTTCTTTATTACAGTGTAAGATTTTAATCTAATTTAAGCCATATAGGCACAAGAAATTATAACATGAGTAGCTTTAACAACGATCCATTGTATTTTTTTTTTTTATTATTATTACAATGAACACTATAAAGTGCTAAATTACGTTTGATTACATTAAACTTTTATTTTACATTTGACCTCAATGCTGTTAAACTATGCAGAACACCGAACAGCACTATTTCTTTTGCATCTTTGTTCTATTGTATTCATTTTTGCTTATGATTTGTTTATTGTACATTGTAATAAACACATCCCCTAGACAATTATCACAATATTATAGATTATTTCCTAAAGGTTATTTAAATAATCTTATGAAGTGACAGTAATATCGCAATATGACGTTTATATCACAGAAAACAAAATATTGCTACGTCAGTTTTTTTTTCGAAATCGTGCAGCCCTATACAAACGTACTTTTTGATTTTAAATTAGATGCATTAAGAAGCTTTATTTGTCAGCAATCTAGCGCCTTTCATCTTCTCGTTAGCATTACACACATACATGCATTATGTTTAACACTCACCAGTGAAGACGTCACTGTGTCCCAGGCTGCCGACAGTCCCTGCGGCACGGACTGCATCTCGTTCATTAGAGCACAGAGAGTAAACAACAAATAGGCTATAGTCGTTGCAGTTATCCATCCATATTCCGTTTACTCGTAATAAACATGTCTAAAATATACGATAAAATACTTCATGAACTGAGAATGCGTAGCGCTTTTCTTCAAACTGCCGTCGCTCCTCTATGACGACATTGATGTTACTTTACCGGATGTTGATAATCGTAAGAAATTATTTTAGGTATTTTAAATGATACCTTTTTTTGATCCAGTTGTCTGATAACAAAAAGGCTCTAAAAACTTAATCTGTTTGCGACTTTTTTTCTATGTTTAATAAGTAATTTTTGCTTTTTCATTAACGTTATATATTTTATATCCCCTGTGTTTTTGGCTGTATTTTTCTTCACTGTTAAAGATAATTATTTTGCCTATTTGTTGTTGTATGTATATGCCTATAGTGTATACACTGTTTATGGGCTTTAAAAATTATAATTTTATTTTTTATTTTATTATAATATATTACAAAATATTTTTTTAAAAATTATAATCGAATAATAATAATAATAATAATGAGGATAACGAGTTCATGATAAGTGATGATAAGTTCTTTGCAAGTTATTTGCGATTCTCACATGAATGATTGATTGCATTAATTACGTTTAAAATGATTAATTAATCAGTACCTAATACACCTAATTATTATGATTTATACATTCGTTTTTTTTTATGTATCCTCTATAAATTAAAACTGTCAGAAGGCTTGCTAGGTGTAGTATAATTAGCTGGAAAGGCATGGGATGTGTTCAGTGTACTTGCGTGTATTTCTTTTGCCGTTGCATTTTCATATTCTGACTGCTTTTTTGTTAGTTTAATGGTTAAACGGTGGTTCATTTTTTTTAACAAATTTATAAAATAAAAGTCTAACGGAAACCGTCGTGATGACGCTTCTTTGACGTTTCCATGGAAACAGGAGGGAGACTTGATTCACTCGCTTCTGGAATGTTTTCTTTGAAGTTACTCCCCTCGCTGATATTCACCATTTAATACCCGGTGAAGTGTACAGCTTGTTAATTCAAGCAGAAGCCTGCATCAGAAGGTACAACCAACTACCTGACTTCACTGCATGAAACGTCTTTAGCGGTTAAGGTTCAGACAGGCCTTTATGTGTAGTTAGCTAGATAGCCGGCTGCTAATCAGAATGACCCAACAAGGAGCTGCGCTGCAAACCTACAACAACGAGCTTGTCAAGTGTAAGTAGCCAGATATATCATTTTGCCGACAGGGGAACTTTCATTTCCTTTTCAATTTTTACTTTCTTCTGGTTGTATGTGGTTCTTTGCAGCTAGTCTCAGTCACATTAGCTTAGAAATAATCAAAAAACTAGTTTAAAAAAATCTAATTCATGTTCATCACGTGCCTTTGTTCCTTCACATTAATAACCTCACTGCTTTTAGCAAAGAAGACATCTACCCATTAATAAGAAAGATCAAATTGATGTCTTTTCTTGTCTAGGGTGAAACACCGATAATCCTTTTAATTAGATTGAGTGGATTCAGAAAGTATTTGAACACGTGTAACGTTATCAGGTAAAGTCAGAGTTCCTACGGCCATGGAAAACCGGGAGAAGTCATGGAATCTTAACATGACATTTTTCAGGCCTGGAAAAGTTTTGGAAAAACAGAAAAACCCACAAAGTTTTGGAAACGTCATGGAAAACAGCTATCTGTATACTTGAATAGGTTACTTAACGTTACTTTTTTTCTGTCCTTGGTCAATCACATACACACACATTATTAGTGCGGCCAGTATAAGATTCTGACGGTATGATAACCTTGGATAAAAATATCACAGTATTGGGATTACTGCTCTAAAATATCTATATTTGTAAATCTCTGGGTAAAAAACAAAAACTTTATCCCCTTTGAAAACAATATATTTTATTATTTAAAAGATTTAAAATATTTTGTAACAGTAAACATGTCAGGCTGAATAATTCAAATGAATCATCGACTTCTGCTGTCTTCATATGTTTCAAAAACACAGATTTCTTTACAATTTAAAATGACATCTTTTGATATGTTTTCTGCTGGAAATACTGTTGTCCTAAAAAAAATGGAAATAAGAAATCTTACACATACCTTAGTACCGGTATTACAGAAAATTTTGGCGGTTTTAAAACCTTAACTTTTCAAAACCGCGGTATACCTTGAAAACGGTTATCGTCCCATGCCTATTGCATATGTAGACATTGCATCTTGGAAAGTCATGGAAAAGTCATGGAATTTTAGTAGTAAAATGTGTATGAACCCTGTAAAGTCTTTGAATTAGGTTAAATGTCGAACTGCTAGTCAGTGTTTCACACTTTCACACATGTGTAGTTCATCACTTTAAACTATGATCTTAACACACCGACATTTGACAATAAGGTAATGTAACATAATTTGTCTTCATTTTGAAAAGCATAATATGTGTTGATTAAACATTCTTCTAACATTCAGGTTTATAGAGACTTTTTTAAAATACTGTGAAATTCCCATTTCAATTTATGTTGATTTCTATAGATGCTTTTACAATGAAGATTGTGTCAAAGCAGCTTAACATAGTAGTTGTAGTAAATTGAAACTGTGTCAGTCCAGTTTTCAGAGTTGAAGTACAGTTCAGTGTGGTTTAAATTTCACTGCTGAAAGTCCAAATGCTGAAGAGCAAATCCATCGATGTGCAGCACCACGAGTCCCAAACCAAGCAAGCCAGTGGCAAGAAACAAACTTCACCATTTGACGAAGTGAAGAGAAAAAAAACTAGAGAGAAACCAGGCTTAGTTGGGCACAACCGTTTTCTTCTCTGGCCAAACTTCTTGTGCAAAGCTGTAGTCTAGGCACCAGAGGCTGGAGAAAGCTGGACGCCCATCATGGAGAAAGTTGCAGGTGTGAGTAGGTCACTGGCGGGTGATCAGGCTGGCCCACGGGATCAATGCAAAGACTCATCTGTCACTGGTTTTTCAGGAATCAGTCTCACACTCTCCACCCCTCCATGACCACCACAGCATCAGCTCATGAAAGGGCCTGGTCCAGGATTATGGATACCTTGGCATCATTTCTTCACAGGTTTTGGATCGCATCAATGGCACTGCATAATCTCTAGAGGCCTCGGGATGAGTATGCCCAGGTGGAAATGGAGAATATAGAAAATAATTAGCGTAGCTGTGGTTATAAACTATTTTGTTACCAGCCGTTTTCAAAATTTCTTCCGCTGTGCACATTCTTAAACGTTATAAGGGCAAAAAAAAATGTATTCAGAATATGAGTTTTGCTAGTTCGTTGTCATACTCCAAGCAATCCAATTTAAACCAGTAATTAACAAGCTATCACATGGCATACAGGGTGCAGGTCAGAAAGGGAATACAAACTAGGTAGGAAGATGACCACATACTGTCAGCTGGGGTTTGTTCTGTAGCCAATTGAAAAATATATTTCTAAAGGAGGCTGATAATATCTGATTACTACTTTTTTCTTCAGGAGAAAAGTCTTTTAAAGTTATCAGAAATACAGTGAAAATATCTTGGCTCTGTTAAACAACACTTGGAAAATATTGAAATTATTGTATATATTGATATTAATTATAATAACTTTACCTTCAACTGTCTATTAGTGAAAGAGGGAGTGTGGATAGATGTACAATTGTGTACACATTCATTGGCGATTTTGTGCATGCACATCATTTTTACATCAGCCTCAGCCCTGGTTCTTTATTGCATGAACCAGCAGGAGAAAGTGCTGAGCAAGCATTCCTCTGCCATTTATATACACTCCCTCTCTACTATCACAACATGAATGTAAAGCAACACAAGAAAAACATGGACATGGGCTGAAGCTGCCTAGTAGGCTTGGGCGGTATCTGAATTTTGATACCGTCAAACTTCCTCCCTATTTTATATCGGTATACGGTATCACCGTGCATAATCAAAAAAATTATGACGCAAGGCTTAGACAGCGTCGCCAAACTCTTGGCTTGTGCCTAAACCATTCATAAACTGAATACCGTAGGTGCGAGGTATTTCCATCGCTCGCGGTCACCTTTTTGTTGCTCAATTTGCAAATTGCCTCGTCCGTATTTACCACCTCACCCTTCTCGTTTGGTCGAAACCTGAAAAACTGCCAAACTGCAGAAGTTGTGTTGTTTTTTACGAGACCAGGTCACTTGGTCCGCAACTCGCCATCTTCTCTCTTTCTCCTCCACGCTGTCCCGTGATGACAACCACGCATACCCTTTTTTGGGCATTAATTAAATTATATTTAATATTTAATCCTTGTCTCCTACATAAGGGAATTGTTTTTATGACGGTATAATTGTAATGATACCGTTGCTATTTTTAGATCCTGCGGTATACCATTTTACTGTATTACCGCCCAAGCCTACTGCCTACCAATTTCAAATGATGGCCTCTTTCATCCCTCATTTTCCTCAGGTATAGAGGAGCTGTGCTCTAAAAGAGAAGATCTGAACCGGCTGATCCAGCAGGAGGAGGCAGAAAAAGCTCGTCTGCAGCATGACATCCGTGTGCTAACAGAGAAGCTAAGTCGTGTAAACGAGAGCCTGGCCCACCGTCTCAGTGCTCGTGCTGAATTTGACCGCACCATTGCGGAGACGGAAGCTGCGTATATGAAGGTATGGAAACAATCTAACAAATTAGACAATATCTTCATATTCTTCTAGCTTTATTAATATTGCATAAGTGAGAACTTTATAGTGAAAAGGATTGGATTTTATTTAATTTTTCTGCAATTATGTGATAACCAGTTTGCTAAACCCAGTGCCAGCCTCTAATGAATTAAACTTGTACAGCCTTTCTGAAATAAATGGATAATTAATAAGTTACTGTTTAAAATAAGAGGTCACCATTATTTTGTTGCTTTTCGCTTTTTAGTTACCATAGTTACTAGTGCTTCACTATATTGGAAAAATCTAACATTGCGATTATATTATTCTGCGATTTTTATATACTGTGAAATAAATGCAATATCTCCAGTTGAATATCTCTATTTAGAAAGAATTGATCATTTTAGGGGGATTCTCTAAGAGAGTGCATCTGCATAAAGTCTAGCAAACAATCTGTAAATACAATAAAGAAAAAATACTATTAAAATGAACAGTATTTTATCATTTTCTGAGTCCTAACAGTATTCAGGTACAGTAATTTTATAATAAAAATATATATATTTAAAAATTATTCGGTATTAAAGTTACAAACAGTGCATTTTTTGAATGCTTTTAAAATCATAAAACTGTCACAGGCCTCAAAAACAGATGCAAATAAAAAATTATAAAATAAACTCAACATTGCATATCTTGCGATGTGACCATTGCGAATGATCACATTGCGATATTGATGCTAAAACAATATACAGTGCTCAGCATACATGAGTACACCCTTCACAAATCTGTTTTTTAAATTCATATTTTTAATAAGAAGCTGTTCAATATTATATTTCTGCATATACATTAGATTAGTCAGTCCAAAAGAATTGTATTAGGGTGATGCGGTGGCGCAGTGGGTAGCACGTTCGCCGCACAGCAAGAAGGTCGCTGGTTCGAGCCACAGCTGGGTCAGTTGGCATTTCTGTGTGGAGTTTGCATGTTCTGCCCGTGTTCGTGTAGGTTTCCTCCATGTGCTCCAGTTTCCCCCACAAGTCCAAAGACATGTGGTACTGGTGAATTGGGTATGCTGAAATTGACCGTAGTGTATGAGTCTGTGTTTAAATGAGTGTGTATGGATGTTTCCCAGTGATGGGTTGTGGCTGGAAGGGCATCCGCTGCATGAAAAACATATGCTGGATAAGTTGGCGGTTCATTCCGCTGTGGCGACTCACAAATATAATACTAAAATATACAGTTGATCAAGACAGCCAATGTTTTGAATTTCATCAAATAAAATGTGATTAAAATATACTAGAATAATGTAATGTAAATAAATAAAATTGTGTAAGATATCAACAATAGTTTTAGACCGAATGACAAAATATACGTGTCTCTTGGTCTCCACCTAAACAGTGGATAAAATACTGACTGTCATTAACTGATCTCCACACATTCCAGACTGAGGACTGAGAGATGAAAATAAAGGATATAAAAAATGCTGAAAGAAGGCTGTTAATCGCTGTACACACCAAGCACGAAAGTGATAAATATCATTGGGTATCATTCACTAATGATCATGTTTATTTTTCGTATTTATACACAGATTTGACCTTCACACAAAAAACTTTCCACCTAACTGACAACACATGGTTAGGCTTAGCTTGTTCTTAAAATTGTTTTTCTGTTACTGAATTTGGAGTTTTATATTACCCCCTGTAACCAACAGATGTCCTCGGTGTGCTACTAGTGCCTTTAACTAGTGAATACAGTAATAAGTCTAATCAAACAGTCAATTTAGCAATAGCAGTTAGTGTGTTGGAATAAAAACAACACAAATTATTTTCCCCTGCATTTACAAAGGCGGTAACACAAAAGACACTAAAACTGTAACTGAAAACCTGAGGAACGTTTATTGTTTACTTCAATTTGGAATCCTGACTTGCATATGTATTCATGTATGTATTTGTTAGCATCATTCACCATAGTTTAACTGGTTGTTTCCAAGATATTTTAACATTATTGGAAAATAGAACATCAAGTAGAGCTTTTTTCACAATGTCATCTGTAGCTTTAAATTTATTGTTTATTTGTTGGAAGAAAAAAAACATTCTGAAAGAGATCCCAATGGCATAATTTCTCTAAATCTTTTTCGTTATAGATGTAGTCTGAACTAGGGGTGCAAGATATTGGAAAAATCTAATATTGCAATATTTTATTGTTCTGCGATTTTAAATATTGCGATATGAATACAGTTTCACAAGATATTTTGAACAGCTATTTGACAGTTTTCTGGGGAGTATTCGGGTACAGAAACTGAATAATCACAATGCAAAAAATGGTTTCTTACTTTGCTTGGTCTCATATCTAGTCCAAATATATAAAAAAAAGTCTTAGATCGAGTAAAGATATTATTTTGTTTTCAACTTCAGAAGAAATAAAGCAAAGTTGAGTTTTTTTTTTTCTTAAAACAAGCTATATTATCTGCCAGTGGAGTAAAATAATCTTGTTTTTGCTTTACAATGTGCACATTTGGATAAAAAACAGGACAATTTCCAAGTGAAACTTTTTTTTTTTCTTTTGCATAAATCATATGCAGTTGAAGTCAGAATTATTAGCCCCCCTGAATTATTAGCCCCCACCCTGTTTATTTTTTTCCCCATTTTCTGTTGAACGGAGAGAAGATTTTTCTAACAGATTTCTAAACATAATAGTTTTAATAACTCTTTTCTAATAACTGATTTATTTTATCATTGCCATGATGACAGTAAATAATATTTGACAAGATATTTTTCAAGACGCTTCTATACAGCTTATAGTGACATTTAAAGGCTTAACTAGGTTAATTACGTCATTGGGAAAGTTATTGTATAATGATGGTTTGTTCTGTAGTTTATCAAAAAAAATATAGCTTAAAGGGTCTAATAATTTTGACTTTAAAATGGCTTTTGAAAAATTAAAAACTGCTTTTATTCTAGCCGAAATAAAACAAATAAGAATAAGAAACAACTTTCTCCGGAAGAAAAAACATTATCAGACATAATGTGAAAATTTCCTTGCTCTGTTAAACAACATTTGGAAAAAATTCAAATGGGGCTAATAATTCTGACTTCAACTGTAAATAAGTAAGTAATTAAATACAGTTCTTTAGCTCCTAGTAAACTAAAATCCAGACTCAACATTGCATGTCTTGCGATGTGACTATTGCAGATGCAATAAATTATTTTTAGACCTCTTTATCATTATCTTAAAGCTTCCGAAAAGAAGAAATAAGTTGAAGTATTAGATGAATTATGTGGTAATGGGGTGAAGATAATAATAGCTTTTATTTTGGTAAATCTTATAAATATCTACATATCTAAAATTGTAGAAGATCATCGATTTCTAAAATATTCAGACCAGCCTGTCTGGTACCATCAACCATGCAGTGTACAAAATCAGTTATTCTTCCTCATTCTGATGCTCAGTTTGTCTTTACAATGACTATGCTAAAATCCACTTCCTGCCATGTGGTTGACTGATTACATATTCAAGAAGTTGAAAAGCCTGCAAGTTCATCTTTTTTCCACAAATGATGTGTCCGACTAATTAGACTAAATAATACCACCAAAGTAGCAGAGCAACATGCAGAGGTTTTTTAGAAAGACATGATTTAGTGGTTCACTGTTCGTGATTGTGCACTGGAAGATTCTGAGAGTTATTTCAGCATGTTAATGTGCTTTCAACTGAAACAGTATATTGAGTAGGGGCGGAGCTTTTTTGTGCATTATTCTTTCATAGCAAACAATGGTAAGAGGTGCGTGGTTAAGAATGTCAATATAAAGTTGCTATAATAGTGTGGAGGAACTATGAAGTCAATTTGTATGCGAAAATACGGAAGCAAGTTGGCGCTTTAGCGGTTCCCTCGTCCCAAAGTCAATGGGTTTTTTGAATGAGATTTCGGTTAAATGGCTTAAATAAGGTTCATGGCTACCACAAACTTAAGATACTTTCACGTTTTATTCTACAACATAAAACACATCAGTTACATCTCATTCTTGATTTTTTTTTTAAATTGGTTACGCTTCTTTAAAAAGACAGTTGCTATCAAGTTGCTTAATGTCGGAGACATTATACGTCAGTGAGCTGAACTGATCTAGAACGCAGCCTGCTTTAAATTTACAGCTTGCGTTGTTCATTTGGATTTGTCGGTTATTGGTTAAGTATTTTCTTGAATAGTACTTTATAGTTTGTAGTATTTTTCTAATTAGGTATTTATATTGTGTGTAGATAATAACTTGTAGAGGCCGTCATGACAAATTTTATTTTAATAAAGCTATTTTATGTATATACTGCTTACCATAGTGCACCATGTCTCTTTCCTGCTTTCAGTAATGTAAATGTCTGAATAAATTAGTAAATATATATGAAAATTTACTGACATTTTAACGGATAATTTAACAATAACATGTATTAATGATTTTTCATCTGAACAAATTTTACAGAATGCCATACCTGCAATATTTACACTCACCTTAAAACTTATAGCATATGTGACTGTATGGGCTGCTTTTCACTGTAGTTCCTGACAAAAAAGAAAATTCAATGTTCTTTATCCATGATGGGATTTGCAGGCATTTAATAGACTTGCCCCTCAGTTCTGTCATCTATGAAAAAGAATATGGGATTTGTAATTGACAGCCACAGCTAGGTTTTCAATAAGGCTGTATGCACATGGGCAATACACATCTTTAAATATGTCTTATAAGACTAATATGTAGGCACATTTATAAAACATACAGCATGGGTTTTAAAACTTCTACAACAACTGTAAAGCAAAACAAATGTATTTCTCACAGGAAAACTATCCTAAAATCACATAGGTCTATAAATTTTGATCTAAAAATTGTTTATATTATAAAGTGTGGATTGTAATATAATAAATTGAGAGAGTAACTTGTTATCATGGACCATATTTTTATAAATAAGCTTAAAATGTTGTCTGTTGCAGGGTGATGTTGACGTAACAGGCGAGTGCCCTGAACTCTGTGTAGTCCGTTTATAGCCTAATGTTAGCTTTTCAGTTGTTGCGTTTGCATTTAGGACCCTAAATTGATAAACATATTATCGTATGAGGATCATCTGGTTGAACAAGCAGTGTAGGTGTAACGAACTGTGTTTGAACACAGAGCTTATTTGAAATCTTCGAAAAGTCTATGGGAAAATCCTTTGGGGGATTTTATCCCCCCAAAAATTTGGAGATTTTATCGAGGGGACATTTTATGCTAGCAGCTGATTGGCCTACAAGGTGATGTCATAGTTCCTCCACTCTATGGAAGTGCTCAGATTGATGTCAACAGAAGGAGAGCCACTCCAAATAGTCAGGCTTTGATTGAAGATTACCAAAACAAAGCATTTTCAGTGAATTAACTTGCACATAATTATTCACCTTATGAGAAAAATAAACTGTAAATTTTGATTTCACACGGACTTTAAGTCTAACTGAAGACCAAGACTAACTAAACCCTTTCTACATGTTTTTCTTAGATTCTTGAAAGCTCGCAGACACTTTTGAGCGTTTTGAAGAAAGAAGCGGGGAATCTGACCAAAGCCACTGAACCAAGAAGCAGTAAAGATCATTGATTTAGTCCTGAATGTTCGCGTCCTCTTTGTCCTTTCATTTGTTTATGTTCAATTCATCTCCTCTCTCACCTTTTTCTCTTTTCTTTCCTTTCCTTTTTCACCACACAACATCAGAATGTTTCTTCTCATCCCTATCAGGAAGCTCTGTATGTGCAGTGTATAGATTTGTAATTATGTTTTGATACATATTAGTGTTTAATGTAAAGATTTTATTTAAATATTTTAATAAAGATAACATTAAAAAATTGCATCTCTGAATAATCTCTGAATTAATGTCTGATTATCAGTAATATCCCAAGACAAAAACACTCCACACGCTTTCGATCTGTTTATTGAACATTTCCTTGTTTGACATTTTTCCCCCCACTCTGAATTAATCAAATACAATTATTGTATTTAATATTCTCTTGATGCGAAAACAGAAATGATGATAAACAAAAGCTTTGACATACAGTACATCAACCATCAGAGCAATGAGCAGCTTGACTGGAGTTATAGGAACTAATGAAAGCACTTCGAGTTGCATTACATTTTGTAAGACACAAAAGCAATAGTTCCCAACCCTCTAAACGTCTAATATACATCCCTCGAGAATATTTAATGTGTGCTAGAACATCTGGAGGATCTGTTGTAGACTGGGGTGGTGAGCAGAATGCTGAAGTGACATACTGAACTAGAATGGAAGTCTGAATTCCAACACTTGGTGAAATAGCCTTCTTTTATTTCTCTCTTGCATAAATGTGACCTTAATTGTGACGTGTGAGTTCAAAGACTAAGTAATCAGTGAAAAATTGGATTGTTTTTAACGATCTGTCTTATACAGCGTGCTTCTTTAAAAGTTTGGGATTTTTAAAATGGTTTAATTCAGGGGTCTCAAACTGTCGGCCCGCCCTCCTCCTCCCTCTACCCCGCATCTAACGTCAAAAATATTAGATTCGGCCCTCCAAAACATGTTTTTGAACCATTTGTTGTGCAGTCGCGTCTAGCCACTTGTGGTTTTGACCTGCCATCTAGTTGAAATTTAAAGTACTGCATTCAGATTAGTTTTACTTTCATTTTCTGTCAGTGTAGGTCGAGAGTAACACGTATGTGTTTTAATTTTGTGGCTGATTTAAACAATAAAATGTCCGTAAGTGCTCTATTTTTACTAAAGCTCTATTTTTGTAAATATTCAAGTGTCGTTTGATTATTATCAGTTTTATACCACTTGTATTTTTTTGTACAAACACCTCTTCATGGCTTACACGTTATGCTGGTGGTGTAACAAATATGATCACTTTGCTAATATTTGATTCAAATGGTCTCATTTAATAGATTTTCCTCATATGCTTCTTAAGGTTTGCTTAAAAACTATGTACATTAGTCTAATTGTACTGCTGGTTGAATTGGACTTGTTAAAGTAAATGTGAATATGTAAATACTTTCCCCCTCTTTGTTGTTTTACAAAAAAAAAAGATATTGAGAAGAACAATTGCCAGTAAAGTGATTAAAGTTACCCAAACTGCTTTCTGCTGTTCTTACGCTATTGGGACAATACAATTGGTTAGGACAGAATAATAATTATCATACCTAGTATTTTCATAGCAATTTAAACTACCCCTTCAATATGTACAACAAGAAACAAAAATATAGAGTTTTGACTACATATACTCTGTGGAAGAATGACTGAGTGTGTGTCTGATGCTTGGCCATACACACAACAACCACAGATATATTTCAGCAGCTGATGTGTGACACAATAAAGGTGCTGATTTGCATTATCAGTGGTGACGGGTAATGCTAATAAAGTCTAAATTATGTCTTTTCCACTTTTTTTCTTGTGTTTGAATGTTAAAATAGCCCTCCTATGAATTGTCAGTCATTAAAATGTCACCCCCCCCCCAACCCCCCCCCTGAGTTTGAGACCCCTGGTTTATTTGTTTTAAAAAAAATACAAATATTTTAAGTGCAAACTTGATACTTAATTCACAATTTTTATAACAAAATAAAACTGAACACATCCACTATTGATCAATTTAACATACTGTATAACTAAACATTCTTTTTTTTCAGTAATATTATTTAAAAGAGCATCTTACTGACCCCAAACTTTAAATGGTAGTGCGTTAAGTTAAAACAATCAAAACAGGATGGCCAATTGCAGCTGATGTAGACATGCCAGATATTAAAACTTGAATTAATCCAATCAGAATGATGTGCAATGTGAAGAAAACCAGTGTTTTCAAAAGAAAACAGGCAACTGGTGCTTTTTGTCAATGCTTTGCTGGTCACAGATCTCAACTGCTTTAAATGACAACATCCAAGTGATATTAGATTCGTAAAATCAATTAGGCGTAATTTCAACCAAGAGGAAGATCTCCAGCTGTCAAATGTGACTGCGTGAGGTGCAAAATCAAGCAAAACAAAGACAGTGCAAATGAATGAATACAAACGCATAGGACTGAGATGTAATTGTCCTAACAACACACATGTAACTTTGTACATGATGTTAAATGATTAAAAAAAGAGATCCTGAAGCACAGCAGTGCTACTGTTTGCCCTTTGATTAAAATTAATAAAAAACAGATAAGATACATGGAATAAATTATGAAAACTGCCTGGAGTGTACAATCTATACATCAATACTGGTATGAGAGGCTGAGGAGACACAGGAGGAGATACGCCGGAGCCGTTTATTAGATTACACACACTTAAAGTCAGTTGGCATTGTGTGTATGTAGTCCAAATGTTTCGCGCACACACAGGCAGCTCAAGCATAGAGCGTGCCCACTCACAAACCCACAACATAATTTTTGCTGACTGCAAAACCCATTCGTACTGCAAGAACATTCGGTTTAAAATAC
This sequence comes from Danio aesculapii, assembly GCF_903798145.1. Lineage (NCBI taxonomy): Eukaryota > Metazoa > Chordata > Actinopteri > Cypriniformes > Danionidae > Danio > Danio aesculapii. The sequence goes on from NC_079439.1 coordinate 51,298,541, forward strand.
GTAAGGATATAACTGAAGCATGATTATGGACAAACTGGTGTGTTTGTTGGTAACACCAAGCTTAAAATGGCTAAAACACATGTAGGTCACTGCATAAATCTCACAAAACTTGTCAAGAACATTCCCAGCTCATATTTCACCCTAAAAGTAAAAGATGGATACATGTTACTAAAAACGGCGGTAATTTATGCCAAATATATTATTACTATTATTATTATTATTATTATTATTATTGGGATAAAATGTAACCTGGGTATGGCTTCACAGATTTATTGACAACTGCATTGGTAATCTCAAATGTGACCAATTGTGATTCAGGTTTTGTTGGAGTTATAAATTAATTCTCTTACCATGAAAACAAATCAAAGCAAAATGGATGTTATTACCAACCTAATTGACTAATAAAGAGCTGCTCCTAAAAACAGATCTAGAATCGCTAAGTCAACACTAACATGTTGTTAGTATTTCCACTGTGTAATATATCGGTCTGCATCAAATTTGTCTACGATGAACAAAACACAGACATACAAACAGAGCAAATGATACTAAAGTGAAGGAATTCTGTCAAAACAGACCTACACATGCACATACATACAAAAAAACATCACAAAGAACAAGGTTTGTGGCACCCTTTCACCAATCATTCTTTAAAAAGTCACTTATTTAGTTTTTTTTAATCACTTCACCCTTTTATTGTCCTCGTTCTGAAGTCCCGTAACACTCTCAGCTTCTCTTCCTACTGTAAGGACAGTCATTCCCTCTTTTAGAAATTTGGTCACTTTCATGAGGTGAGTATTACATACATAGAGGAAGTATGTTATTTAAGAGTGGAAAGGCTATTCAAGCCGGTAAAAAATGTCCATCACAATCGAAGCGGTGGCAACAGGACAGTTCTGCTGTTGACGTTGATGGCGTACAGACACAGATATATGGAATGTATGTTTGCAGTGCTGCTTGCTACTGGTCCCATTGTCCTGGAGGATGTTCCTTTGCATCCAGGTTGGTGCTACCAGGCAGTGGTTGGTCCCGTTTCTTCCAGACATCTGGAAGGTTTAGAAGTAGAGGGCTGGTTCACTGCTGAAGTCTGATAAAGAGGAGCTATCAGCAGGTGTGAGCTGTGAATAAAAATGAGAGGAAAGTTAAAAGGCGAATACTATAGTAAAATGTTGAATTAATGGATGCACTTCCTCCAAACTAGGGCTGCGCGATATTGGAAAAAACTGACATTGGAATATTTTGTTTTTCAACAATATACATTGCGATATGAAACAGGGCTGTGCGATTTGGGGAAGATATCTAATTGTGATTTTTATATATTTTTTTTTACTTATTTATTTATTTATTTTGACAGATATTGCGATTTTTGATTTGTGATTTAATTTTGTGGACATAACATACAGAGGAATGAAATGTTGTGTCTCACAGAACCACGGTGCAACATAAATTAATTATTAATACAAACACAACACTGGACATAAGAGCTATTTTTAAAAAAATCTATGCATAACTAACATATACTATAAGATACTTAACTATACACATCAGACCAGACCCGGATTAAGAATTCAGAGGCCCCTGGGCACAATGTCTTGTAGGCCCCCTACCTGGCCGCACCTTTATAGTTGAATGAAAAAAAAATTAAGATTAATATAATATTTTTTAAAATAAAATTATTCTATAATGTATTGCCTGCATTTTTTAAAATAAATGATATACAGTATATATATATTTCTAGTCTACAAAGATTTAACTTATTTTTAAAGCATTTAAAGCACAATTTGAAAAAAAAAATACTAATAAAACTAGTGAAAATTAATGGATTTTAATATACTTGTTCAAGTTCACAGAAGCAGTACTAAAATATATATTTAAGGATATTTTTATTTTATAACTTCTACAAACTTATAATGCATATGATTTAGATATAACACATCTCCAATTCAGTTCTATAAATTGGAGTCTTTTATAATATACACACTTATTAATGATTCCTACTTGTCCTCGTGATGAAGAGTAAGCAAAATCTGATATGTAGTGGGGGAAAAAAGAAGACGTGTTCATCAGATGCTGGTTTCGAACCGGGTTCATGATTGATCGCGTCAAACATGTTGCCATGCTCTTTACGAGCTATGCCACTCACATTGCTGTTGGTTGCACTCTTTAGTTATGTTGTCTCTGTTGCTCAAACAGTGATGGGGGAGAATCACTCAACTAGCTTATTCCAACAAGGTGCGCTATTTGCACTTAGCCTAAATAAACACTCCAAATCTGCATTTTTTTTCCCATTGCAGGGGCCCCAAGTTCACACGGGCCCCTGGGCCTGTGTCCATAATGTCCATTGGTTAATCCGGCCCTGCATAATACTATACAAGTACTTTTACATGAGACTGAACAATGTTGTGCAGGATATTGTGCAAGAGGTGTATTAAAGGTGAATATTGTAAAAAAGAGTTATTTAAGGTTTAATGTTGTGCAAAAGAGTTATTTATGGTGTATTAATTGTTTTTATGTTTCATGTTAAACATGAAGGCAGTGTGGCACAAACAGTAGCTCAACTTCGCAAAAAAATATTTCAGTTAATATTTAGCTTTTATTAAAGCTCTTAATTATTTATTAACTTCAAACTAGATTTTTGGTGTTAATCATACAAGTGAGAGAAAAAAGTGCTTTATATTATACTTGTCTGGTAAGTCTTTTGGCAGCAGTTGGACACAAATGTTTAAAAAACAAACATAAAATGGGACTTGGTAGTTAGGCTTGGGTAGTATCCGAATTTTGATACCGTCAAACTTCCACCTTATTTTATCTCAGTATACGGTTTTACCGTGCATGATAAAAAAATTATGACGCAAGGCTTAGACAGCGTCGCCAAACTGTTGACTTGTGCCTAAACCATTCATAAACTGAATACCACAGGTGCAAAGTATTTCCATCGACAACTGAATTTTTTTAAGTTCAATCTACTTAAATTTGTAAAAACTACTAATTTAACTTAAATCCTTCATGTTGTCCAAACACAAATTGATTGTGTGGAACCCAGTATTTCATCACCTTGGAATTATAAGGTTCTATCTGCGTTCTGAATGATTTTGAGATATTGAGCTTCAATGTTTTTGCATTCCATAGCAGACAGTATGTGTGTAACATTTGTTTTTTAAATAAAGTCTTAAAATGTAAACAACTTATAAAAAAACATCCCATAATGAAAATAAGTCATTTAATAAGAATATGTCAATAACTCAATTTTGACAAAAATGTCTGATAGAACCTTATCATTCTAAGGTGACAATTTTTTTACAGTGTATGAAGTGGTAGAGAGCTCTCCGATTTCATCTAAAAATTTGTGCTCTGGAGTTTTTTAACAAAGGTCTCGGGGGATTGGAAAGAGTGACTATAGTGGAACAGTGATTTGAAATTGAAAAGTTTGGTCATCTTCAGTCTAGTTCTCTAATAAACAATAATTATGCGTCATCTTCATAAATTCAAAGTGCCTATAATCAATCTGCGGTTTCAGACAGCAGCCAATAAGGCAACAGCTTTATCAGCTAATTGTTATCAGCTAATTGTGTTATGATGAGAAAAAGTAGTCAAGCTTCCTGAGTTACAAACAGATGATCTGTGCATTTTTGCTGGCTGGTGACAGCTAACGCTCATGAATTGGTAATTTTTAGGTTGGCTAACACTGTTAATGTTGCCTACTGTTGTTGAACTAAATCTCAAAATGACTCCATTTTTCATACTATGCATACAACGACTAATCCTTGTTTTGTGTGTGCACATGCATACTGGTTTAGTTACACTTTTGAGGCTTTAGTGGTCTATATGCACAGCTATTGTTTTTCAGCCAATGATAAACTTCCGGTGAAAGGTTTGTGAATATTTTCAATTTTATAAGGTTCGTTTTACTGCATCGATGTTGTAATGCAAGTCAAATACAATCTGTTAAATAGTCTTATGCATTTATTTCGTTGTTCAGGCGTAAAAAAAAATAATGGAAAAACGTTTAAATGCAGGTACCGTCATTAGCAGCAGGCTGGCGCAGAAACTTCATTGAGAATACTGGGGTAAAATTAATTTCCATATTATAAAGACATGGCGTGGAAAAATGAAATCTAATGCAGTGCTTCTTGTTTGGTCTAATACCCACTTTATATCTTATTTCAGCCAAGCAGTGAAGATCGCTGTTTTTTTAAAGAAATCTCAAACACGGCAATTTTGAATGGGATGAGAATTCACCGGAAGCCCTGGGGCTGGTTGGCTGAAAATGAAAAGTCTGTGTGCATATACCATATTGTCCTCACTTATAGTAAGATATCAAAATGACCCACTAGTGAGGACATTTCACTGGTCCACACTAAATAAAAGTGCATATAGATTGGCCAGAATATATTTTTATTAGTATCTAATTTTTGGCACTTGTTTCTATGAGGGTTGGGTTTAGGGGTGGGCTTAGGTTATAGACCGTATCATGCATGATACAAAAACAATGGACGTCTATGTAATGTCCTCATCAAGTCAGTGAAACAAATCGGTATGTGTTGTTTTGTACTTGAAAAAGGTAGAAAGCAGTGTTGGGGTAAGTTATTTTTGAAAGTAATGCATTACATTATTGAGTTACTCCCCCAAAAAAGTAACTAGTTGTGTTACTTGAAAAAATGAGTTACATTACTTTTGAGTTACTTTTATAACCTGATTGAACCTTGATCACTTTCAGAACTAGTTTTTTTTTATTATTATTATTATTATTAAATAGAGGAGCTCTGCAATGAACAACACACTGTATAACCTTTATTTACCTTTAAAAAACACAACTTCCTGACCCCAGAGCTCTACATGCCATATATACAGATTAATGAAAGTTTAAAGCAATGTGTTTGCTACTTTTCTATTATTTGTCTTAAGTAAAATCACTGTCTATTGAGCCTATAATCCCCATTTCCTTTTCTTTGATGCGTTCAAAATAATGAACACATTCTCTCATTGACTGCGTGATTCATTGTAGCTACTTTCATTTTAATTCAGCAATTTATTTTTTAAAAGCTAATTAATTAAACTAAAAAGTAACTCAAATATTATTTCTTATTTTTTTTAAGTAATGCATTACTTTACTCATTACTTAGAAAAGTTATATTACATAACTCGCATTACTTGTAATGTGTTACCCAAACACTGGTACACTACCCACAAGTAAATATCTGCCCTTTATTGATAAGCAATAATGAATAACGTAAAACATGTAGACTACCATTTAAACACTGTATACAGAAATGTTATCATGTGTACTGCCATTTTGGCATTGATATTTTAAAATATTCTGCATTCGTTTCGTAACAAATGGATCACTATTACATTTGAAATATTCATAATAATTCATTAAAATATAACTTTCTTTGATTTTAATGTTTTAAAATGTAATTTAAGAATTGAGAAAACATTCTCATATGCTTTCTTTTTCCTTCGGTTTACTCCCTTAGTCCCTTTATTCACAGCAAAACGAACCGCCAACTTAGTATGTTTTACACAGCAGATGCCCATCCAACTGCAACCCAGTACTGGGAAACACCCATACACTGTCACATTCACACATATACACTATGGGCAATGTAGTTCATTCAATCCATGTAGTTCATGCCTCCACTGAGGCACTGTGCTGCCCTTCTTATGCTTTATTTTATATTATTATCACTCTTCAAAATGAGATATTAGTTAACTCATTTTCTTTTCTTGTTTGTAGTTGTAAATACTAAATCCATGATTTCCTTGCCTATGCATTCCATACACACAAGAACAATATTTTAAGGAGCTGAATATTATTATGTCCTTCCCTATAAAGTCAGGTAAGTAACCGCCGAGAATACACAGCAGCAGAACATGCAGAAGAGAGTCTTTTGAACGTACACTACAGCTGTGCATATGATTTTATGTCTTACCATGACCTCCTCTGTAGGCTGTGAAGTATCTTCTGAAGTAGACTCATCAAGCTTGTGTTCTTGCCAGGCGTTAAACTCTACTGAGTGTTTGGGTGTATAACTGGACAGATCTGAGGACATAAGGAGAAAGAAATCATTACTCTACAGAGCCATAGCAGAATGAAAGTAAACATCATATTAATATATTTAAATAAGGACACAATATGAATCAATATTGTTACGCTTTCATAATGTACACTTTTCCCTGTATACTTGTATTAATTATTCATTGTGTCGTTGTTATTTGACAACTAACCAAAGGCAATAAATGTAACTGCATGACTGTCCAGCAGGTGTCAACATTGCTCAAATCAAGACCCATGAAGAACTTCAGCATGAATAGAATCATACTAAATACAAGAAACAGATCACAAATTGCTAAGCATTCGACACTGAAAGCGATAGTTGACCCAAAAACTGAAATTCTGTCATCATTTACAGCCTTCACATGTGTGTTTCCTCTGTTAAACACAAAATAAGATGGTTTTTTTTTAATGTTGGAAAGCTGTATCCATTAGATTCTATAGTATTTGCTACTCTCAGTACTGTATGGGCAAAATAAAAGTATCATTTCACACCATGTTCTATCATTAATTTTGTGGTGTTACAAAATACAGTGTTTAGCATATACGAGTACACCCCTCATTTAATATCAGATTTTCTATAGGATGCTTTACAATATTATATTTGTGCATATACATTTTATTAGTCAGTACTGAAGCCAAATCAGGAGCTAATCGAACAAAATATGTTACGATAACGATCCAAAAATGATTAGCCCAAATGTGTGTGCTAGGGAAAAATATTAAATAAATGTAAAAAAAAAAAAAGAGAAAAACCAAGAGAAACACAAATTATATACTAATGTAGTTACTAAAGTGACAAAAATATTATTTTAATAAATATATCTGTTTAATAAACAGCATCAAAATATACCTGAAAAAAGTCTTGTCTATCCAAGTTTTAGGAGCATCAAATAATAACTTGACTTCTAGTTTATCATTTAGTATCAGAAGTGGCTTATATGAAAGGCAAAGGCCTCTAGATTACGCTTATATGACCAAAATAAAATATGTTGATGGCTTTTTGGTGCTTTAAGACAGTAAGGTCTGACTTTGCTTAGATAAAAGTCTTGTCACTTAACAGAAATAATGTAGAGTATCTACATTAGTCATCTGGAATGGCAAAGAAAGCGTTCCTGCAGGACTCCCAGAGTTCAAGATTATTTGGATTCATCTTCAATGCCTCCTCCTTCATCTTACCCCAGACATGCTCAATAATGTTCATGTCTGGTGACCGTGTTGGCCAATCCTGGAGCACATTGACCTTCTTTGCTTTTAGGAACTTTGATGTGGAGGCTGAAGAATGAGAAGGAGCGCTATCCTGCTGAAGAATTTGCCCTCTCCCGTGGTTTGTAATGTAATGAACAGCACAAATGTCTTTATCTCAGGCTGTTGATGTTGCCATCCACTCTGCAGATCTCTCGCACACCCCAATACTGAATGTAAACTCAAACCATGATTTTTTCTTCACCAAACTTGACTGATTTCTGTGACAATCTTGGGTCCATGTGGGGTCCAATAGGTCTTCTGCAGTATTTGTGATGATTGGGATGCAGTTTAACAGATGATTCATCAGAAAAATCTACCTTCTGCCATTTTTCCCAAATGATCAACTGGAAGTCAAGTTATTATTTGCTGCTCTTACAATCAACGACAAGACTTTTGTCAGGTAGGGTGTGACCTATATTCACTGAGAAATGGGTCAAAATGCTCCTTTTCAAAATGAGGTGTACTTTGCAATCTTAAAAGTACAATGTTTATATTTTGCATTTTATTTAGTGATATTTTTCTGTAATCATACCTGTAATCATTCGTTTTTTAAATAATTTGTTTAATATTTATTTTATATTTCTACATTTTTAATCTTTATTCGAACATTCGCCCTGAAGTTCGAAATAAAGTACATTTTAGAGTCGATACTTTAAAAATGTAAAAAAGAAATAGTCCTTTTTACATGTAGTCAAGATCTTTTGTCTTATCACCCAGCCCTGGAACCACTTGAGAGTGAGTAAATATTGATGAACTGTCCCTTGAACTAGGCTTGCACGATATTGGTAAGATCTAACATTGCAATATTTTTATGCTAGCTTGAGAAAGCCAGCATTCTGTTATCCTACTCTGTCCTTGAAAACAGACATATCTCCTCCTAGGCCGATCATGCTACAAGGCAAAAATTTGGCCAAAAAGTGTCACCTGCATGCAAGATTGTTGCTATATCTCCTCATGCTGATAAGATTTATAGTTTTTGTATAAAATAATGTGAAATATTACATTTTAATAAACCCGGCAAATAAAAAAAAAAAAACTATACAACCAAAAGTTGTGTTATGCACTGCAGACTGTTCAGAGTATAAATAATTTTAAATGTCTCTGGAATCCCAGTGTACCCTAGCAAATGCCTAGTAACCACTCAGAACACTCTAGCAACCTCCTAGCTATGCCTTACCAACACCTTAGCAACCACTTAGCAACCGCTGTGCTTTCTGCAAACTGTCTTTGTGTCCCAGTGCAGTCACATCAGTGACAACATCAAAATTCGTTAACCAACATTAGATTCTATTTTTTTTCTGCGATATATATTGCGATATGAATACAATTTGTATGTTATGTTAAATAACTATTTGGAAAAAAAATTATCATTTTAGATAGATTGGGATGATTCTGTAAAGCGGTGCATAAAATATGATTAAAGAGAAATTCCATTAACAAATTAAATAAACAGCGTTTTATTGTTTTCCGAGGAACCTCAAAACCTTATTCGGGTATACAGTAATTGCACAATCAAATGAAAAACAATACTGCATAGTCTTTATTTTATAAACAATTCAATAAAATTTAGTTATTCATTTGCCAAAGTTACAATTTCATATGCCTGAATGATTTTAAAACCCTCACACAAGCTATGTTTCCATCCAAAGATAATAAAGCAGCGTTTCCATCCAGGAGAAGCTGCGTGAATTTTCATTAAATTAATTACTTGCACTTCAGAAGATAGTATGCTGACCTGAAATGAACATGTGGTGGCATTTGAAAGTTTGAGACGTGGAATACAGAAGCTCTTGACTAAAAATGACCAAAATAATATTTCAGATGTTTTACAATGTGCTCAGCCTGCTGGTTTGTCCTTTCACACACATTTTTATCATCACATGATCTCTTATAACAAAATCACATGACTTTTTTTAATGCGCATTCTGGAATTTGTTCTGTAAAAGTGTTTCCATCATGGTTTATGCGCATCTTTTCTTATTGAATAAAAAATGTATAAAAAAATGTGCATGTGTTTTTTATGCACATTTTCAAATCTTGACGTTTCCATTGACCGTTTTTTTATGTGCATATCCAAAATGCGCAGAAAAATAAGTGGATGGAAACATAAACCCTTTTTACACAGTAATACCGGTAAATATCTGGGAAGTTACCGGAAAAAGACCATTCACACATCCATTCCAAAATACCGGTAAATTCTGACATCATTAACCAGAAATCACCTCTAAACGGCTGCGCTTGTGTTTGTAAACATAGAAGGGGTCGGGCTTTTGTTAATGATTTTGATTTTTACTTAAAGCTTTAGCATTCGTGCAGCTGCTTGTCCCAGAGACATCCAAAGGCTGAAGCGCCAACCGCAGCTAAATGTTCACACATTTGACTACATTACAAATTCTGTGGATGGATAAGTATTGTGAACAACTTCGATGAAAACATATGGAGGAACACTTTCACATGTCGAGATGGACATAACATGTGTGTGTGCTAAAGCAACTAAAGCGGAGCTTAAAGGTAAACAAACAGAGGTTTATCATAAGCAATTTAATCGATAATTTTTTACACAGTTGACATTAAGAAGGAACATAGAAACGTTATCTGACTAACATCTAGCAGCTAAATGTGTCTGGAAAATTTTATTTTCATAAACAACCGCGGATGTGAGTGAGTCTGAATGTTCTGATTGGCTGGAGTAGACATCTCATGTCAGCGTGTTCTAATCGTGAACACACTCTTTCTGGCAATCTTCCTTCTGCGTTCACACAGCGCAGCATTCCAGCAAATTACCGGTAATGTTACAACTTCTCTTTCAGGGAAATAATCTAATAATAATTTTCTGGCTAATAAATCTGACTTCAACTGTATTGTGCAGCCCTACCTTGAACTTCTAAGAGTTGCATCACAAAAGCTGATAGTGATATACAGTGATATACATTTTAGACCAAATTCATTGATTGCACATCACTACAATCTCATAATCCCATTTTTTCATTGCACGTCTTTAGCAAATCCTGACCATTTTTATAATGCCAAAAGAGGGTTTACGCTGGCACAAGCTGTTAATCTGGCCATCGGTTCGTAAATATAGTATGTGAATTTCCTGTTCATCTCATCCATGGTTTCTGCGCTTTCCTCCCATTGTCTATTTCCTGTCATTCTTCTGGACTTACTCACCCGTGGAGTTGCTGGAGTGAGTGGGTGAGCTGGTGTAGCTGGCGCGAGGAATGCTTATCCTCCCTGTAATGATCCCTCCATCATCTTCTCCTCCTTTTTCTTCAGCTTCCTCCTCGTCCTCTCCGCTGTCCCATGCGCTGCCCTCAGCCGGGTATTCGAAGGTACTCTGCAGACTGGACTCGTTGAAGGATATTTTTAACTGTGGTGAATGAAGTCAAAGAACAGTTGGTTAGAATTCAGACCAGCATTGCATGTGAACTCTTTCATCACTCTTTTAAGTTAAAGCGGGATAGTTTGATTTCTTTAACATTTCTGAGACATTTCACGTGTATTAGATTTGGTGTTGTTTTTGGAGAAATATGAACTTTCAGATGATTCTATAATGTGTCAAATATTAAGGTGTGCAAATACATGTACAGCGCTATGGAACAATGCCAGGTCCAAACCAAAACAAATATATGTTTTGCGAAACTTAAAGGGATAGTTCATTCAATAGACTGGCTATTTACATTCCCTCAAGTGTTTTTAAACCTGAGTTTCTTTAATTCAGTTGAATACAGGAGACGATATTTTAAAGAATGCTGAAAACCCATTGACTTTCATAGTAGGAAAAACTTTACAATAGTAGTCAATGGTTACAGGTTTCCAACATTTTTCAAAATATCTGTTAAAAGGTTTGGAACAAGTGAAAAATGAGTAAATAATGACAGACTGTTTACATTTGTTTTTGCCTCTTCACTTTGTCAACGTTAAAGTTTTTTCCCTCGCCACTGTTGCCACTGGCTTGCTCGGATCGGGACTTGTGGAGCTGCACATCGATGAATTTGCTCTTCAGTGTTTGAACTTTTAGCAGTGAAATTTAAACCACACTGATCTGAACTAAACTTAACTTCAACTCTGAAATCTGGACTTTACTAGAATTATGTTAAGCTGCTTTGACACAATATACATTGTAAAAGCGCTATATAAATAAACATGGATTGAATTTAATTGAATTTGAGGTGAACTAACCCAGTTCTTTGCGCTTGATAATTATGTACATCCAGGATAACAAACTGAAATGTTTTTTTAACTACGCAATAATGCAAATGAATGGAAAACGTCTGTCAAAAAATTAAGCATTAACAGACAACAGTGTCCTTATTGTTTTATTTGGTTCTCCTTACTAAGTCAGACATGGTCATAAATGCAGAAATGTCAATCCATGTCAAGAAATTCAAGTGATCTAAGAGCAAACGTATGGAAGTATACTGTAATATTTTGAAATATAACACAGCATTGAACAATTACCATATTTATACACCATTATTATTATCTTAGGTTCATTTTTATATTAAGTGTCTTTAGAGTCTACTACCATTTAATCATCTGATACAAAGAACTTATTGTGTACGTTGTTATTTTAAATTGTACTGTAAAAAATAAACAGCTGACCCTTCCCTTTAAGTCGCCGTTAATCCAAATAATACATTAACATGAACAAAAACAGGTAGCACTTTACATAAGGTTGTATTAGTTAATGTTAGTTAATGCATTCACTAACACAAACAAACAATAAACAATACATTTATTACAGAATTTGTTCATGTTAGTTAACCTTAGTTAATGAAAATACAGTCAATTATTGTTAGTTTGTTAACTCACGGTACATTCTTTTCGGCTTAGTCCCTTTATTAGTCTGGGGTCGCCACAGCAGAATGAACCGCCAACTTATCCAGCATATGTTTTACGCAGCGGATGCCCTTCCAGCTGCAACCCATCACTGAGAAACATCCATACACACTCATTTACACACATACGCCAGAACAATTTAGCCTACCCAATTCACCTATACCACATGTTTTTGGACTTGTGGCGGAAACCGGAGCACCCGGAGGAAACCCACACCAACACAGGAGAACATGCAAACTCCACACAGAAATGCCAACTGACCCAGCCGGGGCTCGAACCAGCAACCTTCTTGCTGTTCTTGCGGTTGTGCTACCCATTGCGCCACCATGCTGCCCGGATGTTAATAATGCATTAGTGAATGTTGAACTATGATTAATAAATGCTGTACAAGTATTGTTCATACTTAGGTCATGTTAGTAAATACATTAACTAATAAAACCTTATTGTAAAGTTTAACTGTCACAATAACCAGCGATCCAGGCTTGTAGATCCCTGGGAATCATTCACTTTTACACAGGACTACAAATATGTCACCATATGGACTACAAATCCTGTCATGCACCACACACACCTGTTCCCGTTTTCCGCTGATTGCTAACACACCCACACACACACACACACACACACACACACACACACCTGAAGCTGTTCAGAATGGATTACATGGACTTTAAAAGCAGCACAGACACACACACTAGTTGCTGAGTCTTCTGTAATGGGAAGGGACGCTGACAACGGAGTTGCGGATCCAACATACAGATACAGATGTATACAGGGTCCAGAGTCGAAATCAATAAACAGGCGGATGGTCAAAGACAGGCACAAGGGGGTCATACACCCACAGTGGGTCAGGGGGCTCTGGTTCAGGAACCACTGGCATTTCAGCTGACCCTAGTGGGTCAGGATGCTTTGGTTCATGGAGCACTGGCAGTTCAGCTAACCCCAGTGGACCAGGAGCCTTGGGGGCATATGAACTGCCAGTAGATCCTGAATCAAAGCCTCCTGACCCACTGTGGTTAAATGAACTGCCAGTGCCTGCTGAATCAAAGCCTCCTAACCCACTTGGGTTAAATGAACTGCCAGTGTCTCCTGAACCCAAGCCTACTAACCTACTGGGGTTAAGTTCACATTACAGTGACCCCCTCCCCAAAAAAGAACATGCTACCTAATAATTCTTGATGTATTCACATAAAGATGCATGCCAGAATTTCTGCCATAATTGACACATCTGTTTTATTGGCTTTTATTTTAACAGAAACTGTCATTTCTTTATTGCATGTTGTAGTTTAGTAATAATATTTATAATGTATTAACATCATTGTACATAATACATAACCACAAGAATATGTGTCAATTTGTGGTCCCTATTGGGAGTTTTCTGGGTTCCGGTTCACCCAAAAATGGAAATTACATCACCATTTACTCATTTACACCTTAGCGATTCTTATTAATTTCTTTCTACTGTTGAAAGATATTCTGAAAAATGTTGGATAGAAATCAGCCATTTACAGCCACGACAGAAACAGAACTGCAATGCAAGTCAAGGGCTATTTTTTTCCAACATTCTTCAGTTAATTTCCTTTCCTGTTCAACAGAAGACAAACTCAAACAGGTTTGGAACAAGTGCGGATGAGTAAATTATGACTTTCATTATGGGGGTTTTCATTCTATTTAATGATGTTATATCAGAGTTGAGGAAGATCTCAAAAGTGTCACCTTGAATCCTTAAAGGGCACCTATTTTACCCCTTTTTCAGGATTTAAGATAAGCCTTTTGTGTCTTCAGAATGTGTCTGTAAAATTTCAGCTCAAAACACCCATCAGATTGTTTATTTTACCTTTCAGAAGTTTGTAATTTTCAGCTCTGATACACATGTTTGTCAGAGTGTGCCTCAAACTCTGGCTGCATCAGATAAACAGCACAGTGACAGACATGAAGGAAGCAGATCCCATGTAATGTTTTTGAGAAATATTACAGTAAGAACTTTACCAATGATTATTTGATGCATTTGTTGTGGAGTTAATTCAAGACTTTCTGCCACAATGTGTCACACAATGTCACTACAAAGTTCACGCACACACACAGCGCGTGCGTTTAACTTTGCACTGTTTTTGCATGGCAAATATGACAGGATACATGTTAATATCCACTGCTGTATGGATATTCGTTATGTTAATGTACAAAATAAACCTGATTTAACATCCACAAACTGGGATTAAAGCATATTCTTTTATAATTGTACTGACAAGTAGCTGTGGCGATGAATTACAGTGATTTTACCTTCTTTTTTTTTTATTACACACGTTTTAAACGTGTTAAACCTGTAAAACTCATTCTTGATCACATTTGATGATGATTGATGATCACAGAGAGCTGAACAGATCTTTTAATCCCAGTTGCTTTGCACATGTTCTGTCTTGTTGATATGATTATGTGTGTTACTACCGAGGCATGTTAATATGCGGCTGTCAATCGATTCGGTGGGTGGGGAAACCGCACTCCTACGTTACATTGGGGTGGGCCTCAAAATGGTAGGGATTTATACCCTATTTTAACATCGGGAAATTAAAAAAAGAGACTTATTATCTTTATATCACCACAATATGACTGTGGACACACTACACCTACACACAGTTCTGTCCAAACAGCTTACAAAAGATGATTTTCATCATAGGTGCTCTTTAATGCTTTTTTTTAGCTTTGACTTGACAAATAAATGCTGTGTTGTCTGATTTTAATGTGAACTGCCAACAGAAGAGCTACTAAATATTCAGTGTTCCAAAGAACCCTATAGTGACAGTCACCTGCTCTCTATCTGTGCCCTATGTTTTGTGTGTGTGTGTGTGTGTGTGTGTGTGTGTGTGTCAGCGCTGTCCTAAATCTACTCTAATCTCAATCACATGCCCCTACTCAGCAACATGCACATATATGCATGTTTAATACATAAAGGCTGAGAACATGCCTCTGCGTGTCACACCCAGCAAAACAACTGGACAAAGGCCACATTTAATAGAGTGATGTTTAATTGGTGTAATAAACTTGACCTTATATACCCTCTAATTATTTACCGTCATGTGCCATTCAGATTAACTTTATTTCCTTTCAGTTTAGCGCACCTTAAACATAGAGGGCAAATATCCTCAAAACAGCAGGTAAATGCTAACATACTGCACACACACAGCCATTCTAAAGTCTTGGAGATATACAGTTGTCAGAATATTAGCCCCCCTTTGAACATTTATTTTTCTATTTTAAATATTTCCCAAATTATGTTTAACAGAGCAAAGAAATTTTCACAGTATGTCTGATAATGTTTTTTCTTCTGGAGAAAGTCTTATTTGTTTTATTTCGGCTAGAATAAAAGCAGTTTTTAATTTTTAAAAACCATTTTAAAGTCAAAATTATTAGCCCCTTTAAACTATTTTGTTTCGATAGTCAACAAAGCAAACCATCATTATACAATAACTTGCCTAATTATCCTAACCTGCCTAGTTAACTTATTAACCTAGTTAGGCCTTTAAATGTCACTTTAAGCTGAATAGAAGTGTCTTGAAAAACATCTAGTAAGATATTATTTACTGTCATCATGGCAAAGATAAAATAAATCAGTTATTAGAAATGAGTTATTAATACTATTATGTTCAGAAATGTGTTAAAAAAAATCTTCTCTCTGTTAAACAGAAATTGGGGAAAAAATAAACAGGGGGGCCAATAATTCTGACTTCAACTGTATGTTATTTTTCAGTTTTCAAGATTACTTGAGCTCCAAATCAGAAAATTTGTTTGATTTCTGAAGGATTACTGTTTAAAATGATCTTTAATGAACTATAAAGTAATAGCCATCACAGTTGTAAAAGAAAACAAAAAATATATAGTAATATTTCACAATATTGATAGTTTACTGCATTACTCTTTTGTTTTCAAACACCATTTAATCTATTTTAGAAATGTAGTGTAGCCAGATATTTTGTTGTTGCGTAACACAATTGACATAAACTGGGTGTGTAGTCAAATTGGTCCATTTTTTTTTCTAAAAAGAAAGAGAAAATATGTAAGTAATACCTAAATGATTAACTCATAACATTTTGCATGTCATGCCTCCTGAAATGAAACAAACCTAACTTCTTGGATGCTTTATTTGTTAACTCTTTTTAAAAATAGTCTAAAAATAATATAATAAAAAGATTATCTATATAAAATAGTTTTTAATTTTATTTTGTAAAATAAAAGAAAGATGATTAATAATATATCATTATCAGTAAATGTGTAAATCTGTAAATGTGTTCACTGTCCATTAATTTTAATTACAGCCTAGAGCAGGGGTGCCCAATCTTTTTCTTACAAAGTGCCAAAAACCAAACTTGATTGAGGCTGGTGGGCAAAAAGGTAAATATAGTTTCCATGGGTGATTTCCTAATTTATTTAATAATGTTTAAAAATGACCGGAAAACACTGCTTTATATTAACTAATACAGTATATTTTTACATTTTTAAAATAAACTTATTGCAGTAAAAACAAAAACAATCTCATTTATAACAGAATTATACTAGTTTTTGCTTTATTTGTTTAGTTTTTATTTGCTCGCCGATATCTTCTGCATAGTTCTCTCTCCATCGAGTGACGGTTTTTACATTTTTACAAATCAGATTCATTTACAATATTTTATTGAAACATTTAATTTGAGTTTTGTAGCTCAGCAATAAAACAAACACACAAAATAAAGCTGTGTTAAATTAGAAATGACTATAAAGGCATTTGCCTCCATCTCTCTCACTCTCTTCTCAGATGGGATGGTGGACCAAATCAAAGGTTACAATGGGCCAACTTTGGCCTGCGGGTTCTACTTTGTGCATATCTGGCTTAGAGTTTCTTGGAATTGATGTTCACACTTTCACAGTTTTGCCTAAATGCAAATTTGTTCCCACACCAAAGTGGACATGAGTATCCATGGAGTACAATTTTGCAGACAATGTTACTAATTTTCAACAAATGTAGGCTTTATTACTACTTTCTGTCCCAGTGTTTTACATGTTTTGCAGTGTGTTGTGGGTCATCTTCCTAAAAATGAATCCATCCATTGGCTCACTGAATCAGTTTGTCCTGACAGATTTGCCTATATTTTGGCTGTGTCCAAAAAAGGCTTTTCATTTTCCTGCATTAGCAAACGACTCCAACGCATGGAACTGCCACTAACGATGAGACAAAAGCGTGTTATTTAGTTCCTGGGATGAATTTGCTTAGTACCAAACATATGCAAACATCTTTCACAGGGTTTCTGCAGGTTTCACAAAGTTAAATTTAAAACTTTTTAAGACCATCAAGAATTAAATTTTAGACTTACAGTTAAAGTCAGAATTATTAGCCCCCCTGAATTTTTAGTCCCGCTGTTTATTTTTTTTCCCCAATTTCTTTTTTAACTTTTTAAACACATTTCTATATATATATATATATATATATATATATATATATATATATATATATATATATATATATATATATATATATATATATATATATATATTTTTCTAAATATTTAAAAAAGAAAAGAAAATTCAAAAGGGGGCTAATAATTCTGTTTTCAACTGTATATACAACTTAATGCTAAGGATTTATTTGGCCCAGCAGAATTTTTTTACTTTCCCCATGAAAAAACAAATTCTACTTAGTTATTTCTTAGACATATATTTAAAACCTATTTTAGAAATAATAATTATAATTCATGCTTTTATTACTTTTAGGTTGGACTACTGTAACTATATTTTAGGATTAGTCAGACAACTCGATCCCATTTACAGTTAG
The DNA here is from genome assembly GCF_903798145.1 of Danio aesculapii. NCBI lineage: Eukaryota > Metazoa > Chordata > Actinopteri > Cypriniformes > Danionidae > Danio > Danio aesculapii. Next base: position 51,316,483 of record NC_079439.1, read on the forward strand.
ATCGAAATGCTGCTGCGAGGCTTTTGACTGGTACCAAAAAACATGACCACATCACACCAGTCTTACATTCTTGCACTGCTTGCCTGTGCACTATCATGTCACTTTTAAAAACTTATCTTGGTTCTCTTGGTTTTTAAATTAGTAAATGGCTTGGCACCTTCTTATCTGGCAGACCTGTTGACTGAACATCAGTCTGGTCAGTCTCTTCGGTCATCAAACCAGAGATTATTATGCATCCCTAAGTCGAGGCTGAAATGCAGGGGTGACTGTGCTTTCGCAGTAGCTGGTCCTAGATTGTGGAATGCTTTGCCTCTCTGTATTAGGTTTATATCATCTCTGTCTGCTTTTAAATCTAGGTTGAAAACTTAGCTTTTTGATTTGACATTTTATCACCGAGAATTGTTTGTTTTAGTTATAATTTTAGATCCTTCTCTTTGTGATTTGTATTGTGCAGCACATTGGTCAACCTTTGGTCGCCTTTAATAGTGCTATATAAATAAAATTGACATTGACATTGACATATTTCAAATAATGTGTCAAAACAAGCAGACCCTAGTTGTATACATACAACCTTAAAAAATATGGGGTTCCATTTGTGCCAAAATTCCCTTGCCTGCATTCTCCTTTGTACTTCACATTTGTCTTCGTCTCATTGCCCCCATGTTCAGGAAAATCAGCATTGTTGACGTACATGTTGTCAGTTTTTCTCTGTTTTGTTCTGTCATATTCTATGGGGTATTCTGTCATCTGATCTGTTGTCCTTATTGTTGTCTATTCATGGTTACTGTCATCCTTACCATTGTATATGCTGTTATGATCGTAAAAATAAAAACTTAAATAAACTAAATGTACAGTATGCACAACAAACTTTTATAGTATTAGTTACAAATAGAGTACTGTTAAAATTTTTATAAAGATGTATTGTTGGTGATTGGATGTGTGTTGGATTGATTGGGTAGCTGTACAAAAACAAAGGAAAATGAAGACCTGTATAAAACGATTCAAGACCTACAAGACAATATTTCTGTAAATTTAAGACTTTTAAGGCCTAAAATTTTGTTTTTAAAGTTAAGACTTTTTAAGAACCCCCGGACAACCTGTTTCAGGTCAAGCTCACACAAGTTTTTGATTTGTCTTGTATCTATCTCACTTGCTGGCCTTCATCAAAGATATTTTCCCCATACTGCAGTTACACCCAAACAAGTTCAATTAATCAGGTTGTCGAAACTTCACCAACTTGTTTCCAGCTAAAACATCCAGAAGTTCTGGTATGACTTTTGACATCATGTTGATCTGAGATGTTTCATTTAAAGATGTTTGAACAGAGAAATGGATTTCTTAAGAAAATTATGATTGGTGAAACTGACTTCAACTGTATGTTATTTTTCAGAATAACAAAATATTCTGCTTCAGCATCCAAAGTGTGCACAGCAATCTAAAGACAACAGCTGCGTCCCAAATGGCACACTATGCACTTATGCACTATGTACTCATACACTTACACACTCAACATTAGTTGTAGTATATGTATGTAGTAATAGTATATGTATGTAGTGACATTTGACGTTTGCCAAATTAGTGAAATAAATGACCAAAATACCAAATAATACTTGCCATGAGTATAACCGCATTCACCATTGGGAGGCGGTATAATCATTTTCGTAGGCGAATACTGCTTTCGCAATCCAAAACAAATAAAGTTATCCAACATGTGCACCCGATAGCTTCGCCCCTTATGCTGCTTGAGCAAAACTGCAGTCGCTGAGTGCGTGAAGTGTACATCATTACACACTTCATTTTAACAGTTGAATGAGTGCATCATTAGGGTATTTAAAGGGCACTTATTATTTTTAGAATTTTTAATGTGAACGCACTTCTTACACTATGCTACAAAAAGGCATAGAATAGTGCATAAGTATGCGATTTGGGATGCACCTTACTAGTAACACTTTACAATAAAGTTGTATTAATACATTTACTAACATGAACAAACAATAAACAATACATTTATTACAGAAGTTGTTCATGTTAACCAACATACGCTCATTCTGAAAACGTTTCCCTACATTGTAAAAAAAAAAACTAATTTTACAGAAAATATCTCAAATTTTTTTACAGTATTTTTTAGTCATTTCAAATTAAATTCAAAACTTAGTAAAATGACAAACAATCTTTCTAAATTAACAGTTTGACTTTCATTTTAGGTACTTTATCATTAAAAACAAATTACTGACATTTTTGTTTTATATACAGGGAAATTACAGTATTATTTATACAGTATTTTTTCTGTTATTTTAAATTATATTCAAAAGTCCGTAAAAATTACAAACAATATTTGTAAATTAACAGCTTGACTGTTATTTTATGTACTATATAATTAATGACAAATTACAGCAATTTTCCTGTTTTATACAATACAATTGCCGTATTAATTACGCACGGGTTTTTTCCCGTTTTTTTAAAGTACATTTAAAATTACGTAAAATTAAAGTAATAAATTGTAATTACTTGCTCTGTAAAAAAAATAAAAAATCTTTAAAACAAGGTCAAATGACTGGCAGCTACGGCTGCCAAACAAAAACCATAAAATTATGGTAAAATTTCTTTGTTGAAATGAAGTGCAAAAAATAATAAATCTACAGATATTTTCATTAAAATGTTTACAGAAAAACACTGTTATTTTACAGACTTTTCCTAGATTATTACGATCAAATCTGTTCAATAAATAAAATAGATAAATTCCGCTCACATGCACCTGTTCCGGATTCCGCTGATTGCACAGCGCACACACACAGTTGGAGGATCGTTATGAACTGATTACATGGACTTTAAAAGCAGCACAGACGCACGCACCAATTGCTAAGTCTTGTTATACTGTTACAGTGAACATTATGATGCGTTTCTCTTCTTTTGCTTTGCTTTGTTTGTTAATTGTTTATGTGGTTTGCTGCTGGGACTGACCATTTGGCTGTTTTATGACCATGACTCTGGATTCCCTGCATACATCTGTTTGCCCCTGTGTTGACTGTTGCTTACCTGACCATCTCTGTGTAATAAACCTGCATTTGGATCTGCACTCCTTTGTCAGCATCCCCTTCACATTACAGTTACGTTTCATTTAAGATTTGTAACTGAATTATTCCATATAACTTAAACATCTACATGTTTTATATAAATACTATTCAATAAAATGCAACAACTGTAATCTTAACGTTGTGAGAATTTTAATCAGTTGTATCTCGTTTGTTGTTTTTTCCAGATGTTTTTGATCCAAAATAAAACTGTTAAATTACGACCATGAGCATGTCTTGGCATTTTATTAAAGGTGTTTAATTGTAATAATTGAGAGAATTCTTTTAAATAACATTTTTTCTCTTGAAATTTTAGTGCAGTCACTTTATTGATCGTGTTTGATCATAATAATCTAGAAAAAGGTTTGTGAAATAACAGTGTTTCTCTGTAAAACTCTTAGTGTGTAACTTTTTTTGAACGGATTTGATCGTAATAATCTAGGAAAAGTCTGTAAAATAACAGTGTTTTTCTGTAAACATTTTAATGAAAATATCTGTAGATTTATTATTTTTTGCACTTTATCTCAACAAAGAAATTTTACCGTAATATTATGGTTTTTGTTTGGCAGCCGTAGCTGCCAGTCATTTGACCTTTTTTTACGATTTATTTTTTTTTACAGTGTATGATTAAGAAATACTCTACGACTATTGCTTTTATGCTTTTACTCAGTTCTTGTTAGTTAATATATACATTAACTAAAGAAACCGTATTGTAAAGTGTGACCAGAAAATTAAATAGAACATTTCATATATATATATATATATATATATATATATATATATATATATATATATATATATATATATATATATATATATATATATGCATAATCTGAGTTTATGTGAATAATTGTAAGTGTAATACAAATTACATGCAAAAGCGTAATACTTCAAACAAACCAAGTAATAGAAATAGCATCACTATTGAAAAAAATCCCATTTAAGGATTTTTCCTTCACTGCATCATAAATGACACCATGATTTGATGTCTTTACTGAGCTAGTCTCAAGGCATTCTGTGATTGTCTTCTACACAAAAGATTTAATGCTGCTTTAGATCCAGCCAGGCCAATGTATCTTAGAAGAAAGTATAAAGTTGCTTAGCTTTGTAAACATCAGAATCTACACTGTCTTAAAATGTAGTCTGCATACTGTTAGGTTTGAATTACAATCACACTTTCATAAAATGTAAATCCAGCACCATTTAACACTTGTGTTTAGTACTGCAGTTTATCATACTGCTTTCTGAGAAACAATTTGCCAAACTCTGAATAAGTCACTGGCAGTAATGAGCAAAGTTTCCAGTGTGGAGTTATATGGTCATTCTTGGCTCATGCTGACATATTTCCGGACTATTGGGCCAGCGTTTGTGCACATTCAAATATGAGCACAGCGTGATATGCTGTCAGCTTCACCCATTTCCCATCACAAATCACCAGCATAAATGTTTTTTTACATATATGCTTCAGCATTTAGAAAATAAAGCAAACTTCATTAAAGCTGATTAACTGTATATACTGAAATATTTTAGTGCGCAGACCTAATATACACTTTAGACCACAGTTGTCAAATCCAGTTCCTGGAGGGCCGCAGCTCTGCACATATTAGTTTCAACCCTAATGAAACACACCTAATCAAACTAATTGAGTCTTTCAGGCTTGTTTGAAACCTACAGATAATTGTGTTGAAGCAGGGTTGGAATTGTGCAGAGCTGCTGTCCTCCAGGAACTGGATTTGACACCTGTGCTTTAGACAAAGGGATTGGAAGTAGGGCTGCACGATATTGGAAAAAGCTGACATTGCAATACTTTATTTTGCTGTGATTTATATTGTGATATAAATACAATTTCGGCAGATGACGTGAAGAGCTCTATTTGAAATAAAATCATTAACTTTGATTGGAACAATCATGTAGGGCACTGAATCAAAGAAATTGCAAGAATAAATAAGACAGAGCAAAGATAAAAGTGAAATAAGTAGTCAGTTATTAAGGTACGATACAATATTATTATATTTTGCTCCTGATAATGATAGATAACGATATCAGTAATATATCATAAGAAAACCATCCACAATATATCATGATATTTGTAAATGAAGAGGGAAATATGCATCAAAAAGTTATAAGATGCATTTCTTTTATTAACAGCACATATATTTCTTAGAATTGCAACATTGATGCAAGTTCGATCCGTCATTGAGAAGTGCCACCTCATGCATATCGCTATTTTGTTCTCCTATTATTGGATAATTAATATGTTTAGTAAAACGTAAACACTGTACATTCTTAATTGCTTATCAAGAATAATAATCCCAACTCCGTTGCAGATGCTGTGATGTGATTATTGCGAATAAACACATTGTGATATCGATGCTGAAACCATTGTGCAGCCCTAATTAGAGAGAACACCAATTTAAAAAAAAATTCTTATTATCCACCCCATTATTTTGCTCTTTCATAACAGGACCACAGGAGTGAAGCAAAGGAGAAGTCTAATATATTGCATTAGCAGTTCAGATCCTCACAGAGGTTTATAGATATGAATAAAAATAGCTAAATGTACTGTTTTTCCACAACTTCATTTTTAGAGTTTCCATAATCTATTGAGATAATAATAAGTAATCAATCAATAGCATTGATGTTGCAAAATTCATGTTGAAAACAAACAATTATATACAAATACCAACTGAACGATGCCTACTTTTCAATGAAAATTGTCTCAAATATTTTTTTTTCAAAATGTTATATAAACCCATGAGAATGCATGTCTTGGGGTTTCCCACTAAATTACAACCTCTGGTTAGCAGCACTTTGTGAAGCAGAAGCAAAAAGCTGTGTAGTAAAACGCTGAAGCTGTCTGTCTGTGTGTAAGGAGAAAGATTGTTGCGGCCTCTTATTGAAGTGCAGGACAGACCGAGCAGATGCCTGATTAAAGCTAATCTGCTGCCAGGGTGTTTAATATTAGAAATCCCTCAGCCTTGTACAGCTGGTAAGACTGACAAAACATAAACAAACACACGTATGCTTTCATAAGCTACTGCTGTGAGCGAATCACAGCGATGAACGTGTTCATGACTGAGTGATCGAAGGGATTCAGATATTTTAATTATGTCTGAATCATTTAGCTGTTAGTTTCAGTTAAATATAATATCTAGAAATGAAGCGCAGTTGTGCATGAGGACGTTTAGAGACAGCATCGATGAATGATATAACAGTGATGGAATACTAAAAAACTGTATACTGTAAAAGGTGTGTAATTTTTGTTGTAACCAAAATAATTACAGCACGCACCCTCCCTGAGATTTTACTGTCTATTAAAACAAAAATATAAATGGGTGTAAGGGATTGCAATAATTTGTGTTTGTGGACAAGGAAGATGCAAATAAAAAAAATGTAAAAACAAAATACAGGGTTTCTGCAGGTTTTACAAAGTCAAAATTTAAGACTTTTTAAGACCATCAAGAATGAAATTTCAGACTTATATATGGCTAAACGCTAAGTATTTTCTTAATGGCCCAGCAGAAAATAAATATTTACCTGCCCCATCAAGAAACAAATTCTAATTAGTAAATTTTTAGACACATATTTAAAATAATGTGTCAAATTAAGCAGACCCTAGTTCTACACATGCAAACTTTAAAAAATTCTTTAAACCTTGAATAAACTGTGGCGCCAATAGGCTAGTGGTAAAGCCTAGTACTGAAGCGCTCACTGTGACGTGACGGTGATTCCCGGCTCGAGGTCCTTTTGCGATCCTTTCCCCTCTCTCTACTCCCCATGTATTCCTGTCTCAACTCCACTGTCCTATCAAATAATAAAGGTGAAAACAAACCCCTATAAAAAAAAATATATATATATATATATATATATATATATATATATATATATATATATATATATATATATATATATAAATTTAATTAAAAAAACTTGAAAAAACTAAATGTATGCACAAAAGACTGTTATAATATAAGTTATAAATAGAGCTTTGCTAAAAGTTTTATTGAGATTTATTGTTGGTAATTGGATGTGTGTTGGATTGATTTGGTAGCTTTACATAAACAAGGGAAAATTAAGACCTGTTTAAAAAGTATTGTTTAAAAACCTACAAGACAATATTTCAGTGAATTTAAGACTTTTAAGACCCTGTGAATGCCCTGAAAAGATTACACGGTGCCCTTAAATTTTTAAGTTGAATCAAATTAACCTTATAAGTTATTTTAACTTAAATTACATTAAACTGGTTTAAAACTAAATAAAATAATCAGCTGAAACATTATTAACTTTGTTTAATATGTTTTAATTATAAAACATAAAGAAAATGCTGTAAGACTTATTGATCATGTCATTTTTATAACAGTCACAGTATAAACTAATAAGTCATGTGTATAGGCCTTATGAAATCTGGCAGATTATTAAGTCAAATGCATTTTTTTTTTCATTTTACATGCACTTTATTTAGACTTTATATTTTTCAGTGGCCTGGAAGACTTTTTCCCATTTTACATTTAATATGTATGGGGCAGGAAAATATAATAATTAATATATATTTTACCATAACAAAGAAAAATGAACATAAACCATCAACCAAAACAACATTTGCACAACGTCTACTTTCAATGACCTTAGAGATGTGATTGCTGACCAAGAAAAGAACTGAACCCCTCTGCACACAGTAAATAAAAATGTACAATGAGAGTTACAAAAAATATATCCAGAAAAAAAAGTTATTCGTTCTGCAGAATCCCACAGATATTTAAGCAAATATTTGATGTATGCTCTTGTTTATGAAAAGGCTTAAAATATTAATTTGCCTCTATCATACTCTCAAACGTTGTTTCCAAGCTGAGTACTGCTGATTTGATACATTATTGACAAGTACAGGGCAGAGGGAGGGGAGGAAGTGTTTTGGAAGCAAAAGGCAAAGATACCTAATTTAGGATTTGTAATGACAGGATATAAAGACTGCGGTCTCTGTTGCTCAGCGACAGGAACCACGGCTATTTTTAAAAGAAAAAGCGGAGGAAGAACTACAGCAAGACCAAAGGAGCATGCAAAGATCGAGAAGTACACATTCATCTTGGAGGAAAACAGGCAGAACTGAAAGAACATTTCTATTAACAGGTTTATCACAGAAAGCCAGGGTAGGAAAACACATGACAGCCTATCTGCTGACATACATCAACACATACACACTCATGTCATTCTTTCTGTGAGGACCTTCAGTGGTCAGTTTTAGCTCCTGCCTGTGGTTTATTTGAGTAACATTTGCATTGACTATTTCAAGCCTAACTCTCAAACAACAAATTAGCATATGTGCAAACATGCATGCAAGTCAGGTTAAGCACAAAAATTTCACAAAGATGTCTGTCTTTCAGTTTGATCATTTTAAAGAATATTCCATGTATGAATGATTGATTCAGGTCACCAATAAATGAATAAATATTCATTCATTCATTTTCTTTTCGGCTTAGTCCCTTTATTATTCTGGGGTCGCCACAGCGGAATGAACCGCCAACTTATCCAGCACATGTTTTACACAGCGGATGCCCTTCCAGCCGCAACCCATCTCTGGGAAATAAATAAATAAAATTTAATAAAAAAAAAAAATATATATATATTTATATATTTATATATATATATATATATATATATATATATATATATATATTTATATACACATACAGTTAAAGTCAGAATTATTAGACCCACTTTGAATTTTTTGTGTCTTGAAAAATATTTAGTGAAACATTATTTACTGTCATCATGGCAAAGATAAAACAAATCAGTTATTAGAAATGAGTTATTAAAACTATTATGTTTAGAAATGTGTTGAAAAAAATCTTCTCTCAGTTAAACAGAAATTAGGTAAAAAAAAAAATAAACAGGGGGGCTAATAATTCTCACTTCAACTGTGTATTTATATAGTTATCCAGTTGTATACAGTTATATAGTATACAGTTAAAGTCAGAATTAATAGCCCCCCTTTGTTTTTTGTAAATATTTCCCATATGATGTTTCCCAAATGATGATTCTGACGTCAACTGTATGTGTATATATATATATATACATATATATATATATATATATATATATATATACATATATATATATATATATATATATATATATATATATTTATATATATATATATATATACATATATATATATATATATATATATATATATATATATTTATATATATATATATATATATATATATATATATATATATATATATATATATATATATATATATATATATATATATATATATATATATATATATATATATAAAATCAGTGTCCTTTAGCTTAGTCCCTTTTTAGGGGTCACCACAGTGGAATGAACCACCAACTATTCCAGCTTTACAGATGCCCTTCCAGCCACAACCCAGTATTGGGAACCATAATATTTTTTTTATTATTTATTTTTTATTTATCATATATATCATTTAGCCAATAGCTTTACAATAGCCAACAAAAAGCACAAGTTATATAGACCACTTTTACATTATGTACCTCCAAGTACATTTAAAAAATCAAGAAAAGTGCTGAATTAAAGAATAGGATGAATTGAGAATAGGTTCCCTAGGAGTTTTATCACTTTTAAATCCATTCAGCTCATCTCCTGGTCTAACAGGAACACTTTTATCTTAGCTTAGCGGATCTTTAACACCTCGCTCAAAGGTGATTCAATAATTTAGCTTTTTAAAGCTTGACTTAAAGACTGGCAGAAAATAAAATGTTGCTATTTTCTACGCCATAATGGCTAGAAACTACTCTCATTCTGGCGTAAAGAAACTTTGCTGCTGAATCATAGTTGCAGCAGGTGCAACGATATTGTTATTAACAACAGTAATGTTATTATTAAAAGTCTTTTTAAAACCTTAATAATCTATGCTAAGCTAAGCTAAAAGTGTTCCCGCTAGACACAGAGATCAGCTGAATCTGTTTAAAAATGGTCAAACTTAACTGTTTAAATCTAGGGGAGTTATAAAATTGGCATTTTTAAAAAAGTTTTGAAAATTTTTTTCAACCCTTGTGTGCTGTTGGGGATGATTTCATCCACTCTGGAGTGAATTTGAGTCTTAATTTGACAACAACTTTCTCAGTGTTCAGCAAATGGAATGCTTTTTGGTAAAAAAATATTATTTTGACATCTTTTTGGAAAATTATTTAATTTTTTTCAATTCAAGAATACACTCTGGGCAAATTTACTACCCTTTAGCTATGTCCGTGGCTGTTTTTGCCTCATTAACCTCCCAACTAACTAAAGGATTAATGGTACTGTCAAACTGATGATCCTCCAAACAGGGAAAACCTCCAACAATCAAGAATGCATGATTATTTGGTGTCATGTCTTCGCAATCCAAAAATGTCATTATAATGCATGTCAATGGGGAAAAACAGCCACAAATAAAATGAAAGTGTTGTCAATTTGAACAAGGGTTAAAAGTATTATTTTGAACCCACACTTTGGAATGGTAGTGTACAATGGGGTCTAAAAAAAGAGCATTAATAGGAGATCTTGAAAAATGCTAACATTAGCCTGATAGCACTAAAAGCCTCACACCCTGCAAATTGACATCCAAATCCACACCACCTGAACAACATAACTATAATACATCACGTAACATTCACCCGAGAGAAAACTTATATATATATATATATAAATACACTATATTACAGTTGTACCATAAAGGTAGTTTGTTGATGTTTGCATGTTGTTCCCTGTTTAAACTGTGTCCATGAATGTGCCAATGACATAATCCTTTCTGCATGAACAGGGTGCACATGAGAAAAATATTGCCAACTTTTTTGATTGGATGAGCTTTTTTTGGTCCTACACCTTCCACAGAATATTAAAATACATTTGGACCTCTTCATTTAATGATTGTTGTCAGGATGTGAAGAGACTTTCAACCAGGAAAACCACAACAGCAAGACAATCACTTATTGCACCTTTAAGCTATGTCATGCTATACATGTTTGGAATGGTAAGGTTAAGCAAATACATTTTCATTTAGGTGTAAACAGAGGATATAATTAATTTAAAGGACAACAATGACTGTACTGGAACACATTTATGTTGACTAACTACAACTTTCCCTCTTCGGCTCTCTATGATCCTCTCACTGTCTCTCACACACATGCTGGAGTGACTCTTGAATTAAACATGACAGTGACAGTGGCGCTTTGCAGTCTGAATTCTAATTACATCGACTCTATTGTAGACACTGCAGTCATGTGACAGACACACACACACACCCGCGTGCACACTCACATACACAGAAGTGGTCCATATGGGATTACACAATGGCGTCAAGACTGTCTGACACATCATTAAATTACCTCAACTTCAAAGTCCGTGACATAATAGTGCATACTAATGACTAAGTAAAAACACAGACACACAGCTGTCGAGGAGCTATAGAGTATGTCTGCTAAGAGAACTTCTGGAGGACACCAGTAAGGTTAAGAGAGAGGGGGAAGGAGGAGGAAATGATGTTAAGGGGGAGAGGTGGTGCATGGAGGAGACGGCATTCTGACTGGTCAATAATTAAACATGGTGGACTTTCACACTCACAGCAGCACATACTAAGGGTTTTCATCTGCCTCCTTGTGTGTTTCTAAGGCACACATCATAAAAGTTGACATTTTACAGACAGAAATAAATATTGCATGCAAGGTGCAACCTCTCATGTTGACAAGAAAGTTTGTGTAAAAAAAAAGTCAACACAACACACAGAAAAATAAAAGTTCACCATATAAAGAGATGTGTGAAACATCAAACATAACTAATTAATTAATTAAATCATTGCATTTTGGGGCTACATTACAATTATTAGCCTGAACAAGCCTTAAAAATTGTCTAATTACTGCTATGAGTATGATATTGCGTTTATACAACAGTTCAACGGCATAATCGTGTATATAAAAAAGAAAATCAAAGACAGAGAGTTTAAAAAACCCATTTGTATGAGGAACTTTCTTCCGGCATTCATTCACATCTGCAGCTGACGTCAGAAGAGCAGAAGCCGTTGCTACTTTACCAACGTAGATTTAAAGCTAGTATTTAAATGATTCTCTAGCGCAATGTCTAAAGTGATGACAAAACAGGTGATTTTACTCACATTTAAGATTATAAGGCTGAACGGCATGAAATGCCATCAGTCTACAGAGATTTCCCAATATTTCTGTGTTGCAATCGGGAGATCACAACAATTAACCCTGAACAATCCAAAGCAACGCAATCACTACCAGATTACTGTTGTGTTTGTAATAAAGAAAAACAGTAAACACATGCGGGCATTTCTTATTTTTTTACTGACTTAGTCTGCAGTAACGAAAACAGGAGACTCATAAAAAACAAACAGATGGCCAACCAAAAACGGTTATACAAAGTGTCCAAACCCAAAATACATACATATTTAAAATAGCAACTACATTCTCGCCTAAAACAACTACATTCTCGCCTAAAAAAGCCTCAAACATATATTTTGTTGTCCAACAGCAGCAATATTTGTCAAACTGTAGTGAGTTTATTGAACTGTTGTCAATTAATATAAGCTGGATGTCTTGGTAATTAAAGCAAAATAAAAACACAGAGCAGAGTTTTGCAAAGTATGCCAAAGTATAATGCTTAGTGATTTTTAAATGTTCATTATTTAGTTCAGAAAGGTTGGAAATGATACAAGAACAAGAATCAAATTAGTCTGTATGGCCTCAAAGAAACAGAAAGATGAATGTACTGACATACACCCAACACACAAATGCATTAATGCCACCATCACCGCATGTGAAAAGCGTCTGTACACCTTCTCAAGCTGGACCATGTCAAATAAAGCCTTTTATTAAAACACTCTCTTTTCACAGGCACTGGAATGAGCGGCAGATTCATCAACGCTAATATTTAACCATGATGAAAGTTCTCTCACATATTCTGCCTCTGGCTTTTAATAATATTAACTTTCTATGAACACAGTTTCAATATGTTCAGATTAAAAATCTGGTTATAAATCCTCACAGAACAATGAGGCATAATAATCTACTAATGTATATCAGCAGTATTTTACGTCAACATTATCATTCATTCATTTTCTTTTCGGCTTTGTGCCTTTATTAATCCGGGGTCGCCACAGCGAATTGAACCGCCAACTTATCCAGCACATGGTTCATGCAGCAGATGCCCTTCCAGCCGCAACCCATCACTGGGAAACATCCACACTCATACACTACGGACAATTTATTCAACTCATTTGAATATATTTGTTACCCATGGTTTGGAAGACTAAATACCTTATTGCTTTATTCTCAATAGAAATGTAGCCTCAAGTTACTAGCAAAACTAAAAGGTCATAAAACAACTGTGATTATCTCAAACAACAGCAGGACTCAGTCAAGCCCTTGAGAATAATGTGCCACCCCCTTAACCACAGTTCACACAAGACCCCAAGAGAGAAGACGACAAGACCCAGGCAGACCTCAGCCAGGCTTCTCCAGTTTTTGTAAACACTGTTGTTAAACGTAAGTCTTACATAAAGTGATAAATATTGAGCTGTATAAAAGGTTTTAACACCATACTAAGATGAAAATGACTTCTTAAAATAGCATAAACATATGCTATTCCTATAAACTGTTACTATTATAAACTGTACAGTAAATAAAAAACCAGACCTATACAAGTCTTTTTTACCAATGAAAGTAGTTTAATGTAATTGTACTATTACTGTAAATGTGTACTATTTTAAAAGTTTGCACTTAATGATTTCATCAAGGATTTGTTTCAATGTCTCAGAGCTTAGTTGATTTTCAGTAAACAGCTGAACCCGTTTCATCGCCTGCATATGCAAATTAACTTTTATTTAATAAAATCTTTACAAGTTGATCGACGAAAGATGTCATATCTTAAAATTATTTTATAATAAATCAAATATATCATATGTCATTTATCATTCACCTGTGATAAGTGTGGTTTGCTATGGCCAAAAGAGCTAGAAGATATCATTGATATAATGTTAATAGGGTGAATATACAGCCTCTTTTCCTGGACATGTCCTCTTTTTTGGGTAAGAAAATTTGTTCTCCCAAAATGTCCAGCAATCAGCTTTTACTTTCTACATTCCTCATTAATTGTATGCATTTTTTGGATTACCTTTACTTTTTTTATTTTAGGCCAAGGCTTGTTGCACGCCACCATTGGTTGGTCATATACATATGCAAACACTGACCAGTGCATCTCAATCCCTCAGTACCAAGGCAACAGTCAGGAGAAAGAGCAGCAGCTTTTACCTGTCAGTGGGTGGCACATGGATCCTGAATAGCACAAAAGTTATTATTATTTTTTTTATTTCAAGGGATATTTATTTTACTCCAACCCATTGAAAAGAAGCATTATCATGAAAAAAAAAGTGTTAAATGCATTTTGTTCTGTTGCTGAGGGGCAAACCTTTAGTGCAAAAAATGTGATTAGTATTAAAGTTCAGTAATGTAGTTTCATGGTTGTCAATGCATTTGTCAAAACTGCAATTCATCAAAATTCCGCTAGTCCTGGCTCCATAATAGAGCAGATTTCTATTGAGCCCAAAGTTAAAATGGCCAACTTTACAGCAGAAAAAAAAAATTTTTACAGCCTGGTACAAAGAATGATTTTGGTTCATATAGCTAATATTACTCTTCATGACAATGATGGGGGGGGGGGGGGGGAATTTTTTTATAACTCATCCGTTTTGTTTTTATTAAGTTATATTAAGTATGCATAATTAAGGGCGTGGCCACTTGAGTGACAGCTAGGTCTCGCTGGTCGCTGTCACTTCACCTCAGCTGATTCCGGCTGGTTAGCCACTGAACTTGGCATATACATCGTATTTTTGTGCTGTTTTTGTGGCTTGAGAGATTTTTTGAATTATTTCTTACAATTATCAGATGATATGTCATGCTGTGTGCACTTAAATGTGCTCACAAACCATTCACGTGGCCTTCATTTCCCAGGTGAGTAAAATTATATATTTATGCCATCTTTTACTTTAGATCATTTATCATTTATATTTTTCTTTAGAACTTGAATGCACACCAGAATCTGACAGATTGATTAGCTGTAGGCTCTAGAACAGTCATCTGAATCGTTGTCATACAGTGTTATGCCTGGATTTCATAAACAGCCTTGCTTTTACTAACACAGACTATATTTTAAGTAATTCACGTTTTCCTCTTGTAGAAAAACGTCATAAGAACAATACTTAGTATAGCTCAATAAATTACAACAGTGTTTTTAAAAGTCTAAACACTTTATTCATATAGTATACAACCAAGCACATGTGGTCAGAACACAAACGAGTCGGAGATAATGAAGTACAGTATTAAGCGTTTCTCCCAAAGAAAAGCACATGTAAGGAAAATGCTAGCAGGCGTCTGCAGCTCTTCTCACGCTCCACCTCTTTGCCCTTGTTTGGTATCCCCCAGTCGGTGCAATGACGCGCGAACAAAATGGCAAAGGTTTGCCACGCCTACTTGTAGCTTCTTTTGTTTTCTTCAGAAACCTATGGGTGACGTCACAGATACAACGTCCATATCTTTTACAGTCTATGGTATTTACCCAGCCCTCCCACAAAATTATTACCATGTACTTGGTACCCTTACTGAGTGTTTGTTGGTGTTTGCCTTTAATCTACAAATCACTGAACGTGTACAATTCACATGCATGACGTTGTTGTTTTGAAAGACACTTGTTTTCATGTGTTAACGGACACAACAAGGGTGGCATTTTCAAAAACTTTCAATTAGTATTGTTTTCAGATTTACATGTTTTTAGTCCCAAAAATGTATTTTTTCATGCAAACAACCTTCTAAACGGCCCCTTAAATATTGTAAGTCATTTCACCTGGTGGCCATCTTTGAAACGCCTCTCTGGCAGTATGCTCGGGCATTCTGTCTGAATGGGGAAACATCCAATTCTCAAAAACTGTTAGCCAGGCTTATGATTACATTACATATTTGCATTACATATTGTCTCATAAGTTTACATTCGAATAACATTCGAATCAAACAAAATTGGCATTTTTTCAGGTTGGCCGAGCTAATGCGCACTCAAAAGGACGAGATCACGACACAAACTTCATTTATGGCCGTTCTGAAGTAATTCACAACTTGATCTTGATAATAAATCTCCTCCAGAAATGACAGTGACTCTTCGTTTACAAGTTTGTGGTTGTTTGAGTAGTTACTGTCATGTGATGCGAGTTTGACAGGACAGACATTTTATACAGAACCAGAAAACTTATATAAATATATATATAAATATAAATATTGGGCCGATAAACAATATTATATCAAATCTTGATAAAATGTATGTCAATAACAATGATAAGCTCTCAACTTTTTTACTTTATATTGATCTTAGAGCCAATAACACAGCAGAAATGTTCAACAATGGAAATCTAAAAGTGTGATATTAGAAATGTACTGAATTTCTGCCACTGAAAATTTATTGGCCGAAAATGTTATGTCATTTAATGGACCCTCAAATTTTTTATGGCTTCAGCTATTGTTGGGGTACTCTTTTATATCTGGAAGCATTAACAATGAATATCAAAAAATATATTATTTTTGTTCAGTATGGAGATTGCATTTTTATCATATCGCTCAGCCCTACCAACAATGCTCTGGCAACCAGTCATAAATATTTAGCAACTGCATAACAACCACGCATTACAACTTAACAACATTCTAGCATCAGCCTAACAACAATCCAGAATTCACTACCAAATTCCATCCCGCCTGGAAATCAAACCAGCTTTGTGGAAGTTTAGCATGTGAAACCAATTACATTTTGTTTACAAAAGTACCAAAATATTTCAAGGTTTAGAAAACACAAAAGAGAACAGAAGCTTCCTCAAGAAGTTTGAAGCAAGCTGGCCAAAAAGATGCTCTCTTAGTTTTGTAGAGAAAAAAGAGCCACAGAGACCATCCACAGAGAGAAAAAGAGACATTCCAAACTAATGGCATGCCCTTGCCATTTCTGCTGCTTCCCTGTCTATGCTCCAGGAAGAGCTTCAACACACCTGCTGAAGCCAAACAAAACAAAGGCGTGCCATTAGCCAATCCTCAATCATGTAACAATCACCTACACAACAGACAACACTAACAAAAGCAGCACATAACCCAACTGACTGTAGCATCTGGGCCTGGCTGGCTGGAGGCTACACAGAGAAAGGAGCGGCAACATTGTTAGTTGCATACAATTTGAAATGGAAACTTTCTTCCAATGATCGTGGCATTTAAATGTACAGAAAAAAACTGAAGCCTTTTTGCATTTTGAAGTGTACTACATGTTAAGGCAATTTGAGAAAACATAGGTGATGTCACCTTAGTATTTAGTCTTGTAGGATGACTTAAAAGCTGTTCCCACTTAGGCATAGGATGATAACCGTTTTCAAGGTATACCGCGGTTTGAAAAAGTCAAGGTTTTAAAACTGCATAAATTTTCTGTAATACCGTTCCTAAGGTATGTGTGAGATTTTTTTTATTTACATTTTTATTTGTTTATTTGTTTTTTATGACAACAGTATCTCCAGCAGAAAAAAATATCCAAAGATGCCGTTTTAAACTGTAAAGAGATTGGTGTTTTTGAAACAAATGAAGACAGCAGAAATCAATGGTTCATTTGAATTACTTAGCCTGACATGTTTACTGTTACAAAATATTTTAAATCTTTCAAAAAGTTAAATATATTGTTTTTAAAGGGGGGAAAAAGTATTAGTTTTTTACCCAGACATTTAAAATGAATATATTTTAGAGCAGTGAGCACAATACCGCGTGAAACGTAATATTTTTATCCAAGGTTATCATACCGTCAGAATCTTATACCGGCCCATGTTATATATATAATATAAACATAACTATAGCAATAAATATACAATAACTATAACTTATACACGCCAACTGATAATTCAGTTTTGCATGTGTCGTCTGCCATTGTAAATGCATCAGTTCTTTAAAGGGGATCAATTCTGATTGTCAATGATTTTGAGAGAGCAGCTCAGTTGTTTTCCTTTGTAACATTTTTATTATAGATGTAGAGCTTCATATTCACGTTTATTAATTATTTCACATGCTACGGAAGAATTGTGTAACAAAATGCAACAGAAAAATTAGACTACTTTTACCATTATTAGAATAGACATTATAAAAGAATGTGGCTTCTGTTTTTTTTCTCTGAAATATACATTTTTCTGAGCTTTCTTTTTTACAGCAACTTTTAATCAGTTGGGTGATTTGGAGAGTACTTTGGTATCCATCACATGTATTGCATCACAAAACTAGATCCAACTAGAAAACGTCATAGGCCAATATTTAAGCATTATTATTGGGCTGCCATCGCTAGAGCTTTAATGTTCTGGCTGGAGGATGCACCAGTTAACTCTGCAGCAAAGACCCCTCTATGGGTGCAAGTAGAGGCCAATTTGGCTTTAGGGACCTTACTGAGTGTTTTGTTGAAAAAGTTAGTAAGATTTTTTAACCAAATAAGTAAAGCTCCAACCCTACCAGAAACCTCTGTACATGCACAGATCTGTCAGAATCATTCGTTCTTACCTGCATGGACTGATAAAACTTATTATGTTTGGAGGGAAAAGGGTTTGTGTTTTGTAAACGATCTTTATGTCGAGGGGTGTTTTGCTTCCTTCAGCCAATTAAGGGAAAAAATGTATTT
Source organism: Danio aesculapii (assembly GCF_903798145.1). NCBI lineage: Eukaryota > Metazoa > Chordata > Actinopteri > Cypriniformes > Danionidae > Danio > Danio aesculapii. Next base: position 51,335,266 of record NC_079439.1, read on the forward strand.
CTCTCATACACATTTTTTCTGTTATTTGCAAATCAGGCATTTCATGAAGTCTAAAATTCCTAATTTAGAACTCTGTCCAGAAAAACATGTTTTATGATATCTTTACGAAGCCTGATTCTAGACATCTTATTTCTAAATTTGTGTGTTTATTTGAAAGTTGTGTTACAGTATCCTCTTTGAGATTTAAAGTCGGCTGGAAAAAGGATTTGGGAATTGAACTCTCTGGAGACAATTGTTTGACTTCAATACAGTCTTGCTAAGTCAACAGCAGACACCAACTGATTCAATTCAAGGTCATACAGTACATCGTCTACACTACTAAAGCCAAGCTACATAAAGTCTATCTTTCTGTTTCATTAATGTGTGATAGATGCAAGATAGCAGAGGACACAGTTGCTCACGCCTTTTGACGCTGTCTCTTACTGAATAGATTCTGGACCAACATATATGACTGGTACTCCAAGGCTTATACCAGACCTTTTCTATCAGATGTCAAACTTGCCATCTTTGGCTTCTCACAAACTACATCTTCTCTCCCTCAAACAACACAAGAGTCTTTAATGCAACGCATGGTGGTGGCCAGACTAGTGCTTAACAATTGGAAATCACTTTTAGCCCCCTCATTCCAGAACTGGTTTTTGACCTGTTATCTGTTTTTCAGATGGAAAGACTCAGATTTTTAAAAACTAGCTCCATAAGAACATTTTTGGCAACTTGGGGTCAATTTCTTGATTTGTTTGACAAATCTGTATCTCAAGAGCTATCCAGTGAACCCTCTAAGGTTTAAGTTATATACCCTTTCTAGTTTTGATTGTATGTTTTGTGACTATGCTGTGTGTGTGTTTTTTCGTTATTGTTGTTGTTGTCTCTTTTCTTTTTATTGTCTACACTACAGTACAAGCCAATATTTGTTCTTGTTCTGTGAGTATATATATATATATATATATATATATATATATATATATATATATATATATATATATATATATATATATATATATATATATAAACCTTAAAATAAAGTAATTTAAAAAAGAAAACGTCATATTAAACCATAAACAAAGACCTACGGATTATATTACAGGCTGAGAAAAAACTGGAAAGTTAGACATTTTCAACACTTAAAGTACAGAACTGAAAATGACTACAAATAGTCACAAATTTAGCTAAAGCATACTCCATAAGCATTAATCAGACGCGCAATTTTAAAAAAAAAAGGCATGAATGAATTCACTTAGTCTATGTTCAGGATAGGATCATACCCATTTCGAATACAAAGCTCCAAACCTACGTACTTGATAGCAATCAGCATAGAATCCATGACTACCTGACACAGCACCAAAGGAAGTGAAATATCGTTGCTACTTATTTCGTTTCTACTTTATTTTCGTTTATGAATGCATGTTAACCTCATGTATGATTTTGTAAAGTAATAATTTTAAACAGATATCATTTTTGAAGAGTAGATTAAACTGTGTCCAAAACATCCCTTTCAGGATTTAACAACAAACCTAAAAGATCTTTATCAGACCTCAGGAACTCTGACAAGTAATTCCACAAGCAACACATGACTCATTTTCCACCATAAATCACATGACCTCCACCAAATAGTCCTTTACTGCTATTTACATTTGGTTATAAATTAAAGTATCAACGTGAGCATATATTGTAATCTCTGTCTGTAGCATGGCACAATCTTCTACATCTCATCAGCTGGTGTTTTGATTTAAGGTGGATGCATGAAGCCCTTTCTTCTGAAGTTTAACCACAGGTGTAGATTTATATGAACATGGCCCACTGATGTCTTCTGACAGCCAAAGCAGCCCAATAACTTTAGTGTGTTTTTGTTCTCGTTATAGCTTTCATTAGTAAAAGTTTAATGAAGTGTATATGGAATATCAAAATACTTTTCAAGACAAAATTGTAAGTTTTAAGTTACCACTAGATCAAACTGATGGGTCAGTGACCTTGTAGTACAGAAAAACCAATAAAACACTGTGATGACATCTTGAATTTTCCAGTGCACAATACACTGAACCTTTGTACAGGCCATAAAAACAGCAAACTGTCCTTTACCATTTTTACATTACAGTGTGTACTTGCACAAAGCTAAAACTACTCATAAACCACTTTTGTCATTTACAATGCACTAAGAACATAACAACAACAACAACAACAATAATACTATTAAAGACATGCAAGAAAGGAAAAGTAAATCTTCTTTAAAGATGAAACTTGTATGACTTTCTTTTAGTGACAAATAGAGAAATAGATGGTGAAGGTCACTATACTTAGAGCAATTCTTTATTTTTTTTTAATGAACTATTGTTATATAAGACACTATTTCTTTAATACAAGTCTAGTGAGTAAATGGCCAAAGATCTCAGTCAGTATTCTTCTAACTATAATAACTGCATTTACCTTTTTTCCAGTTGAGCCGGTCTTTGTGAGGCAGGATCGCCCAAGGGACAGGTAGCCCCCTATGACCTCAATTTCTTCTGCAGCAGGGTAACGCTTTTTAATCAGGGTACCCAGATGAGCATAAGGGGCCTGTGGTGTGCTTGGAGATTCGGTGACAACTTCTGGGGCCTCAGAAGGGCTAGACTGGGTCTCAGGCCTCCGTTTTGGGACGACTGTAAATGTATTCCCTTTGCGCCTCTGCATCGCAGGGCTGGGGATGGGTGGTGTGGGTTCCACAACTATATCATCAATGTTTGTTATAGGCAGCTTATCAACCGGAGGGTCCTCCAGAGGCGAGTCTAAATAAACGGGTAAGCCAATTGAGGGTTGAGAAACTGGGGAGGGGGTTATGGCGGGTAGGCTATGTTGGGGAGACCCTGTTTTGGCTTCTACAGTCACCTTTTCCGTAAGCTTTGATGGAGGTGGTGTAAAAGAAGCAGGTGAAGGGGTTGGCACTGTTGGCTCTGAAGCTGCCACACCCACCAAAGGTCGTGGGGATGAGGGGGAAAGAACAGGGCTGGATGGAGCAGTGCTGCCAGGTGAAGAGATGGCTGTGCGACTTTTGGGAATGACGGTAAAGGAATTGCGAGACTGTAGACGCAAGTTGGCGAGAGCACGGGCCTGTAGATCACCAGCTGGAAGAAGAGAAATATCCGGCCGAGGAGATGGACGGATCTCAAAGCTGGGTGACAAGGGAGGTGACATAGGGCTCGAAGTACAGTCGGCACGGGAACGGTGGCTCTCCGGAGAGCATGGCACCTTTGCTTTGGAGGCCCCATCTGTGCTGTCCCAGTCCCGTTCTCGAACAGGTTTGGATGGAGACCTGTCACTGTCTTCCTTGGGATGGACAGTGACACTTCGTCCCCCACTCCCCTCAAAACGTCTGCGTGCGGAAGACACTAACTGGGGGGATCCAGAAAGAGGTGTACTGCTCCCTGAGTCACTAGGAGAGGTGTGATGATTGCTTAAGGAAGACTGGACGTTTTGGAAGACCTTGCTGTGCGAGGAGCCAGCTTGCGGAGACACTGGACATTTTGGCACCACATCTGGCTTAGGTCTGGAGTTTGGCCTGACAGGGGTAGGATCCAAGTCCAGGAGGTTTTCAGTGCTACGTGACCTGGGCTGCAGCTTGCCATAATTTCTGTCAAATTTCTGTAGCATGCGACTCACCCTCCCCTGCCCCTCCAGCGGGGCGGAAACCAGCGTGCTGAGGTTCTCCTCGCTTTTACTAAGCGCAGTGTCGTAAATGACCACTTCCTTTGCGCGTATCTCCGTAACCGGACTACCTCTCCGATCTAACAAGTCATTGAGAGAGCTGTATCCGCTCACCGTGCCGTTCTGCTGCAGTTTCGATGAATGCTTCAAACCACATCCTTCCGGAAAGTACTCCGGGTCGGATTCAATAATGATGATGTTTTCAGCGCGTATAGTCCGTATCCCGGGAACGCTGCCGTACAACTCGAGTATGTGCTGAACGGGTCGTGAGGCGATCTCTTGGCTCTGACGCTTCTTGCGTTCCTTCTCCAATTTAATGAATGGGTTTTCCTGCAGCGGACCCAAACTCTCTTGTAGCACCAGGCTCTCCTGCGCTCCTCCGTTGTCTGTTGTCGTTCTCTCCTCCGACTCGCTCGGCTCCGCGGATGGCCAGTGCTCTTTTGTTTTTACCGGCGATAGATCCGGGCTTTTGGTCGAGCGATTGGCAGCAGTAACGGAATAGTTCCTGCTAGGAGGTGTGCTGGTAATATCATCCTTGCTTTTGCTGCCTGTTACCTCGCCGTTAAGTCGAGATGCGACGGACTCGGCACCTGCTCCGGACCCGCCGCCCTTTGCCTTCCTCCGCTCAAGGATCTCGCGTTTCCAGGCCGGCATTCTCGGGCTCTCCTGCCCGGGCTCTTGGTGAAGAACGCGGAGATCCCCGCCCGACATTATGGGTTTGTGATGATAGGTGTGAAGCCGAAAAATCTCTCGCTGTTCATGCAGCGCCTCTTCTTATTCCTTCTCGTACATCATTGCAGCCGCAACAATGTATCCTGCATGATGATGATGTGCCAGTCTACCGATAGCAGCCCGCCTTCGATCAGTGACGTCACCGTTTCGTCTCGGGGTGGACACCTCATTTGGTCATTTTCACTTCAGGCACACCTTTGTTTTAACATATGCCCCGCCCTCGTACTATTGTGAATGCAGAGCAGTCCTGTCAGTCAAACACAGCGAGAAACGCCCATTGCATGATTTTTTAAACATTTATTTATTTTCTGAATGGTCGTAAATAACCAAAACTGCAAGATGTTTAGTGCAATTCAGTGAGAAAAGTAGCGAAATTTCACGTAAATTAAAATGCGTGTATGTTTTTGCGCACTAGGCGATAAGATTGTTTGTTTGTTTGTTTGTTTGTTTGTTTGTTTGTTTGTTTCATGATGGGCACAATATTTGCTGAGGGGCCTGTGTCCCATTACTGATTCAAGTCTAGAAAATGCCCTGGCCATAAACTAATTCTAAATCGATTAGTTAAATGGAGGATAATAAAATATCTACATATATGTGTAAATATATGTGATCATATATATATCATATAGCATGTTATTTGGTGACAGTTTTCATGACATATCCTTTGATGGCGTGGTACAACTACTGTCCTCGTCACTCTCATAATCCAGTTTTAATGAGATTAATTAAAAGGGCACATAAATAAAGATTGACAAGCCATCATAAGTACCACGCGTCAGGTTAATTATGGACTGTATCTAAAGATTGCTGTAGTCTGCTATGGGGAATTAACCTCAAAATCCCTTTGAAGACAGGAAAATGTGTTCATTTAAGATATGCATGTGCGACCTTTAGTACAATTGTTGCCATTTACAGCTATAATGGGTTGCATAATGTCCAGTTAGGCTTAATTTATGTCTAAACATCTGTTCGAGGAAATTATTTTATGCTATCACAAACTGAGTGCAAAGTCCAAAAATAACACGAGTTATTATTTACAGTAACCCTGCCCTTGCTAAGAGGAAATGTTTTCTAAATCTCACATCGAAAATGAACTAATACGATAAAGGGCATTTCATTCAAACAGCACACCGGCTACGTCTACAGTTAGGTCATTTATCATTTTGCTGTAAGACAGAATATCGTTTTTACTATATTATTAATTTTATTTAATAAAGGCCCTTCTATATAATTTCTAAATAATTAAAAAAAATCCCTGAGAGATATACATGTTATAAACATACTCTTTAATGACATCACGGAACTCCATCATAAAAAAAAAACATTAAATTCTGTTCTTGGGGATTTTTTTGGTAAGGAAAAATTGAATGGCTTGTACTGAGTGCAGCTTGTCTGGTTAAAAAAAGAAAACGTATGCTATAGTACCATCTAGTGGATATTACACGTAATTTATTTACCGCATCAGCAACTTAAACATCTAAAAATTGTTTTCACCTCAAGCAATGATCATACAAAACCCAAAAAGAAAATCAAGAGAACAAGAAGCCTTTGAATGTTAATGGTTTATTTACAACTGTACATACAACAATAAAAGTACACTAACACATATAAAGCATCATTGACAGTATTCAGAGAAAATCCAGAACAAATAGCACTTAAGGACAATAATAACAATAATAATAATCAAAAACTGCACATTTTAAGCATTGCTTATGATGCCATGTATACATGCTTGTGCCAGAAATTGATCTGAACATAAAATAGACAAGATCACAATAAATTTGTAGTTCACAATGATTCACTTCTCACACCTGCAGGTGTCTGTCATACACATAAGTCCATTGGCATGAGCGCAGACCATTTGTCCTTTAATTGACACGACAAGCACGAATCATGAGCAGCTGTAGAAGGATGAAAAGTGGAGATACAATAAGCCCGAACCACAAATCTTGTGCCCGTTCCTGTTCGGCCAGTTTCTGGCATAGCAGTACCTCACACACCAGCTTGAGGCTGAGCACAGTCAGCACCCACAGCAAGCGCAGCACTGCCAGACGCTTCTCTCCTTCTTGATAGAGCCGGATGGATACAATGGCGGTGAAGTAGGTACTGAGGCCATCAGCAGTGAACAAGGGTGAGAAGACAAGCCACCAACTCATCTCAAGAGTCTGCTTATCCACGTCCATGTGCAAGGCCACCAGCACACTGAAAACCAGCAGTGCGCCCAAGTGGAGGAACAGTTCGAATGTGGCAAAGCCCAGCCATTGCACCAGCTCTCGCAGAGAGAACAGCATTATTAATGGCTGCTGCTGACTGTTGTTTACCTGGTCAAACACTAGTATAAGGAGTTAGAAGTGGAGAAAACATTCAAATAAGTCAGTGGATAAAAGTCTATGAAAAATCCTCCACTGAACAGTGTTTCGCTATTTTGGCAGCATCATGCTCCTTTTGAGATGGACCCAGTCCACTTTCTTCAGATGCATTTGACAAATCTGAAAAAATAAATGATGGAAAAACGCTTCATTATCCATTCCATTAAATATAAGTGTGAATATATATATATATATATATATATATATATATATATATATATATATATATATATATATATATATATATAACCACATGTTATAATCACATAAAGAGAATATAATTGTAATATGACTAAATATAGAATATAATTGCGAAATATATATATATAATAGATGTTACATCATTTTGAAAAAAAAAAAAATACACATTTGCTCACCACGGTTTTTGCACAACTGTATTCTTGAACTTTCTGATTATAATTTAAATTATTACTGTATATACTTAACTAATTCACATTTAACTATCCGTAACATCATATCGTATGTTTTTAAAAAACACTTGCAGTTATATGTAGATTAACGTCAATCATTGCAGCATCGTTTTTATAAGGATACACAAGCTTGCTGTCAGTTAGCATAAGATGACGAGTACTAAATGTGCCAATGATACGCTGAAAAAAACATTTACCTCACAGATATTACTCGCAGCGACGGCTGAAGGCAAACATAACGTAAACCTACATTTTTAAATGGTCTTTAATGGACGGGTGGGTTGACAGCGGCGGATAAACAGCTGTAATGAACACAAGCTAACCGATGTGAGCTATTTACCTTGTAAAAGGAGCCCAATGAGCTATCGCGATATTTCAAAAACAAATAATCCATTTAAGAAATGTCGCGAGACTAGCGAAACATTCTTTTTCTACGGAGGCCGAGATGCATAAAAGACCTTTGAAATTACAGAAATGAAAAAGCACTAGAATGAAAACCATACAAGACAACAGGCGTGGCTTATCGGAATCAGCATAGGTTACATGGAGCTCAGTTTTCTGTTGTGTGGCAGCATGGTTTTATGGGGTTCCATTTTTTTGAAAAGCTTGTAGGAACATATTTCATTCACAGGTACAATATTTTTTACTATTTTATAGTTTTAATAGTACACAATACAAAAAAACTAGAATAGATATGACAGTATCGTACTTTACTTAAATAAAAGGTGAGTAACTGGGCCATCAATCGCCCCCTAGAGGAATAGATGTTTGGTATTAAACATTGACGGATGATTTCCTCTCAATGAAAGAATTGCACATGTCGTTTGAGGTTTAAGGAGCAACTCTGCAGTTAGCAAGATCTGGGTCATTTACGGTTTCCCATTCGCGCCGACTAAACACAAAGTAAGTTAATCTCAATTTAATTTCTGATGATAGTTTGTGAAATGTTTTAGACGCTTTATGTGTCCGTAACATTTGCATTTTTCAGTATTTATTATGCAGTGTTTAGGACGAGCAATATTGGCTAAAAGAAACCTGTCAGAACTAACCAATTTCAATTGTTAAAAATATTTGACCAAAAAGTTTAACGTAGGCACTGCTTTTGAATGTTTTTATTCAATTATGTAACTTTCCAAAAAAGTATTTTTGTCATAATTATTGAAGTTAAATTTAAAGAATTAGTTAATAACGCAACATGGAAGATTTAATCAATGTGTTATGAAGGTTTGCTGCTTAACCATTCCAACCATGGTTTAATTACCATAAGTTGGTTATTGGTGTACTTTAAAGAAAGTTACCATACTAATTACATTTATGTTAAAAAAAAAGTACTTTCTGTTAAATGTAGTTGATTCAGTCAAGCAGGTGATTAATTGTGTCTTGTGAGTATTTCTGCATGCCTGCTTTCTTGGTATGGGAGAATGTGCAGCAGCAGCTTTACTCTTTGCTCATTCATTCATAAGAATTATTATAAAGTCAGTCAGTGGACAGAATAACAAATCACCCTGGATGTGTTCTTAGTAATTTCCATCAGTTATTAATGTTATTTATCTATTTAAATTCATATTACTGTTTTGTTTTATTTTAGTCTTAATAATGTTAATGACATTTAATTTTACATTTGAATTGAATTTTTTAGTAGTTTTTGAAAAACACTTAAACGCTATCTTAATTACATTAAGAACTAAATAATGTAGCTATTAGAAATAATAAATGTCGTTAGGTGCATTGTTTTAAAATGTGAAATGTCTAATAAGCTCTAATACAATATTTGTTATTATTTTAATTGTTGTCATTGATAGGCATGGGACGATAACTGTTTTCAAGGTATACCGCGGTTTGGAAAAGTCAAGGTTTTAAAACCACCAACATTTTCTGCTATACCATTTTTACGTTATATTGGTACATGCAAGTTTTTTTTTTTTTTTTGTTTTTTTTTTACGTTTTGTTTTAACTTTGCCATTTTATATTGTAATGAAATCTGTGTTTTTGAAACTAATGAAGACAGCAGAGGTCAATAATTCATTTGAATTATTTAGCCTGGCGTGTTTACTGTTCTAAAATATTTAAAATGTTTCTCAAAATAAAATATATCGCTTTTAAAGGGGGATTTTTTTTGTCGTTTTTTTAACCCAGACATTTAAAAGGAATATATTTTAGAGCAGTAATCACAATACCGTCAAACCGTGATATTTTTATCCAAGGTTATCATACCATCAGAATCTTATCCCGGACCATGCTTAGTCGTTGATAGTATTTTCCACCTGGAAACAAGATAATGAAACAATTTTTGTTTGTTTGATTTTTGCGGCTGCGGGATATGAAGCGAATTCTGCCACCATGTCATACAGTATGTTGAGCCAATTGTGTCACTAAATGTTTATTTTCCATTTGAATCTACAGCACAATGACACAGCCGGCAGAATCTATTCTACACAGTGGTTACTTCCACCCTACTCTCCGATACTGGCAGACCTGTGCTTCAGACCTCAGACCAGATAACCTTATATATCCTATCTTCATTACGTAATTCCTTTCTTCTTTATAATTATTCGTTACTTTTTTTATATTCTTTGTTCATAACCAAAAATGTGGTAATGTTTGTTTTATTTAATTAAGGTGAAATAATTAGGTCCCTTTCTGAATTATTTTAACAGTGACAGCCCTGATGCAGTTGAACCAATTGCAAGTCTTCCTGGCCAAGCAAGGTATCATTTATAGCTCATGGTCTATTTACAACATTACCTTTTGTTCCGTGTTCATTCAGTACATTCACATGGGCAATATATGCAACAAACCTCATTGCATCATAACCAGTCATTCTTTTTTACTATTATCCTTAAAGGTTTATTTCAAACGCAGCACAAATTTATAATGTATTAATGATATTTAAAATAATGTTGGTAGCCAAACAGTTTATGTTCCCTACTGGATTCCATACAGGCACTTAAAAGGATCGTTCACACTGAAATGAAAATTTACTCACCCTCAAGTGGTTCCATACCTTTATGAGTTTCTTTATTCTGCTTAACACAAATGAAGATATTTTGAAGAATGTTAGAAACCAAAAATCAATGACTTCATGTTTCCAGAAGAAAAGAAATTCAAACAGGTTCTTGACAAGTGAAGTGTGGGTAAATGATGACAGAATCTTTGGGATAAACTATGTATGAAACATTTGAATATAAACATTAAATTAAAAAAAAAAGAAGGCAATGAGACTTCTAATAAAATTCCCTCTAGAAAGTCAAGGTAGTTTGGCACAAGAGACTATGTAGATTTTAGTCTTATCTTAGTTTAATAAATTTTTTCTTTATTAACTTTAATATTTTGAGCAAGAATATAGGTAGACAATGACCATTAATACCTTTGAAATGTGAAGTGAAAGTCATGATGTGTACAACAAAGATGGAGTTTGGATGTGAAGTTTAAGCTGGAAGGCTGAGATAAGCTTTATGTTGGGCGGAGATGGAGGTTGTCAATAAAGCAGATAGATAAGCCAAGGATCCGTTTATTCTGAGAGATTACGTCTCCTCATTGCCTTAGGCCGCGTTTACACTAATACGTTTTAGTTTTAAAATGCATAAGTTTTGCTGCGAGTACACCTTCCATCCACACTACCTCGGAGTTTTCAAGTACCAAAAACGAAGTGTTTTGAAACTACTGGGGAGGCGTTTTGGTTTTAAAACACTGCTGCTCCGTGTCAGTGTGGATGGGGGGGGAGAAAATGGAGACATCTGAAAACGGAGGTGTGGCTGCAAACATTTATCTGATTGGGGCTTTTTCCCAATATTAAGTGCAGAAAGTTCAGTCTTGCATCCTCTTCTTGTAAGTTCAGACTTCGCAAGTTTGATATGGAAAACAAACTCCCGAGGACACGTTGCATAAATCTTCAAATGGGACCATGTAGGCTACATTAAAACATCATTCACATCACCCTGGCTTTGTTGTTTCACTATCTTAACAATAAAATGAAAACTTGATATAAGGAACTGCCTATTTTCAATTTGATATTAACACCTTAATTGACACCAAAAATGTTGAGGCATCGTGTAGCTACATATCTGACTGTAATCTTCACTGTATACATATTTAGTTGTTAAAGTCAGGTTTGGTTATTTTGTCAATTAATACAGACTGCATTCAGAATGCTGCTTGCTTGACTAATGGAAGTCAAACAGAGCAATAATTTGCTAAATTGTGACTAACAAAGGCTATGTGGAGTATACCAGGACCATTTGATTAATATGAACGGGATCGACGTGTAATATAATGGGAACTTTTCTGAAGGTAGTCTTATCTTCATAACTGTTCAAAAGTTATAGCTGGTGTCCTGAATCTCATGCTTAGGCCTTCATGTTAGGGCTGAACAATCTATGGTTTGAGCATTGATATCTGCAATAGTCACATTGCAGGATTAGATTATTTATTAATGATTAAAAGATTGAGATAATATTAAATGTATATACAGTTGAAGTCAGAATTATTAGCCCTCTTGTTTATTTGATTCCCCAATTTCTGTTTAACGGAGAGAAGATTTTTTCAACACATTTCTAAACATAATAGTTTTAATAACTCATTTCTTATAACTGATTTATGTTATCTTTGCCATGATGACAGTAAATAATATTTGACTAGATATTTTTCAAGACACTTCTATACAGCTTAAAATGACATTTAAAGGCTTAACTAGGTTAATTAGGTTAACTAGGCAGGTTAGGGTAATTTAGGGAAGTTATTGTATAGAGATGGTTTGTTCTGTAGACTATTGAAACAAAATATAGCTTAAAGGGGCTAAAAATTTTGACCTTAAAATGTTTTTAAAAAAATGTAAAACTACTTTTATTCCAGCCGAAATAGAACAAATAAGACTTTCTCCAGAAGAATAAACATTATCAGACATGCTGTAAAAATTTCCTTGCTCTGTTAAACATCATTTGGGAAATATTTAAAATAATAATAATAATAATTTAAAGGGGGGCTAATAATTCTGACTTCAGCTGTGTATTTTAATTATTTATACAGCGATGACCATGTTAATTTATGTTTGATTTGTTAAATTTTTGTATCTAGATACTGTTTGACTCCCCAGAAACCCATAAAGCACTGTTGTTTTATTTTTTCTCTGTCGTATTTATGTATGCTTGTAATTTATTATATTTCATGTATGATGTATGTGCACTGCATTTTGATCATCCCAGATGATCAACTTGATCATCCCAGTTGATCTAAATGAATAAAATCTTTCCAAATAGATTAATCATCATGATGAGTCATCATATCGCAGCAAAACAAAATATCGCAATGTCAGATTTTTCCAATATCATGCAGTCCTACTTCATGTAGTGCTAGTGTTTCATGTAAAATTAAATGGATAACTTAATGTTAAATGGATAGGTTATTGAAAAATAACCTGTCTGAGTTTCTTTCTTCTGTTGAACGCAAAAGCAGATATTTTAAAGAAAGCTTGAAACCTGAAACCATTCTTTCATTTTCATTCAGTCTTTCATTTGTTTTTTCTACTATGGATGCAAATGGTTACAGGTTTTCAATGCCTTTCTTATCTGCTTTTTGTTTAACAGAAGCAAAACGCATAAAGTTTATAACCACTTCAGGGTGAGTAAAAAGTAAGTACATACAGTCAGTGGTGTAAAGTAACAAATTACAAATACACACATTACTGTATTTGAGTAGTTTTTCTCAGAAATTCTAATTAACTAAGTAGTTTCAAAAATTTGTACTTTTCCTTGAGTATATTTTAGTACTGTATTGGTACTTTTACTCATCAACCTGCAGTTACTACTTTATTTTTTTCTTGTCTATGGAGATTAGAAAAATCTGTCCTGTGATTCCTGTCCAATCAAATTGCAGATAGAAGGTAATTTGTATCATAATAAACTACTTCAAGACATGCGCTTTACATTGCAGCAAACTGTTTGGAAGCATTAAAAGTGTCCAAGAAGATGTTCAAAATCTTTACATGCATTGAGACTGTTTAGATGCATGTCACTGATGAGATGACGGATATTTACTGTATGATGACCAAAATGGTCTTAAACACCCAGCAGGCACAAGATGTCAACATGCCGTCACATTGACATTGTACCCTAACGTCGTAGGGACGTTGCAAATCGGGTTAACGTCAGAACTCAACGTCAATGTCCACCCTAAAATCAACCAAATATCAAACGTCTTATGATGTTACAGCTTGATGTTGAGTCGACGTTATCACTATGACGTCTATCAGACGTTGGATTTTGGTTGCCATAACTGATGAATAAATGTCAGTATTTGGCGGCAATAGGTTGTTGGTTTAAGATGTTGGCTTGGCATTAGATTTTGGTCACTTTCTAACAACCTAAAATCGACCAAATATCAAAGTCATTGGATGTCGTTATTGGACATCAAAATAACTTTGTTCTTTTAACAGCATAATACTCACTGCTCTTGAGTACTTTTAAAAGGGCTACTTTTTACTCATACTTTGAGTAATATTTACAACAGGTATTTTTACTCTACTCGCACTACAATTTTAGGCAAGTAATGGTACTTTTACTTAAGTATGCTTTTTCAGTACTCATTCCACTACTGCATACAGTGCTCAGCATATTTGAACTCCTAAAACATATATGATTTACAAATCTCTCATTTAAATTAATATTTTTACAATAATGGCTTTACAATAATATGTTTGTGCATATACATTAGTCAGTACTCAGGCCAAATCTGGAGCTTATCTGACAAAATAACTTATGATAACGGTCTAAAATGATTACACCCAAATTTATATGTTAGGGGAAAATATTAAACAAAAATTTTAAAAAGAGCTAAATTAAAAAAAAAAAACAAATGTATAAAATTTTGTAGTTTGTAAATTTGTTTTTCAATATTTTGCATAAATTGAATTGTATTATCTTTCTATTTTTAAAAATGTTTGGTGAGTAAAATATTATTTTAATAAATATCCATTTAATAAATCTGTTTTATTCAAAGGCACCGAAATATATGACCGATATTAGGGATAACTTAATAAAAATATTCATTTGCAAAATGGGGTGTACTCCATTATGCCGAGCGCTGTATTTGTTTTTTGGTGAACTATCCCTTTTAGAAATCTTATTTAAGTTATGATATGATGCTCATTCTCCTGATTTTAGATACGGTGTTAATAAGATAGAAGGTTTACTTCGTCCTCTTGTGGATAAAGGCCTGAAGTGTGTGCTGATTTTTGGAGTTCCAGCAAAAGTTGCAAAGGTCAGTGAGAAATGAAATGGCTTCAGTAAGACTGCTGTCAGTTATTGAAATGAAAGTATGTTACGAAGAGGTTTATAAAACATCTCAATGTCTCCTCACTTGTTTTCTCAGGATGAAAGGGGCTCTGGCGCAGACGCAGATGACACACCTGCAGTGCTGGCTGTAAAGAAACTACGGAGCACATTCCCTGAGCTTGTGTTGGCCTGTGATGTGTGTCTTTGTCCGTATACCTCTCATGGACACTGTGGTTAGTTACAAAACTGTCTGTTTAAATATACAGTTGAAGTCAAAATTACTAGCCCTCCTGTAAAATTTTTTTCTTTTTCAAACATTTCCCAAATGCTGTTTAACAGAGCAAGGATTTTTTCCCACAGTATTTCTTATAATATATGTTTTTTTCTTCTGTATTTGTTTAACTTAGGCTAGAATAAAAGCAGTTTTAAATTAATTGAAAAACATTTTAAGCAGTACTTTTTTTTTATTTGTCTACAGAACAAACCACTGTTATACAATGATTTGCCCTAACTTGCCTAGTTACCCTAATTAACCCAGTAAAGCCTTTAAATGTCACAAGATAAAAGAAATCAGTTATTAGAAATGAGTTATTAAAGCTATTATGTTTAGAAATGTGTTGAAAAATATCTTCTAGCTGTTAAACAAAAGTTGGGAAAAAAATAAACAGTGGGACAAATAATTCTGACTAACTGTATTTTAGTCTTTTCTTTGCTTTCATCATTTAATTTAAATGGTCTATATAATATCTAGATATTATATTAATTAATATATATATATATATATATTTAATAATTTTTTTTTTTTTTTTTTTTTTTTAATATATATATATATTAAGTATATATATGCCTAAAGTAGTTTCATATAATCAAAAGCTCAGTCAAACTCAATAATTTTTCCAGTCTAAGTAAATTAAGAATAAAGCATTGAAACTAAAATACATCAAATGAAATTTGGCATCATTACCTCAAAATCCACGCTATTGATATTAATTCTAAGTTTTGCTATAAATAATGTAACACTGTTAATTAATGATTGATGTTTTAAATTATTAACTTCACATTGAAGGAGTGTTCAATGATAGATATAATAGAAAAAATTAAGCCATAAATGAATAGGGTTATTTAAAAAAAGCAAGCATAATTCAGGAGGAGTCTTAAACTCTTTTAAGAGAACGAGGACCTGAAATCAACAATTAGTCAATTATGAGCCAATTATTACCCTCATTATGGTTACCACACCTCAAAACGTTTAAATCATGTACTGTATGTCAATACATTTGATGGGAGTTTGACATTAAACTGCTCCAATGAACTTGAACTTGTTCCTCGTGCATCTCATCCCATGCCTCCAGGGCTATTTTCAAAACGTAATTTTACAGCTTGTTTTAATATATTTATTAATATAATTATTTTCATGAGGAATACAAAATATTAAGCATGTATATATGAGCCGAGTCTGTAAATCTCACTAAAAGTGAAATAAAGTTTGAGAAAAGCAGCACAGAGGCTTGAGCCATTAGCACCTGACTAATGCAGGTATTATTGCAATAATTAATGTTTTTATGAAAGAGCGATTGAGCTTGTGTGTTACAAAACAGGAGCACTGAAAACACATTTTTCTTTAAATGCATGTACCTACATCATACCTGTGATTGTGTGTCTGTTTGTACGGTAGAGAATGTTTCTCTGTTTTCATTAAGTTATATAATTTTTACATCTACTTTATTGTTTAATACATTTATTTACTTGGTGACTGTTATAGGCTGTAAGGACCAGGTAACAAACATTTAATAGCATTGTATAAATAAATTAAATAATATATAAATAAATAGGGAACGCACAGTCATAAATAGCAGTGGGGTAACTACATTTGTGACTGCTGAATTAAAAAAATATACATATATTTAAAATCTTTTACCTACTATATTTAAATAAACCATTTATTACCATATAACCAGTTATATTACCATAGTATGTGACTTGTGATTTTTCACTGTGTCATTTTAAGGAATCCTACGTGAAGATGGCAGCTTGGATAATGCTGCAAGCTGTTTGAGGTTGGCTGAAGTTGCTTTGGCTTACGCTCGAGCAGGTTAGTCCTCAATTGTTTACATTTCGCAGTTCCATTACATATAATGGGCCTCGTGCATGAAACTAGCTAACTGAATTGTTTGTGTGTTTTTGATTTGTAAAGCTGTTCTGACAAACTTTGAGATTAATGAAAGTGTTAATATTTTCCAAATGTTAGTTGATTTAAAAAATGTGCTGCCAAAATGCAGAGTAAACTTTTTAAAAACAATATTCATCATCTTTCACTTGTTCCAAACTCGCTTCAGTTTCCTTCTCCCGTTACAGACAAAGGAATATATTTTAAAATAAGCTGGAACCATTGACTTCCTACTATGGAAGTCAGTGGTTACAGTTTTTCAGCTTTCTTTAAAATACTTTCCGTTGAACAGAATAAAGAACGTTCAGTAAATATAAAGTAAATTGTGTTTTTGTTAGGGTGAACCATCCCTTTGAATATTTATTGTCATGCAAATGGCTACAATTATAAAATCTACTAGAACGAAAACTTAAAAGGGACTTCAGCTATTCTACTGCGTAAAGGGACATTTACATATTTATCTATAATTTACATGCAAAGGATTAGGCTAATTGTGAATGAGTGAGCCATTCGCTGAACATTTCATTTCTTGAACATACACTTGTAACACAGTGTTTAACAAATATTTATGGAACATTTTGTCAATCCAAAGGAGTTTTTTTGTTGCGCACAAATTACACAATTCGAATGAGGCCCAATATGTGCATTTTTCTAAAAATATGTCTAAGAGTCATCTTTATTACATGAGGGCACACTTTTTTCTCCCCTTAGGCTGCCACATCATTGCCCCTTCAGATATGATGGATGGACGAATTGCAGCCATTAAGCAAGCTCTAATTGCCAATGATCTTGGCAACAAGGTTCAGAGAAGTGACTTCTGGATAAACATAATAGAGTAAAGCAGAATATAGCAGATACTGATTCAGTCTCTTTTGCCTTTCCTAGGTGTCAGTGCTGAGCTATAGTGCTAAATTTGCATCCTGCTACTATGGACCATTCAGGTTGGATGCAGTTATTCTTAGGTCTTGTGTAGTGCTAGAATATGAGAACACTGGGATATTTTTATTCATTATATATTCAAAATTAAAGAAAAGAACTAATTCAATTTCTCTTTACACTGAAAGAGATGCTGCCCAATCTAAGCCTGCTTTTGGAGACAGACGATGTTATCAGTTGCCTCCTGGTGCCCGAGGACTAGCACTACGAGCTTGTGTAAGAAAATAAGACATCACAAAATGAACCAACAAACTAAAATGTTCTTTGTCTTTTTTGCTTCAATGTGATTTCCTGTTTCACATGTAATCTGAACTGCAATGTTTCTACTGCATTACTACAAGAGCACTGTAGCAATTGTTTTTAAATATGACATGCTTTAAATAAAGTATAAGAAAAGTTTTATTTCCCTTTTGTTTCTGTTAGGACCGGGATGTGAAAGAAGGTGCTGACATGCTGATGGTGAAACCTGGATTACCATATCTTGATATTGTGCGAGAAGTAAAGAATAAGGTAAATCTGTGTAGTCTGTGTGTGATTGATGACTTGCCACACATAACTGTTGCCGGGGGGTTAAAGTCCCTGGTGTCTGGCTTAGATCAAGACCTTTTTTTACGTTTGACTAAAAATCGAATCTGTTGGAGATGTCCAATAGATTAATAGGTACCTAAAAAAAAAGTTGTCACCAGAATGGGGAATTCCCAGAGTAAAATGAGAAAATATGATACACCAGTGTTTTGGAATATAGAAAAACTGTATCTGATTGGGCAGTTAAAAGATTTAACTTACGCCATCACCATACTGGTAGATCTGTGGGATAGCTGCATAATTACAATAAGTGAGATCCGAGACGTGACTCGCAACAGATCATTTGTTTATTTAAAGTCCCTGGTGTCTGGCTGAGATCAGGACCTTTTATTAGGGAATTAATAGGGAATTCCCAGAGTAAAATGAGAAAATATACATTGGTATATAGATACACTGGTGTTTTGTAAAGGTGTCTTTACTCTGTTTTTTATATTGTTTCCATTTTATTTATGCTTGTCTCTTTTATTCCTGTTTATGTAAAGCACTTTGAATTGCCACTGTGTATTAAATGTGCTGTATAAATAAACTTGCCTTGCCTAATTGGCCGTAGTGTATGAATGGGAATAAGTGTGTATGAATGTTTCCCAGTATTGGGTTAGGAAGGGCATCTGCTGCGTTAAACATATGCTGGAATAGTTGGTGGTTCATTCCGCTGTTGCGAAGTTTCTATAATATTTATGTATGAATGTACAGGGGTTGGACAATGAAACTGAAACATTGGCCAATTTAGTATCGGAGGTTTTATGGCTAAATTTGACCAGCCTTGTGGCCAATCTTCATTGTAGCCCTACACCATACTAATGAATTATTTTGGTTTCAGTTTCATTGTCCAACCCCTGTATGTATGTGTTGTTATTATTTTATTATTATAATTATTTTTCAAATAAATAAGTCAGTCAGTAAATTTTAAAGAATGAGTATCATGTTTTTACTTGTTGTCTGTTTTCTGTCAGCACCCTACGCATCCATTGGCTGTGTACAATGTATCAGGTGAATTTGCCATGTTATGGCATGGAGCTGAAGCTGGAGCTTTTGACTTGCGCACTGCTGTGATGGAAGCTATGACTGCCTTCCGCCGAGCAGGTGAGAAGGGGGATATACAAGATCAAGTCATTCAAATGTACTGATGCAAGGTACTCCAGAATATTAAGTGTTCGATGTAACTAGTTACTGTTATTAAAAATTTTTTACACAAAAGTAATTTAAGTATTCTTAGGTAGATTTAATTACGGTTACTTATAACATCCTTACCTTAAATACTGTACAGGAATTCAACAGTTGTATATAATTCAATTCAGTGAAGCAGTATATGCTTAAGAAACAAAATGAATTGATAAATTAGTTTACAACAATAAACGGTATAAATTAAGAAAAGTGGAGTAATTATGAATCTAATGTTTGTCATTCAGATATTTTGCAAATAACCTCAATTTTAAAGTTTTTTTTTGTCTGAAAACTGCACATCCTTAAACAATTACATTTAAATGTAAACGTGTGACATGTTTTAAATACGCTATCATTACTTTGAAACGTTTTGTGTTTTGATACAATTGTGTTAATAAAAATAAAAAATAAATAAAAAGGTCCTGTTTTACTATACTCAAATTTACTCTATTTTTTATTTCAGGAGCTGACATCATCATAACCTACTACACTCCACAATTGCTCATATGGTTAACAGAGTAATCTGTTCTGTGAATGAAATCAGATCAAAGGAAATCTCCTGTTTTTCCTACATGTGACACTTGATATTTAAAATAGAACTATTTTAGGAAAAGATATGCCAAATCAGATATGCCTTCTTCTTTTATGATTTTTTTATGATTTATGTATTTAGTTCTACACAGTCAATTGTTATACATTAGTTATACATCAGTCAGATTTTATTTATCTAGTTTTCACATTTTGTCCATTTTGTTTATGTACTGATAAACAAAATTTGACATGTCCAGTTAAGCTTTACACTGTTTCTTGCAATATATTTGTCTATCTGTATATGACAAAAACAATAGTTAAGTTAAAGCCCATGTTTGAACATCACTCGTTTATTATGGGGGTCACATGGAGCACTTTTTATATGTCTCAAATTCACCACTAAACCTATGATGCTGAAAAGAAAAACACTGACCACGTTTTCAGAAATGCCCATCCCCTTCATAGAGTTTACAGGCATTTCATCATTGATGTCAGTAAAGAGAAAGTAGTAGAAATGTGAATGTATAGTTGATGCTTTCATTGCTAAGGGATTTCAAAAAGCTTCTTATATTGGAGACATGTTGAATTGGGACACTTGACCCGATGGATCTGCCATTGAGACTGTCCAAACTTGCTGTCCTGCAGGAGAAGATGTTTGTCAGGGTCATAATTAATGATTTAAAGTAAATAAAGGCACTCTCTAAGGTAATATCCATGTATCACTTACTGTTAGCATGTCACCTTGTTTTTGTGGCTCTTTTTGAAGATGCAAGACAAGAAGCCAACCTCTCCACCAGATAGGAACATCCTAAATGCACGAATAACATTACTTACTAGAACTACATATATTTGATAGAGAATGACTCATGGATTGGGTTGGCTGGCTGGGATGTAACTATTGCATATACTTTAGGTCTTTTGATCAGGACGATAAATGGTACTTGACTTGTATTAGAATTCCTCAAACTGAGAAACAGTATATTTTATAAAGTACAACGTGCATATATAAAATAGGAATACTGGGAATACTAAGACTTTGGTAATAAGCTGGAACTGGAATTCTGATAGATGTCACATAATATCTATTAGGACTTTAAAAATAAAAAGGACAATAATACATTTTAAAATACAAATGTTACTGATTCCCCTTAGGGCTATTTGCATACACATTTAGAGCTTGCTCATGTAAAATGATACAACCAGTGTCGGATTTCAAATCGATGTTTAGATTAAGGCATTAACTAAATTATTTTTTTAAATAATTAAATCACAAAAGCTGTAACTTTTTTCAGTTTCTACTATGTACACTTTATTGTAACCGTTTAATAACGTTACAGTAATTTCTTTAAACGAGCATTCTAATTTAACAGCGGAATGATACACCGTTAAAGAACTACTTTTAAACAAAGATTAAAAGTTTAAGTTTAAACTTACCTCTAATAATCAATCATAACAACATGATTTTATCCTTTCAAAATACGTCTATGTACTTCCAACAAAGCAGCAGTCGTGAACATTTTTCTGTGCTCGACTAGTTTGTTCTGAGCTATTCTAGCTCCTGTTTGCATCGGCGATCGATTGTTGTTGACTGGGGATTGAGCTAGTCGTTTAACCAAAGCTGAAAGAAACTGATGATAAATTATAACTGGCTCTTTATACCACTAGTTGTGGCCTTTGGCAGGTAATGTACATTTTGACTAAGCATTTATCTGATGCATTGTTTCACAAAGCTTTTCCATTGAATATGTGTTGATCTTGAGCTTTGGTAATGAGCTTAGCTTGTGTTATTAGCTGCTTTAGCTATCGTTACTACTGACAAATAACTATTAACGGATATATCCCCGTATTGTTCACAGGTTTATTATGTGTAACCCAGTCAGTTTCAATCCATTCTTGTTATGTGGCAGTTTGCAAAAAAATGTTTACAAAATTGTATAACGTTACATATTTTGACTGTATTATAATGATTTCATTAACCCAACTGTTTTGTTGTTGTTGAAATAATGTAATAGACGGCAGGTTTAATTGAGTTTGAACTTAACAGAATAGAAGTTCAGTATCTGTCAAATATAAAAAGCACACACATTAAAGTCAAGCTGATACAAAACTCTCTGACCCGACTTGTATAAAAATATGAACTTCTTAATTTGTCTGTCGTGATCAAACTTTCCTTTTTTGATTACGTTATAGTTTTATGTAGAAATTAACTAATGCATACTTTTCAGCTTTACTCTTAAAAGGTGTTTTCTTTTATATAAATCATAACATAAATAATGATCAAATTGTGATTTGTGAAAATTAATATCTTCCTAGGGAATTTAAATTTCGTTTTTTGCAGTGACATAGTTGTTTTCTGCAGATTTCAAAGTGATATCAGTTTTCTTCATGGTTTCCTTTCACTCTGTTTACCTCTAAAAATAAACATCTGCTTGACCACCTCAACATGCCTAAATCCATTGAGTTGCTCCCATGTGATTGACTGGTTGGCTATTTGTCTTTTTAGAGCCACTCCACTCAATATATCCACTCAAATACTGTGTAGAAAAACTTGATTTGGTCAGTTTTATTTAGATGTGTTTCGGTCATGCAAGTTTTTGTGGAGAAGGAGAGGCTGTGTTATTCGGTTGTAATTTACAGCTGTCAGAGCTTAAATTAGAATTGAGAAATGAGTTCGCTGTCAATCGCTATTCTTGAATTTTTGAAGCTTCCAAAGACTAGACATAGACGCAAGTTATTCAATAACTAGTAAATTTTTAAATGCCCTTATTTACTGATGTGCATATTTTAGAAAACAAAAGTGTTTTGCGGTAAAAAAAAATAGTCTAATGCGTTGTTTGCATATTTTTCGTTTTCATTCGCACATGAGAAATTCCATGGATGTGGCATTTGCAGTAAAAACTTAAAACATAAATTCACAAAGAAAATATGTTAATATTATATTGAAATATCTGTTCACATTTTCCAAAACAACCAACCACAGAGTTATGGGATCAGAAAATATCAATCTGTAAACATGTTTTATAATTTAAATGAGGAAAATAAACATGTGTAATGAATGTGACCAAAAAAAGTCTGCAAGTTTACAGTATACAGCATACTTGGTGGAAATTCTGTGATTTTAAACTGCACAACCCAACAGAAATAATGCTAATCAAAAGGAAAAGCGTTGGCTCAAAATAGAACAAAGCTTGTGTGACTTTGCTAAATCAAATATAAAGATTTGAAAACATTGACAGAGACGTTTTTGAGTATTTTTGCAGAACTGTAAATTACAAGCCTACACAAAAAAACTACAAAGGGTTTTGATATTCTGGTGAAAACTTAATTTTGGATTTGGATTTGACATTTGGCTGGAATTGCTTAAATAAAAAAGTGCAATGTTTTGTTAAACAGTTAGACAACCCAAAACAAAGCTGAACATTTGTTTTGTGCGTGTTTACATGGTTAAATGAATTTGTGATCAGTTATTTATCAGGGCAGCAGAACATGCTGAATATTTTTTTCCATGGTCACACTCGGTCATTTTCAGTTGTAAATCTGACTAAAATAAGGATGAAAAACATACTTTGCAAAATTAATGAAAATGATTTCACCAGACGGCTTGAATAGCTCTGTTTGGAAAAAATAACTAATCAAATTAACTACAAATGTTATTTTTATTCTTGCTCCTGAATGTTTTCAACTTTGTTTACACAGAAACAGGTCTTAAATGTACCATATATTTTCTCAAATCCATGCATGCATATTTATATACATAAATTAATGTAAACCATGCACACACCTGTATTATGTCCGAAAACAACTTTCTTTTGGATGCAGTTAATCTTTGTCCAGCACTATTATTAATATTCTTTTCTATTTTCACTGCCATTTTTTTCACTAGCAGCAGTTTATTTATAATTACCAAAGATTCTTACTTTTTTTTTTTTTAATTTAAATTAAAATATGAAAATTTTGATTCAATTATTTCAATTATTTTATTTAATAATCTGTTCCAGTTGGAAATACCTCAAAATACAGAAGAAGGAGTAGCCTAGGATGCTTTATTTCTGAACTGAAGAATTTTACGGATGTGAAATCATTGTGTGATCATTTACGGATGTGAAATAATTGTGTGATCATAAGGCTCCCTCTTTCAGAAAATGGTATTCGTTGTTTCTAACATACAGTTGAAGTCAGAATTATTGGTCCCCCTGTTTATTTTTTCGGAGAGAAGATTTCTTCAACACATTTCTAAACATAATAATTTTAATAACTCATTTCTAATAACTGATTTATTTTATCTTTGCAATGATGACAGCACATACTATTTTACTATATATTTTTCAAGACACTTCTATACAGCTTAAAGTGACGTTTAAAGGCTTAATTAGGTTAACTAGGCAGGTTAGGGTAATTAGACAAGTTATTGTTTAATGATGGTTTGTTCTGTAGACTATCGAAACAAAATATAGCTTAAAGGGGCTAATAATTTTGACCTTAAAGTGGTTCATAAAAAATTTAAACTTCTTTTATTCTAGCCGAAATAAAACAAATAAGACTTTCTCCAGAAGAAAAAATATTATCAGACATACTGTGAAAATTTCCTTGCTGTTAAACATCACTTGGGAAATATTTAAAAAAGAAAAAAAAATTGAAAGGGGGGCTAACAATTCTGACATCAACTGTATATGAGTTGATAATGTAGAACTCTCAGTCCTCAAGTTGCAGGCAAGCAACCCACTGCCTGGAAACTTGCTACGTTTATGCTCCTATAAGAATCATTGTTTATGTTGCTCTCTCTCAGGATGTTAGAATGGCAAGTGGCCCTGGCTTGCCGGACAGTCTGGTGCTGGAAATCTTCCTGCATCTCCCTCATAAGGCAGTGTTGAGTGCTGGACTCACTTGCTGTCAGTGGTTTGCAGTGTCTCGGGATGAGTTCCTCTGGAAGGAGCTCTTCTACAGCTACTATCGCATCCCACGCACTGTGCCTCGGCACCCAGGTACTACAACCAATAAATCCACATGGAAGTTCTTTTAGCACATATTCACACACACAATATATCTGTGGCCAAGATTATTATTCTGAAGTTGTCTGAAGCAAGGTTATTTTAGTAAATAAAAACTAAGACTAAAATATTGACGTAAAATTTAAAAACTAAAATTAAATCAAACTATCAAAAGTCACTGAAAATAAACTGAAAACAAAAATATGATTATTAGCAAAAATATGGTTTTCAGAATTAATAATCACTCATTCTGTAAGGGAAAATCTGACTTGCGAATGTTTACAGAAATACCTGTACGGTATATATACAGGTCCTTCTCAAAAAATTAGCATATTTTGATAAAGTTCATTATTTTCTGTAATGTACTGATAAACATTAGACTTTCATATATTTTAGATTCATTACACACAACTGAAGTAGTTTCAAGCCTTTTATTGTTTTAATATTGATGATTTTGGCATACAGCTCATGAAAACCCAAAATTCCTATCTCAAAAAATTAGCATATTTCATCCGACCAATAAAAGAAAAGTGTTTTTAATACAAAAAAAAAAAAGTCAACCTTCAAATTATTATGTTCAGTTATGCACTCAATACTTGGTCGGGAATCCTTTTGCAGAAATGACTGCTTCTATGTGGCATGGCATGGAGGCAATCAGCCTGTGGCACTGCTGAGGTGTTATGGAGGCCCAGGATGCTTCGATAGCGGCCTTATCCAGAGTGTTAGGTCTTGCGTCTCTCAACTTTCTCTTCCCAATATCCCACAGATTCTCTATGGTGTTCAGGTCAGGAGAGTTGACAGGCCAATTGAGCACAGTAATACCATGGTCAGTAAATCATTTACCAGTGGTTTTGGCACTGTGAGCAGGTGCCAGGTTGTGCTGAAAAAGGAAATCTTCATCTCTATAAAGCTTTTCAGCAGATGGAAGCATGAAGTGCTCCAAAATCTCCTGATAGCTATCTGCATTGACCCTGCCCTTGATAAAACACAGTGGACCAACACCAGCAGCTGACATGGCATCCCAGACCATCACTGACTGTTTGTACTTGACACTGACTTCAGGCATTTTGGCATTTCCCTCTCCCCAGTCTTCCTCCAGACTCTGGCGCCTTGATTTCCGAATGACATGCAAAATTTGCTTTCGTCCGAAAAAAGAACTTTGGACCACTGAGCAACAGTCCAGTGCTGCTTCTCTGTAGCCCAAGTTAGGCACTTCTGCCGCTGTTTCTGGTTCAAAAGTGGCTTGAATGCGGCACCTGTAGCCTGTTTCCTGAACACGCCTGTACACGGTGGCTCTGGACGTTTTTACTCCAGACTCAGTCCACTGCTTCCGCAGGTCCCCCAAGGTCTGGAATCAGTCCCTCTCCACAATCTTCCTCAGGGTCCGGTCACCTCTTCTCGTTGTGCAGCGTTTTCTGCCACACTTTTTCCTTCCCACAGACTTCTCACTGAGGTGCCTTGATACAGCACTCTGGGAACAGCCTATTCATTCAGAAATTTCATTCTGTGTCTTACCCTCTTGCTTGAGGGTGTCAATGATGGCCTTCTGGACAGCAGTCAGGTCGGCAGTCTTACCCATGATTGAGGTTTTGAGCAATGAACCAGGCTGGGAGTTTTTAAAAGCCTCAGGAATGTTTTGCAGGTGTTTAGAGTTAATTTGTTGATTCAGATGATTAGGTTAATAGCTGGTTTAGAGAACCTTTTCATGATATGCTAATTTTTTAAGATAGGAATTTGGGGTTTTCATGAGCTGTATGCCAAAATCATCAATATTAATACAATAAAAGGCTTGAAACTACTTCAGTTGTGTGTAATAAATCTAAAATATATGAAAGTCTAATGTTTATCAGTACATTACAGAAAATAATGAACTTTATCACAATATGCTAATTTTTTGAGAAGGACCTGTATATATATTTCTCGATCTGCCAATAACGCAAACTAGGCATGTAAACTACAAATATGTTTAATATGAAGAAATATAGTCATTCTTTCATAATACTTCATAATTGTTCCTTTTTTATTTAAGATGCATTTGTATGGTTTTATGTTCAGTGTTTGTTCAGACAATTATTTTTATTACTAAGAGGAACAGGTTTGCTCGAGAGTTAATGTAAGCTGCGTAAACATTAAACTTTTCTCTGGATGTGTTCTCTTAACTTTTGCTGAACTAGAGTTGCAAAAACTAAAATCAAAACTAAATATATAAAAAGTAAATAGAAATGTGTTCACTAAATAAAGACTAAATTAAACCTATTAATGAAATTAAGTAAAACTCAACTGAAATTTATAGCCAATAATAAAAAATAGTATTGTTAGATAGTATAGTTGTTTGATTGCCACCCTGTTGCAGTACTCTATGCTGCTTTTGTTAGTAACAAAGTATTTCCTGCATTTGTGTAGCGGCTGTGTCGTGGTACAGGGAGTTCAAGAGGCTGTATGACTGCATCCCCTGTGTAGAGGTTCAGACTTTAAAGGAGCATCATGATCAGGTCCTGCATTTGGCCTTCTCTCACCGTGGCCATCGCTTCTCCTCCTGTTCCAAAGACTGCACTGTTAAGGTAAAACTGCCTACCGCCCACTTCAATAATAATTATAATAATAAAAAAAATAATAATAATAAATTATATATATATATATATATATAAAACCTGAAAAATCACATGTACATTCACAGCCTTTGCTGTGAATCTCTAAATTAAGCTCAGGTACATTCTGTTACCACTGATCATTCTTGAGATGTTCCAGCAGCTTAATTGGAGTTCACCTGTGGTAAATTCAGTTGATTGGACATGATTTGAAAAGGCATACACCTGTCTATATAAGGTCCCAGGGTTGACAGTGCAAGTCAAAGCACAAATCAAGCATGAAGACAAAGCAATTGTCTGTAGACCTCTGAGACAGGATTGTATCGAGGCACAAGGTTGGGGAAGGTTACAGAAAAATTTCTGCTGCTCTGAATGTTCCAATGAGCACAGTGGCCTCCATCATCCGTAAATGGAAGATGTTTGAAACCACCAGGACTCTTCCTAGAGCTGGCCGGCCATCTAAGCTGAATGATCGGGGGAGTTAGTCAGGGAGGTGATCAATAACCTTATGGTCACTTTGTCTGAGCTCCAGTGTTCTTCTGTGGAGAGAGGAGAACCTTACAGAAGGACAACCATCTGTGCAGCAATCCACCAATCAAGACTGTATGGTAGGGAATGGCCAAACGGAAGCAACTCTCTGCCTGGAATTTGCCAAAAGGCATCTGAAGGACTCTCAGACCATAAGAAACAAAATTCTCTGGTCTGATGAGACTAAAATTGAACTCTTTGGAGTGAATGCCAGGCGTTACGTTTGGAGAAAACCAGGCTCCGCTCATCACCAGGCTAATACCATCCCTACAATGAAGCATGGTGGTGGCAGAATCATGCTGTGGGGATGTTTTTCAGCAGCAGGAACTGGAAGACTAGTCAGGATACAGGGAAAGACGAATTCAGCAATGTACAGAGAAATCCTGAATGAAAACCTGCTTCAAAGTGCTCTTCACCTCAGACTGGGGCGATGGTTTATCTTCCAGCAGGACAATGACACACCGCCAAAGTGTGCCAAAAGCACCAAAGCACACCGCTAAAATATCAATGGAGTGGCTTCACAACAACTCTGTGAATGTCCTTGAGTGGCCCAGCCAGAGCCCAGACCTAAATCCTATTGAACATCTCTGGAGAGATCTTAAAATGGCTGTACACTGTCGCTTCTCATCCAGCCTGATAGCTTGAGAGGTACTGCAAAGAGAAATGGGGAAAAATTCCCAAAGACAGGTGTGCCAAGCTTGTGGCATCATATTCAAAAAGACTTGAGGCTGTAATTGCTCCAAAGATGCATCAACGAAGTATTGAGCAAAGGCTGTGAATACTTATGTGATTTGTCAGGTTTTTTATTTTTAATAAATTTGCAACAATTTCAAAAAATCTTTTTTCACATTGTCATTATGGGGTATTGTGTGTATAATTTTGAGGAAATAAATGAATTTAATCCATTATATATTTATTTATAATTTAAAATGCTTACATGTTTTATAATGGTTTTAGTAGAAATATTGTTGAATTAACAAAATTATTTGCATTTGACACAATGGTCTCTGCTTATAAGCAAAAAAAAAACCATGAGGGCAGTAAGCATGACCTTTTACATTAACGTTTTTATGAGAATTTTGGATTTGCGCATACAAAATGGTTAATGGAAATAGCAAGATGCACATAAAAAACATATGTGCATAACTGAGTAGGAAGAACTTTTTATTATATAAGAAAAAAATGTGCATAAACTACGATGGAAACGCTTTTACTGAACAAATTCCAGTATGCACATTAAAGTCATGTGATTTTGTTATAAGAGATGATGTGATGATAAAAATGTTTGTGAATAGACAAACCAGCCAGCTGAGCACATTGTAAAACATCTGAAATGTTATTTTAGTCATTCTAAAACGCCTTAACCATTTCAGTATTTGTGTTATTATATTATTAAAGACTTCCAGAACTGTCAAGAGCGTCCATACTGCTTCAAATGCCACCACGCATGTATTACATGTCGGCATTTGTCTTCTGAGGCACAAGTAATTCATTAACTAAAAAAAAGATTCACGCAGCTTCTCCTACGGCAGTAATTATGTTTTTAATTTTGATATTTGGCACCAGTTAATCAGTAAGTGACAATTTTGTTCTTTTTGACTCATTGGATGGAAACGCTGATTTATTTGCATGTCTTTTATGAGATATTCCAGTTTTGCACAAACATTCGATTTGCATCATTTGATGGAAACATAGCTACTGATGGTAT
Source organism: Danio aesculapii (assembly GCF_903798145.1). NCBI lineage: Eukaryota > Metazoa > Chordata > Actinopteri > Cypriniformes > Danionidae > Danio > Danio aesculapii. The sequence continues at coordinate 51,364,936 of NC_079439.1, forward strand.
TCCACATCTAAACTTTTAATTGTCTTTAAATATGGTTACACCTAATATGAAAATAAACGATTAATTAATTATTTGATGTTTTTAGGTAGGACATCATGTAAAGTGATTAGTAAATTGATTATATAAGTTATAAATAACCACTATTTTTGTCCGTCTATATTAAAAACATACTATTCATACATCTTATTAACAATCTAAGGACAATCTATACAATTAAAAAAAACATACACAAATGCATACATTGCATTTTGGTTATATGCAACAAACAACCAAACATGGCAGAGTTGGCATGGCATCTTACAGCACAGTATTCCACATCTAAACTTTTAATAATCTTGAAATATGATAGAGTGTAATATACATATACAGGGGTTGGACAGTGAAACTGAAACACTAGTGTTGGAGGATTCATGGCTAAATTTGACCAGCCTGGTGGCCTGGTGTTCATTGATTGCACATTCCACCAGTGCAAAGTATGAAAATTTAATTAGCGGAATAATACCACAGTTTTGCTTAAAATATTGCAATGCATACAACATTATGGGCAACATATCAGTGTTCAAAAGAGGACAAATTGTTGGTGTGCAACCTGAAAGAGATGTCCAGGTGCTAACCTGGACTGTATACCAAAAACATAAAACCACAGCTGTCCAACTCACTGCAGAATTAAATATGCAGCTCAACTCTCTTGTTTCTAAATTATTATGAATAAATGATTTTTCATAATTTAATACATTTGTTTAAAAATCACCATCGGAAAAATATTGTAAAGTTCTAAGATGTGTGCTTATGTTTTCAAGATGTAAGGGAAACCTCATGATATTTTTAGTATTAATAACATTTAAAATGTGTTTAAAAATCTTCTTTGTGACCGTATGAAGCTCAAACTAGCACGAGACAGATGTTATAAGGCATATTTAAACTAATAATAATAATACAAAAAGACACAACCATATTTCTCTTTAAGCGATCTGCAATGGTAGATGATTTTGTCTTTACTGCCCCTAAATAGTATTTACTAAATATATACACGTTGCTGTATATAACATTTGAGCTTTGAACATAAATAAGCATTTATTTAAAAAACAGATTTAATATAGATTTATGTTCATTTGTGTATTAACACTGCTTTACTGTTCACATTTGGTGCTTTTACAGCTTTGGAACACCGAGCAGTCCGATGGCACCATCTCTTTGGTTCACAGCTGCAGCATGCGACAGTATAACTGGGGCTACACTCAGTTCTCTCAGTTTAACGCTGATGACACACTCCTGCTGGTGTCAGGGGTCTACCTGGGCCCACATCACTCCTCTGCTGGAGAGATTGCAGTCTTCAGTTTGGGTAGAGACAGCTATTATATACATTGCCCACACACCAACAGTAACTGTAAGCTGATAAGTGATTGGTGCTGTTTGAATCCGTAGACAACTACACTCTGCTGTCCCGTGTGAGAAATAAGCCCTATGATGTGTTTGGCTGCTGGCTGAATGAGACTCACCTTATTTCTGGTAACCTGCATTGGATTGGCAACATGACTTCCTGCTCGGTGCTCTGGCTCAACAATGCCTTCCAGGTCTGAATTTGTTCAGTTCTTGTCTGGTCTTACACTGTGTCTAGAGCAGATGCATGTAATGTTACTAGCAATAGAAGTGTCTACAGTAGGTGTTATGTGGTGCGGCACAGCATATGACTAGCACCCCTAACTTCCCAGAGGTCATGGAATTTCTTGATTTATTATGGAATTTTAAAAAGGTCCATTCCACACATTGAATGCCAGGGAATTTATTTGTATATGATGAGGTCAGATGCAAAAACCTTTAAGTGCCGTCTGAAATTACCATCAAAAATAAGCATTATTCTCAGCCTCCATTGTTTATGTTGAGTTATTTCACTTTGAAGACCATGAAACGAACTTAATATTTGCCATTAAAGGGAAATTACTGAACCTACACACAAGAGCCTGATATAAATGCCCATTTTAGAATTAAATTTCAAACGGCATTAAGAGTAATAAAGAATAATTTATATATATATTTAACGGAGAGAAGATTTTTTCAACACATTTTTAAATATAATAGTTTTAATAACTCATTTCTAATAACTGATTTATTTTATCTTTGCCATGATGACAGTAAATAATATTTGACTAGATATTTTCCAAGACACTTCTATACAGATTAAAGTGACATTTAAAGGCTTAACTAGGTTAATTAGTTAACTAGGCAGGTAAGGGTAATTAGGAAAGTTATTGTATAACGATGGTTTGTTCTGTAGACTATCGAAAGAAAATATAGCTTAAAGGGGCTAAAAATTTTGTCCTTAAAATGATTTTTTTTTTTTTTTATTAAAAACTGCTTTTATTCTAGAAGAAAAAATATTATCAGACATACTGTGAAAATTTCCTTGCTCTGGTAAACATCATTTGGTAAAAAAAAGAAAAAATTGAAAGGGGGACTAATAATTCTAACTTCAACTGTATATCCAATCTTGGTCCTGGAGGGCCGGTGTCCCTTCAGAGTTTAACTCTAACTCTATCAAACACGCCTGCCTAGAATTTTCAACTATACCTAGTAAGAGATGGTTAGCATGTTCAGGTATGTGTGATTAGGGTTGGAGCTAAACTCTACTCTTTCCCACTCATCAACTGGCAATCACTTGCCAAATACAGTCACCAGACTAGGTTAAACATGGGAGGATAATATACATTTTACAAGCTTTGGCTTAAGATTAGATGGCAGAAAAGCTAAATATAAAGTTTGTAAACCACTATCGAGCTCTCAAATATGGGAGAGGGAGCATTTCACAGCCACACCAACAATTAGTACCTCTGATTTTTATTTTTATTTTTTCAAAAAAAAACCTTAGGTAAATTTATCATCCATTGTTGTTCTTATAGTGACTATTAAAGTTATGCAAAATAAGTGAAAACCATTTTAATATTATGCAAAGCACAACAGCAGCCGCCTTTCTGTTCTTTACAGACCATTTCAATGTGGTCATGTCACTGGCCCATGAATGTTAATGATGTTAAACTATTTCCTAACTGTAACAAGGCAATTTAATCATAACTCGATTTTAAATCAGCTATCATAACATTATTTTTCAATATGTGGACCTTTTTGGATTTTCAGAAGCTATAAAAATTTAAATTATATAAAACAGGAAATACGTTAGGACCATTGTTATTGTTTACATACCTCAAAATGGACTATAGGTCATGGAAATCAGTGAAAGTTAGGGAATTTGGTATTTGACTTAGATTGAAAACCCTGCTAGTAGTAAACCAATGCCCCGATCGATTTCTGACATTCCAAATGGTTGTTTTTTTTCACATAAAGTGTAGACAGCTTCCAACTATTCCTGAGTGTCAACAAAATTAAAAGTCGCATCTGTTATAGACACTATGTGCTAGTTCCAAAATTACCTGTAGATGAAGAACTTTAAAGCATACATTTCTTACTAGCCATGAATTTTATTTTTTATTTCATTAAAAAATGTTTTTGTATTACCCATTCCAGTGTTTCTAATCTTCCACATAGATTAATGATGAGTTAGTTATGAAAATTAAACAAAAACCAAACTTTCTGCCTATGGTGTATGGAATTATTTAGCTTCTTAGCAGTATTTCAAATTTTCACACTGTGTTACCTTTTTCCATGTTCAGGGCATTGAGTCAGAAAACGTGAACGTGGTGAAGCGTCTCTTTAAAATCCAAAACATAAATGCCAGCACCATCCGCACTGTAATGGTGGCCCACTGCCGTCGACACGACTCCCCTGACCTTCTTTTGGACTATGAAGCCCAGGCCCAGCGGACGCAGCAGCACCAGCCTCTCTTCTTTGATCTGGGAAATACAGACAGTGAAGAGGAGGGTGAAGATGATGCAGAAGAGGAGCGAGGAGAAAAAAGAATTGCAGCACATCTGCCCTCATTGAAACCATCTGGGCTTCATCATGTTTTACATGTAAGCTTTAAGAGCTACTGTCTGTAGTTAAAGGGAGAGTTCACTCAAAAATATAAATTTCCTCTCATTCTAGTGCTGAGATGCCCAATGTAGGGCCCGCGGGCCAAAGTTGGCCCATTGTAACCTTTGATTTGCCCCACCAACCCATCTGAGAAGAGAGTGTGTAAGATGGAGAGGGTTGGGACGAATGCCTTTAACACAGAGATCGTCATTTCTAATTTGACATAACCTTTTTTGTTGGTTTGCTGAGCTACAAAAAAGCTAACTGATATTAAATGTTTCAATTAAATGTTGTAATAATCAGATTTTTGAAAATGAAGACTTCGGCAAGCAAATCAAGGCAAAAACTAGTGTAATTCTGTTATAAACTAGATTGTTTTGTTTTTACTGTATTAAAGTCAGTAAAATATAAAAACAAATGACTGTATTAGTTAATATAAAGCAATGTTTTCTAGTCATTTTTTAACATTATTAAATAAATTAGGAAATCACCCATGGAAACTATATTTACCTTCGGCATACCAGCCTCAATCAAGTTTGGTTTGTGGCACTTCATAAGAAAAAGTTTGAGCACTCCTGCTCTAGTAGTTTTACTTCTGTTGCACACAAAACAAGTTAACCTGAAGAATGTTGGGAAAAAAGCAGCCAATGAAATCAGTAGTTGGAAGAAAAGTACTGTGGAAGATTTTCCAACATTCTTCAGTATATCTTCCTTTCCTGTTCAACAAAAGACAGAAAACAAGTGGATGATGAGTAAATGATCATATGGTTTTAATTTTTGGGTGAACTACCCCATGCCTTTGGAAAGATACAACTAGAATGAAATTGTGAAAAATGAACTAACATTGACTTTCAACATAATTTGTTAAAGTTTTTGGTAATATATTAAGTTGAAGAAACATCATTCTTTTAAGTGTTGAAGTCATTTTTACATTTGATGTTTTATTTTTACAGTCTAGAAAAAAATCTTGTACAGAATCTTTAGCATTTTGTTGGTGTATTTTGTATACTGCGCATGTTTTGCTGGTGTATTTTGCATACTGTGGCACAATTGCAAATATGCATCCTAATGTTTGCATTTGCCAAATTGCAAATGCAGGTCAATTGTTAGGGCTATTTCCATATGCTTGCAAAGACACAATACATAGATGGAAAAAAAGGATACCATCTTTTAATTGAGTAAACATGATTATAATAATGTTATCACTTCTTCAAAAACAGCGGTGAGGGCATAATGGAATATAAAATCAATAATTCCTTACAGATATCATAATATTTTTGGTAGTGTATATATATGATAGAAAATTACGAAAAGGATGAGTTTTAGAGCTGCTAGTTAACACTGAATCTAAACATCTTTGTATGAAATCAGAGTTGACACATCTGTGCCCATAGCCTAAGAATGGCCTCTGCTTGTTATAAAAAAAAAGACAGACATCCATGCACTACAATTGCATATTTAGTTCTAAAATAAATCACATTGTAAAAGTTTTTTTTTTTTTAAATCAAAGAAAACAGACCATAGCAAAAGGAAAACTATTTACAGTGACATTGACAGTTTGTTTATTTGCTGCCATTAGAGTTGTCAGAGCATAGCCACTCGTGAGCGGGAGTTAGAGACGAAGGTGGCCAGGCTGATGGGCAGCAGACGCACCAAAGCTCCGGAACTAAATGTGGTGTCTCCCTCATCTGTCGGAGAAGGAGAGGACATGACCTATCTGCTCTTCACCACTGGCAGCCTCACATATTCCCCTCACCAAATAGGTCAATTGCTGATTGGTTAATCTGCTTATTCCTTACATGAGGGGTATCAAACTCAATTCCTTGAGGGCCGCAGTCCTGTATAGTTTAGTTCCAACTCTGCTTCAGTACAGTTACCTGTAGGTTTCAAACAAGCCTAAAGCACTGAATTAGTTTGATTAGGTGTGTTTAATTAGGGTTGGACCAAAACTGTGCAGAGCTGCAGCTCTCCAGGAACTGAGTTTGACACCTGTATCTTGCATTGACTGTTCATATTGAGTTGATGTGTGTTTTAGGTATCAAACGGATTATGCCTGATCAAATGACAACGTGTGGTCCTGTATTGGGTGAGGAGCGCAGTTCTGAGGAATTCTTTGACTCGCTGGATCATGTGATTGACATACACGGTCACATCATCGGCATGGGTCTGTCACCTGACCATAGGTGCGTGTGTGCGTGTGTGTCTGTGCTGTTTAGCAGATGACTGATATGCAATTCATTCAGCAAGCTTATACAGCTTCAGTACATTTTTAGAGTATGATATTATCTTGCAATTGCAAAGCTAGAGTGTTTTCAGAATGTTGCTATTATATGGCATACATTGCAAGCAAAGTCACTTCCTCAAACTTGGAATAATGAATGTCCAGAGAGCTGTATTTAGATCTTTTTTAAAGTTTTAGTTAATCAATGTATTTAAAATGATGTAAAAACAGGGGGTGTCACTTTTGCACATTTTGTTGACTATAAGTTACATTGCAACTATATGCCTATATATAATTCCATTAGAGTGCCAGTAGACTGTGTGCTCCACCAACAGATATTCAATGTCCTGACTAAAAGAAACCCTGCAAGTCCAACCTCACAATCTACCAATACTCTAATGAGAATTAGTTGAGATGTAGTTGCATTGGAACCTAAAATCAAGAAAATATGTTAAAGGGGCAATCAAAATAAAGTGATACCAAACAGGGTTTCCAAGGGTGCTGGAAAAAACAAACAAAAAAAATATTAAGACCCTGGAAAAGTTTTGAAAATAAACATACATAGATACAGGTCCTTGAAAGTGTTTGACTTTATTTTGTGCAAGAAGTGCTCCATCCATTGATGTTTTTCACTTTTTGTCCTATGTATACTAGTTTGCTCGATTTATGTAAGTTACACCAATTTATACATTATGTTAAGTGTTTCCTACATAGATGCTTTGTGTTGTACATTGTCATGATGTTCACATGTACACACAAAAAGTACAACATTGCAAAAAAATAGGCTGAAACCAATGAGGGCTCTATTTGAATGATCTAGGCTCAAAGTCTAAAGCACATGGTGCAAAAGCACCAAGGGTGTGTCCGAATTCACTTTTGCTATTTTAAGGGCGGAAAATACACTTTGCGCCCCAGTGCATGGTCTAACAGTGTTGTGCTTATTCTCTTAATGAGTTATGGGTTTGTTTTGAGCAAAACGTGCATTAAACCAATCAGAGTATCGTCTTACATCCCCTTTAGGAGTCAGTTGCGTCCTGCCATGACCCATTCACTATTTACATGGTGGACTTTGTAAGTGGAAAAACTAAAAGCTTCACTAGCAAGAAAACAGTTAAACAGACCATCTGCAGCACGGGGAAAAGAACGAGCCTCCTCCATTCGGCCTGTTTAATTTACTTTTACTCTTTACTTTACTCCTTTACTTTCATGGAGTAAGGAAACAGTGTTGTACGCACTCCACTGAAGATATCCAATAGACTACATATTTAATTTAGATTTTTAAGTGCAAAGATTTGTTTCAAAACTATTTATAAATTCAGTTCTAATTTCCAGCAAATGAATAAATGAACAGTAATAACGATGTGTGGTCAAAAACAAATAAAAATATGTATAAAAAAATAATACTGCTAATAATAATAACATTATACAATTGCAAATTGTCATGAATGAACTGGAAAAAAGGCATGAAGGCATGTTTTTTGTTTATGTAGACAAATAATAATTTTTGTAACATTTTAATCCTTTAATTTTTTTATATGTAAAGATATTTTTCTATTGCTGTACATCCTGTTTGTATTAAGCAATGTGTATGCGTTTGAACCCACATAGGCCCATAACTAACGCGCTCTGCACTGAACTTTAGACCTGTTTTTAGCTGGTCAATGGTGTGGTCTAATTCAGTTCCTCAAAATAGCAACGCGTCAACATTGCGCTCTATATACCTCTATTTTAGACCAGCACACCCATGAGTCCACAAAGTAGCACAAATGAATTTGCTATTTAAACAACATGGCGCAAAACTTGAAAATTACTGTTGCGCTGGTCTGAAAATAGCAACAAATTGTCAAACATGCCTTGCGCCTTATTGTGCTGGGTGTATGTATTGTGCCCTGAAATTCAATGCTTGAAAAATGCAAGTTTGAAAGTATTTTTACATATGTAACTTTTTTTCAAGGTCCTAATTTGAAGTTAGCTAAAGTGTTGGAACCCTGTAAAAAGCTAAATGAAGTAAATTAAATGCCATGAAAAATCAAGGAAGCATTAGCAATTAAAGGGCACCTATGATGAAAATTAACTTTTGTAAGCTGTTTGGATAGATCTGTGTATGTATAGTGTGTCCACAGTAATATTGGAGTGGTATAAACACAACAAGTCTCTTTTCCTAACGTTAAAATAGGACCCTAAATTTGGTTGTATCTCATCATTTCAGAAAGGCTTGAATAAACTCCACCACAAATACATCAAATAAACTTACTTGGTATTTTTGACTAATGAGCTGTATTTCGGCTTCATCCCTGTCTGTCTCTTATCACTGACTGCTGTTCATCTGATCTAACGCAGGTGAAGCAGGCGTGCATGGGAATGGTGGGCAGGGAGAAGCAGCTCATTTGCATTTAAAGCCACAGGCTACAAAAACAGCTACACTGTACTCAGACACCAAAATGGGCAGATTCTGGAGGCTATAATAAATAATCTGATGGGTGTTTTGAGCTGAATCTTTAAAGACACATTCAGAGAGAAAAAGTCTTACATCTTTTAAAAGGGGTAAAATAGGCGCCATTAAAAGTGTCAGCTGTTATTCAGTATTTGTCTGCTCGCAGGTACTTGTATGTGAACAGTCGAGCATGGCCAGCGGGCTGTGTGATCTCCGACCCCATGTCCCCTCCACCAATCGCTGAGGAGATTGATCTGCATGTGATTGATCTTAAGAGTCTGAGGGAGGAACGCCGCAGCCTTCGAGCTCACCGGGCCTTCACACCTAATGATGAGTGTTTCTTTATCTTCCTCGACGTCAGCAGAGACTTTGTTGCCAGGTAATATACACATTGTATCAGCAGTGGCAAATTATTCAGCCAAAAATGAATACGTACTTACACAAATGGTTCCAAACCTTTATGAGTTCCTTTATTCTTTGGAACACAAATAAAGAGTATTTGAAGAAAGTGAACAACCTGTAACCACTGACTTTCATAGTAGGAAAAACAAGTACTATGGAAGTCAGTGGTTCCAGGTTTACAGCTTTCTTCGAAATATCTTCTTTTGTGTTTAAGAGAAGAAAGAAAATCAAACCGGTTTGGAACAAGTAAAGAGTGACAGTAGCATTGAGTGCATTTAATTTGCCATAGCATTCTTTAGTATTTAAAGGGATAGTGCAACAAAAGTAAAAAAATCCTGTCATTATTTACTTACCTTCCACTTGTGACAAAATTTGGCTTGACACAATAGAAGATTCATCCACTGGTTACCAACATTCTGCAAAGTTTTTCCTTTTGTGTTCAGCAAAAAAAAAAGTCATATGTTTGAAATAAGTGGAGGATGGGAAATCTAAAGACAGAATTGAAACTATAATGTGTACTGTATTGTTCATGACTAATTAAGCTTTTAAGATAATTGTAAGTGCATACTTTCAATACCATGATATTTGACTTGAAGAATACATTTAATGAGCTAATGTGCATTTCAGCATGTTAGCTTTTTACATGAGATTTTTTGTTTGGCTCTAAAAACTGTCTGATATGGGACAGTTCACTTCAGAATTAAAATACTGCCATCATTGTTACTCAAGTTTTTTTTTTTTTTTTTTTTGCTAACAAAAGAAGATATTTTAAAGAATGTTGGACACCTGTAACCAATGACTTCTGAAGTATTTGTTTTCCCTCTGTGGATGTCAGTGGTTACAGGTAGGCCCATACAAAATCTGCGTGGGCAGAAATCCACAGATTTCTGCATATTTTTAGCTCATCGAGTCTATTTATTCACTTGTGTAAATGTGTGTAAATTTATATTTATTCAGTTTTTAAATTAGTTTCAGTAATATTATTGACTAAAATGAAAATGTTTATATGGTTTATTTACAATACAGTTTGTAAAGTAATATTTTCTGTCTTTTAGTAGAACTTTTGTTTTAAAGACTTGCTTTGTTTATCAAATAAGTAGATCTAATTGGATTTGCATTGGAAACATTAAATAAGAGATAAAAAATTATTATTTTTTATTTCATATATTAAGCTTTTAGTAATGATACTCCCAGAGTCATTCCACATAAATCCACATACTTTTTACAAAATTCTCAGCAGAAATAGCAAAAATTTTATTCAACAATATATTCAAGAGGATAACAGTTTAATTAGGGCTGCATATTGGATATTGGACAAAAACTGACATTGCAATATTTAAGTTATGATCATCATTTAACAGGATGACTTGTAACTCTATTTGGAATGAATTCATCATTTTACATTGATTGGGATTATTTTACAGAGGAGTATCTGCATAAATAACAATACAATTAAACAGATACAAATTTATTTCTCTGTGGAATCTGTGGAATAATATTGAGGCACAGAAATTCTGAAATAATATATGTACATTCTTTATTGTATAAATAATTAAATACAATTTATTTTGGTTTATATACCATTTTAACCACTTGGTTTAAGTTTACTTAAAGTCACAGGTCTTAAATACATATCTAAATGAAAATCTTTCACTCTACTTTAGGGTTTAACTTTGCGATGACCCCAGTAGTCACATGTTCTGAACTGTGGTGCTGATTTACTATAATACCAACTTGACATTGCTAATCCTGTGATGTGACTATTGCAGATTCACACATTGCGATATTGATGTTGAAATGATATATTGTGCAGCCCTAAATGTATTAAATTTAAAGAATATATAAAAATAAAATAAACGTTCAGTCTTTTTCATTTGAATCTTCTATGACTTACTTAAAGCGTATTTAATCATGTTTTTTGTGTTTTATAATTATTAGATTACTTGATCCATTTTATTTCTTGAAGTTACCACTTAGTACCCCCTTGCAGACCCCAGTTTAAAAAAAAACAACAACAGCTTTTTATGACTTTAACTTTGCAGAAGGTCAGAGGAAGTCATACAGACTGCAATCACAGTGGCATTTGGTATAAGAGCAAGATGCTTCAGCTTAAACTACACTCACTGGCCACTTTATTAGGTACACCTGTCCAACTGCTCATTAAAGCAAATTTCTAATCAGCCAATCACATGGCAGCAACTCAATGCATTTAGGCATGTTGACATGATCAAGACGATATGCTGCAGTTCAAACTGAGCATCAGAATGGGGAAGAAAAGTGATTTAAGTGACTTTGAATGTGGCATTGTTTTTGGTTCCAGACAGGCTAGTCTGAGTATTTCAGAAACTGCTGATCTACTGGGATTTTCACAAACAACCATTTCTAGGGTTTACAGAGAATGGTTTGAAAAAGAATATATCCAATGAGCGGAAGTTTTGTGGGCACAAATGCCTTGTTAATGCCAAAGGTCAGAGGATAACGACCAGCTGATAGAAAGAAAACAGTTACTCAAATAACCACTCATTACAACCGAGGTATCCAGAAGCGCGTCTCTTAACACAGAGCATGTCCAACCTTGAGGCGTATGGGCTACAGCAGCAGAAGACCACACCGGGTGCCACTCCTGTCAGCTAAGAACAGGAAACTGAGGCTACAATTCACACAGGCTCACCAAAACTGGACAACAGAAGATTGGCAAACGTTGTCTGGTCTGATGAGTCTCAATTTCTGCTGCAACATTTGGATTGTAAGGTCAGAATTTGGCATCAACAACATGAAAGCATGGATCCATCTTGCTTTGTATCAACGGTTCAGGCTGCTAGTGGTGGTGTAATTGTCTGGGGGATATTTTTTTGACACACTTTTGGCCCATTAGTACCAATTGAGCATCGTGTCAATGCCACAGCCTACCTGAGTATTGTTGCTGACCATGTCCATCCCCTTATAACCACAGTATACCCAATTTCTGATGGCTACTTTCAACAAGATAACGCATCATGTCATAAAGTGCGAATCATCTCAGACTGGTTTCTTGAACATGACAATGAGTTCACTGTACTCAAATGGCCTCCACAGTCACCATTCTCAATCCAATAGAGCAACTTTGGGATGTAATGGAACGTCATTTGTGATGTCAATATGGGCCAAAGTCTCAGAGGTATATTTCTAGTACCTTCTTGAATCTATGCCACGAAGAATTAAGGCAACTCTGAAGGCAAAAAAGTGGTAAGGTGTACCTAATAAAGTGGGCAGTGAGTGTATGACATCATTCAGTCTGAGAGTGTCAGACATTATTAATATTTTCTTGTCAGTTTCAGAATTTTCCACACATCACCAAGTAGAAAGTTGGAATTTCTGCCATCATTTACAAGGTCTGCAAGTGTGAAGCCTAGTTTTAAAATGTTTCCATTTGATCAGATCTTACAAGCCGAGTAATCCAGCCTTTACTAAATATTTACTTTTATGTTTAGTACAGTATGCTAAAAGTGAGATATAACAGCAGTATTACTATGGAAATGGTTTATTACTGAAATACTGATTCTCAGAAATAGATTAAATGTTTCTAGTTGCACCTACATTTTTGTTTTTATTGCGAAAAATGTTTTCCTGCTGATATGCTATTCAAAGGAACCAAACATATGAGTGGCAAGTCAAAAAAACGGCAGTAAACATAGTCTTATGTGTGTCCTTTTGGAAAATCATGGCAATATTCATATAACAACATCATATTTTATATCGGGAGTCAGTATAATTAATACCTACAATTGTCACTTTTTTTCCACATGCCACATCTTTATAGATTAACACCAGTACAAAACTGTAGTAGAATGTAGAAGTGTAGAATCCTCCTAACACCTTTAGATGTTTTCATTTAGTGTCATTGTGTGTGCAGTGGTGCAGAGGACAAGCACGGTTACATCTGGGACAGACACTACAATATCTGCCTAGCGCGCCTGCAACACGATGACGTGGTCAACTCAGTGGCCTTCAGTCCAGCAGACCAGGAGCTGCTGCTTTCTGCCAGCGATGACTCCACCATCAAAGTGTGGCGGTCACCACGCATGGTGCGCCTCAGCCAGGCCCCCCGACCCCCATCCCGCGCTCACAAACTGCTTTCCTCCTTGCTCGGCCACAGAAGTATTAACGTAAACGGTAAGCCCTGACCATCACACTGGCGCATTTATAACAAAAACCTAGAGACTGACACTCCCTGAGCAGAGAAGGTCATGCGTGAGGTCAAGAATGGGAGGATGGGGAGGAGGAAGACACTTAGTGGCACTACTAAAGAATGTACTGTGATCTACCAGATCCCTGAAAGATGAATAGAGAATCAGTTTTTTGTTTTATTTAACGTCACCTCAAATGGACATGAAACATGGAAGGTGAACTTCAATAAGATGTGACTTCAAGAGCAAAGAAACAAGAATATTATATGATGATATATTATGGTTCGTTTTACAACTCCCCTAATGTTAGACAGTTGAGTTTGAATCCATTCAGCCGATTTCTGGGTCTTCTTAGTCGATATGGCTATTCTCTCTCTAGGAACCTTGCGCTAAAGTTCCCAGCAATAACTATCGAGAAAATAGCAACTTTTCATTTTCTGTCAATCTTAGTAAACAATGAAATTACAGAAAATTCAAGCTTCAAATAGGAAAATTATTGACAGTTTTTGAGCGAGATGCTGACGGTCTAATCTGATTCAATGTTCTAAGCTAAGCTAAACATGCTCCTCGCCAGACCAGAGATCAGCTGAATAGATTCAACAATGGTAATACTCTAGGGGAGCTGAAAAATGAGCCATAATATAATAAATTAATAATTTCCCCCAAAAAAGTAGAGCGTTGCTTTAAAGGGGAAGTGAAGCACAAGTTTACATTATTTTGTACATTGGTTTCCACTTTAATGAAAATATATTAAACAAACTCGATTAATAAAACCATTTAGCAGAAAACGGCATGTTTTACTATAGTTATTAAACCTAGGCTGCCGCCATCTTGGAATATCATTGTGTCTGACGTCATGGGGTTGGTTCCGTTCCCACAGCTGAACAGATACAGTGGAAATAATGGACTGAACACGGAAACTGTAAAGCCTAATTTAATGCAATGCGTGAAGTTGTGGATGTGGAGCTGCTGCAAATACAAACATCAGATGTGTGTCTAATATAAAAGTATATTTATTCTATTTTTACTCTTTTAATTACTGATCATTTGATGCGCTTTGATCCATTCTCTGTATTCCGCTGCCTGTCTGGGTTTGAACAATGTTGAGCGATCGAGCTGATCGACTTTAAGAGGGAATATGTCTTGAAATAATCCACAGAGATGTGACTTAGTAAAGCGTGAAGGTATGTATCATTTTAATCATTGCATTAGTCTGAAAGTAAATCCCCTCGTCAGGCAGCGCTGGAGCAGCATGAGAGAGTGGACCACAGCGCATCAAACGAAAGATATTAACAATAGAAAAATACACAACTTAAGACACTTAAATGCTTGTATTTGTTGTATTTGCACCAGCTCTGTGATGCCCGTCCACAACTTCATGCATTGGGTTAAATTAGGCTGTCCAGTCTCTGTGTACAATCATGGTTGAAACCCAGACAGGCAGTCAGGCATTGTAATACAGAGAATAGAGCAAAGCGCATCAAATGATCAGTAATTTAAAGTGAAAAAAATAATAAATATATATACTTTTATATTAGACACACATCTGATGCTTGTATTTTTGCAGCAGCTCCACATTCACAACTTCACCCATTGCGTTAAATTAGGCTTTACAGTCTCCGTGTTCAGTCCATTACTTTCACTGCATCTGTTCAGCTGAGGGAACAGAACTAACCCCGTGACGTCAGACAGCAACATTCCAAGAAGGCGGTACCCTAGGTGTAAAATCTATAGTAAAACATGCCGTTTTCTGCTAAATGGTTACATCGAGTTTGTTTAATATATTTTCATTAAAAAGGAATCCAGTGTACAAAATAATGTAAACTTGACTGAGTGCTTCATTTCCCCTTTAAGTTTATTTTCACACATGTGTGCAGTTGTTAAAACTAGTTAACTGTTTTGGTTGCGTGAGCATGTCTGCACATTTTTAAAGTTTTTTTTTTCCTCAGCACCTTGTGTAATAGGTGTTACTAAAATACTTGATGGTCTGAAGAACAAGAATGTGATCAAATCATTTAAATATTCACTAATGGGAAAACAAAACTACAGAGGAACAATGATGGGTCATTTGTGTTGATCTTTGGTTCAGTTTGACAGGCTACAGAATGACAATGCAAGTGTTTACATCTGAGGTTCTCCATCTATGCCTTTATTAATAAAATCAGTTGTGTATTTTGGCATACAGGTGTTATATTGAAAATTCCAAAGACAGTAAAAGCCTTCTTGTTGAACGTTCAGTGCTTTATACAATCATTCTGTTTTAACAATGCACCATTGCTACACTTCTGTTATGGTGGCAGGTTTATTTTTATAATTAAAGGGATAGTTCAGCCAATTGTCATTTATTTTCCCTCGTGTGGTTTTAAACCATTGTGTTGAACACAAAAGAAGAAAGTTCAACTGAAAGAATAGGTTTTGAAAAAGTGAAGGGTAACAATTTTTGCAGATTGAATTGTCAAAATGACCAAATACCAGAAGAAAAGCTCTGGTTGACTGCACACTATTACCTTCTCCATGATCAATTTTATACAACTTAATGTCTCTGACTGTTACTGAACGCAAAATATCAGGATGTTTTGCTACACCCAGAGGCATGTTTAAAAGGATAGTTCACCAAAAATTTTAATTAACCCACTATTTAATCCAAGAAAGCTGAAAACCTGTAACCATTGATTTTTGTAGTAGGAAAAACCGATACTATGGAAGTCGATGGTTACAGGTTTCCAGCTTTCTTCAAAACATCTTCTTTTGTGTTCAACAGTAGGAAAAATGGAGCTACTAAAGGGTAAGTAATGGCAAAATTGAACGTTTTGGGTGAACTAACCCTTTAACTCACACTTTACCAGTCGTAAATATTCAGCAAAGGTGCTCGTTTGTTATTATCTCTGATGTCATGAAATGCACCCCCTATACATAAAGCTCATCTGTAAACTGGTCAATCTGTTACTCGTGTGTAAGTGTGTTTGTGTGATGGCTTATTGTTGGTTTCATTTTGATTCCTTAAGTTATGTCTGATCTCTTGGAACAATTCAGTTTGTGTTTAGTTTCCTGCATTTGTCTGTGCGGTCGTAAGTACATCCGTTTTGCTTTAATGGACCTGGTTCTCTGAGCTTGTGAATCTGATTTTCCCAGCCGACCTTTGCTTGTTCGCCATCGTTAGATTTTGTAGAATTGTGAAATGTGTAAAATTGATTTGATCTATTAAACGTTTTTCTTTTATCAGATCCAGTGTATCTTTTTATTTTAGTTTTTGGCGTTTTAAAGAAAGAATTAAATACACACCTGTAAGAGCATGCTCGTTTTATTATGTTTATTGCTGAAACAAATGGTTTAACAAATCTTCCCCACCCCAAAAAAACACACACATTACAATGATCCATAATCCACATTCACAGAAATACTCTTCTTCATAATGTTTGTATTTTATATCTATTAAACTCCAATTATCATTACAGTAACGTATTTCATGTGATTTTTTATTTTATTTTATTTGTTCCCTGTAAAAATGTTAAATAATATACATGGTTTAACAAATTCATTCATTTTCCTTCGGCTTAGTCCCTTTATTCATCTGGAGTAGCCACAGCGGAATGAACCGCCAACTTATCCAGCATGTTTTACACAGCGGATGCCCTTTCAGCGGCAATTAAGTACTGGAAAACACTCATTCGCACACATACACTACGGCCAATTTAGTTTAATCAATTCACCTGTATCGCATGTCTTTGGACTGTGGGGGGAACCGGAGCACCCGGAGGAAACCCACACATACACAGGGAGAACATGCAAACTCTACAGAGAAAGGTCTTGTGGTCCAGCTGTGAAGCAATAGTGCTAACCACTTAGCCACTATGCTGCCCGGGCTGCTGTCAATTTGTAACATTTAATGAAGAAGAATGATATCAATTAAAAGTACACTACGGAGTACCCCACTGTGGAGAAACCCACGGCAACACAAGGAGAACATGCAAACTCCAAACAGAAATGCCATCTTGCCCAGCTCGCGACAGTGCTAACCACTGAGCCACCGTGTCACCTTAACAATTCATTTTAATTTAAAAAGATGCATAATAAAAGTCTTCATTTTATTGTTTGTTTGTGTTTTATAATTATTAGATTCCATTTGAACCTTTATTTGACCTCATTGTATTAGTTTATATTTTGTCCTTTTAGTGATCAATGTAAGAATGTCCAAAAAAACAAATGTGGAAGTTGATATTTTATTTAGTCTTTTATAATAAGATTGTTAAAGAACTGCTTAATCAAAAAAGAAAAACTATGTATATATTTTTACAGTAATCAAGTATTGTTAAATCATAAAATAGAAAGTATGTTAATATCTAAAATGATTGAATATATGAGTATAGTACAGGTATGCGCCAAAAAATGTGAATATTAGAAAATGAAATTAGAAAATTGTGTGTTATATTAGTTCACCACACACAAAGTGAAATATTTCAAGCATTCATTTGTTTTAATTGAACTGATTATGGATTAAAGATGAGCAAAACTCAAATCTAGTTTTCAAAAAAATGTTGAATACCATGACAATGTTCAACATTGTAGGCTCCCAGTGTCTCAATCTAGTCCGCTAATTAATGCAAAGCCTTGAAATTGTCTCAGTCTGGCTTAGTAGGCTTCAGAATCACGGGGAAGACTGCTGACTTGACGGTTGTGCAGAAAACCATCGATGGAAGCCTCCATAAGAAGGAAAAGTCTAAAAAGGCAAGTACAAAAGAAGCTGGATGCTCACAGAGGGCAGTATCTAAGTATATTAATTGAGTGTTAAGAGGAAGCGGAAAATGTGGCTAGAAAAGGTGCACAAATATGACCGCAGCCTTGAGAGGATTGTCAAGCAAGGGCGACTGAGGCTGGTGTCAGAGCATCAAGAACCACCACATATCAAGTCCACATTCAACGCAGCTCTATACCAGGACGTTTTAGAGCACTTCATGTTTCCTGCTGCAGACAAGCTTTTTGGAGATGATGACTTTATTTTCCAGCAGGACTTTGGACCTGCACACAGTGCCAAAGCTACCAGTACCTGGTTTAAGGTCTATGCCATCCCTGTTTTTAATTTGCCAGGAAACACACCTGACTTAAACCCCATAGACCCTTTTCACAAGCCTGTTATAACTCATTTAACGGTCATCAGCATCTTAAATCCTTAAAGGTTTTTAATATTTAGATTTTTTTTTTACGTATGAACATTTATATGCATTTATGTGTGTATTATATCATCTTTGCTTTAAATGGAAAAAAAAAAACTGATTACCACTTGTGCGAGGTGTTTCTAATGCAGCATCTATGGGACAGGACAGTAAATTTGACGTTATTCTCTCCTCTGGCTGCCGTCATCAGTCTCCCACAATTATTTTTCCTTTTTCTTTTTTTCTTTTACTTTATAACATCATCGTGGAGTTTTTTTCTCTCACGATTTGAGCAAATAAGATAGTTAAAAAATAATTAGTTGTATTTCCATTCACTGCGCTCTATGTTTTCCCAGCTATGACAACTTCTGCTACTTAGAAACCCGGAAATGTGAAAAGGGTCTATAGAAAATCTATGGGCTATTGTCAAGAGGAAGATGAGGGAACCCGAAATGCAGATAGGCTGATATCAAAGCAACTTGGACTACCATAACACTTCAATTGTGTCAAAGGCTGATCACTTCCATGCCACATCACCTTGATGCTGTAATTAGTCCTAAACAAGGTCTAACAAAGTACTAAGGACATAATACACAACATTAACACACTTTTCAGAAGGCCAGCATGTGTTTAAGATCCTTTGTTTATTGGTCATGTGAAATATTCTAATTTTGTGAAATATTGGATTTGTTTTTTTTTATCTTTAATCCATAATCATTCAAATTAAATCAAATGAAGGCTTGAAATATTTCACTTTGTGTGTACTGAACTAATTTGGAAATAAATGGCACATACCTGTATAAAGAGTAAAGTAAAACATAATATGTATAAGAGAAATACAAACGAAAAAGATAATGCTGTTTTTTTTGTTTTGTTTTGTTTTTTACCTAAGAGCAAAAGCAAACTAATATCCAAGCAACAGTTCCTTTAACGATTAAAGCTGAGCAGCATTTATAATACAACCAATTCACCTGCTAATAAACAGCTTTACAAAGATCAATGCTAGTAATAATTAGCTCTCTTTTATTAGGGTTGGGTGTCGATTAAACATCTGCAGCAATATATTCTGTGAAGCCATTTAACATGTCAGAGCAATCAAATTCATCTTTTAGACCAGCATTTTATTTTAGCTACTAGTATTGTAGCTTTATGCAGCTTACAAACCATCCCAACAATCCATTTCCAGGAGCTAAATGATTCTCGCAGCACTTATTAATAAGTGTATTCATGTAAAATAATTTCCTCTATTATTAAACCAGTCTAGTTAGTAAATGCAGAGTGGTCATTATTATAGCAGACTATTTATACTCTGTTCTTTCAGCAAAAGATCATAACTTTAAGCAATGCAGTTAGAATCTGAACTGCATCCCAGTATAATAATTTAATATTGCATTCAACTACTAAAAGTAGTTATATAGGTCTAGTAAAAATATATTGTATAAATACTGTATATAAATATATATATTGTGTATTAAATATTCAATTATATCACAATTATTGATGTGGAAGTCTCTTTGCGACATCATTTTGCATATAATAAAATAATAACACTTAAGGTAACACTTTAACATGAACTAATGGAGCCTTATTGTAATATATTACCTAACATCAACCAACAATGAACAACAAATTACTGTATTTATTCACCGGTCTTAATGTTAATAAGCGAAACTTTGGATTATAATAATGCAAGTAATCTATTAGTAATCTCCACACATTAAGGAACAGAACCTTAAATGTGACCAATATTCTAATAATAATAATAATAATATTTATAAAAATCCTAATAATCATGTTATTATCCTTTATATTATTATTTTTATTATGTAATATTTTAATAATGTGTCTTCCGCAGCACATCTATGATACAATAATATCATCAATTGTTATTATGAGTGATCTATTTGGTCTTATAAGCCGGTGAGGTCGACTATGGCTTTAATAAATATGGTGTCATCTCTCAAATATGAGCTTTTGCCTGCCAGCTTGGCGAGGGGGCAGAAGAGAGGACAGCCACTGGCTATATTCATCTCACTGATGGGTCTCTGGAAGGATGTGGAGCTCACGTCAGGCCTGAAGGCATCAATGATGTGCTCTCTGTTGTTTTGGTCTAACAGCATCAATGTCACCTGGGAGAAATGAACAGAGAGAGAGAGCGACTGGAATTACAAACCATGTAATAACTGGTAGTGTTGTCAAAAGTATTGAGGTTCGGTACCAAACAGTACTTAAATGTAAAAAAATGGCTAACATTTGAGTACTTAACAACAGTGATGGGAATAATGGCGCTTAATAAACAGCATTACTAATGGCGAGACTTTTTTTAGTAATGAGTGATCAAATGAGTTACTGTTTCCCCTGTTACAAAGCCGTGGCTGTTACTGACAATAAAATGTGCATTACTACAATTGAGAACACTGAAACGGTTTTCATGCGAGCAGCGTCTCTCTCTCAGCCACAGGACCTCTCTTTCTCTGGGGTGGGTGTGTGTGTTCGGGGCTGGGGCGGGACATTTACACAAACTGTCTGTTTTCAAAATAACACATATATGATCGTTTTAATAGAAGCTTAGATAAATTTAAAAATAAACAAATATACAGTTGTTGTAATCTCACTTGGAAATGTGGCCAAACATATGCCTGGGGCATCCATATTAAGGATGTGGATTGGCAGATTTTGTGTTTTGTTCCAATTGGCCTGTTTTACATTCACAGGATTTACAAAAGTACAAGGAAGCAATAGTGTATGAAGCTCAACTTATGTGACTCTTATTATTCAGATATGCTTAGCCCTTACAAAAAATAACTGCATTAAACTGAAGTAAAACTGCAGTACAACAGCAGTATTTAGAAGTATAGCTGCAATAGAATTAAGTACAATTGCAAAATTGCAATACAATGAAGTATAAACACAGTTCAAATACAGTACAATAAAGTTCAACAACAGTATAAGTTGCAGTAAACTGTGGTAAAAATAAGTAAACTCCGTCTTTACTGCATTTGTGCTGCTGTAGTTTAATATGTGTGGTAAGAACTGTACTACACGTGTGTTGTAAGGGGTTTGTTCTTTAACATCTTTCAACAATATTTAGCACTTTTTTCAGGGATGTTTTTTGGATTCAATTAATTTTCTAATTAGAATTTTAAGTTCATTTGCAAAAACAAATAATAAAAAATAACAGCAGTAGCCTATATACAATGATAACTGTGGCTAAATTAAATGCAACTGCAAAATGAGGAATATACACAGTTCAATGACAATACAATAAAGTTCAGCAGCATTAAAATCTGCAGTACAACTAAAGTAACATTAAATAGCAATACAGCTGAAGTACTGAAACTTAATTTGGAAATCATTGTCCACTGAGCAGGAAAAGTAGTAGTTGTACTGCAGTTGTATTGTATAAGTACTTCAGTACCATTGCAGTACTTGTATTGCATTATAGCAGTAGTATCACTTCAGTACTATTGCAGTAGTTGTACTGCAGTTGTACTGTAGTAGTAATTCAGTTGAACTGCAAGAGTTGTACCGCCGTTGTACTGTAGTTGTAATTCAGTTGTATTGCAGTAGATGTACTGCAGTTGGTTGTATTTGTAGTACTTCAGTTGTATTGCAGTAATACTGCAATATACTTAAATAATGCAGTTTTTTTCGTGTCCAAAAACTGCACTTTTCAGATGTAACTAAAACTGCAGTATTTCTTTAAAAAACTGCAGTATTCTTTTTTTTTTAAAGGACAGTAATTTTTTGTAAGGGTGTGAGAGAAAGTGAAATAGTAAAAAGAAGATTTACCTTCTGGCTGAAGGGCCACTTCAGCAGTGCATCATATTTGCCTTTCATGACCACAAAGAACAGAGAGAGATGAGAGCCTCGACCTGTGCCATCACCATTCAGGTAGAGTCTCAGACACATCTTATACCCATATTTACTGGAGTAAAATGCTGGAGAACAAAGAAAAGTCATCAGGCAGGATCAAAAATAAGTTAACCACACAAATAAACTAAAATTAACAGTTTCAACTGATTACATTTCACAATTCCTCAACTGACAAAGTTGAAAATGGCATACTCAGCCATGTAAGGTGGGAATGGCAAACTTTCGTGCAATTATTTAATTAATATTATTAGTTATTTTTTCAGGTTAATCTCTGTACTGGGCCCGGCTGACCACTATGCACTTGTTAAATTGTGACATATGGAATATTGTTTCCAGGTCCAAGTTGCTACTCATTTAAATTGAGAAAATTATTATTTATGACCACTTTCTAGTCTTTTTTTTTCTACTTAAAATCATGGTGTCTTTAGACTTGACACCAATATTTTAACAATTTAGAAAAAAAATGTATCACTTTCTGGCCATCTGATATTATATATATATATATATATATATATATATATATATATATATATACATATATATATATATATATATATATATATATATATATATATATATATATATATATATATATATATATATATATATATATATAAGACTTTTGTCAGGTAGTGTGTGTATGTATGTATGTATGTGTATATATATATATATATATATATATATATATATATATATATATATATATAAATACACAAACTACCTGACAAAAGTCTTGTTGCCTATACAAGTTTTAGGAGCATCAAATAATAACTGAACTTCTAGTTGATTATTTGGTATCAGAAGTGGCTTATATAAAAGGCAAAGGCCTCTAGATTACGCTTATTTGACCATAATAAAATATGATCATGCTTTGATTTTTAATTATTTAATTAGGAATGTGAGGTCTGACTTTGCTTAGACAAAAGTCTTGTCACTTAACAGAAATAATGTAGAGTATAGAATATAAAGTTATGGTGCAGTGGAAAACTAATTAATATTGTATAAAACTCCCATGAGCCTGGAGGACTGCATCCATACATCTCTGCAATGACTCAAATAACTTATTAATAAAGTCATCTGGAATCCCAGAGTTCATCAAGATTCTTTAGATTCATCTTCAATGCCTCCTTCTTCATCTTACCCCTAGACACGCTCAATAATGTTCATGTCTGGTGATTAGTGTGGCCAATCCTGGAGCACCTTGACCTTCTTTGCTTTCAGGAAAAAGTGTAATGATGTGTAAGCTGAAGTATGAGGAGTGCTATCCTGCTGAAGAATTTGCCCTCTCCTGTGGTTTGTAAGGTAATGGGCAGCACAAATGTCTTGATATCTCAGGCTGTTAATGTTGCCATTCACTCTCGCATGGCCCCATACTGAATGTAACCAAACTTGACTGATTTCTGCGATAATCTTGGGTCCATGTGGGTCCAGTAGGTCTTCTGCAGTATTTGTGATGATTGGGATGCAGTTCAACAGATAATTCATCAGAAAAATCTACCTTCTGCCATTTTTCCAAATGATCAACTAGAAGTCAAGTTATTATTTTTTGTTCTTTTATATATATATATATATATATATATATATATATATATATATATATATATATATTGCCATCATGATTTTTTAAAGTATTACAAAGCTTTTTAAATGTTTATTAGTACCATGTGCTGAGCATCCCCCGTATAGTTCAATGGAGTGCTTGAACACAGAATCTGAATCGTTTACAATAAACATTGTTTACGGTAATACAAGTCCTATTACAATCCATTTTTTGTTATAATAACAATGCCCTTACCCCCTTTAGATACAAAAAATGTGGTGGCATAACCTCTTTTATCATTCTGGGCTGATCATAGAATTATCTGTGCTAATCGACATTATGCAACAAATGCTGTTTATTGAGCCTAAAGTTCACATGAGACTTTTATTTCAATATGTTCATTTTGATTGAAGATTACCAAAACAAACACATTTTTCCAAAAAAGATTACATTGCATGGAATAATTTTTACCCTAAGTATAAGAATGTGAGCTAGAAAACTAAACAATGTAATTTTTGATTTCACATGGACTTTAACCTGTATAAAACTTGTAATGGCCTTTTATTCTAATCTTAATCTTACCAGGTGAGAACATGGCAGGTGCTCGGCCTGCCACTGCATCTTGCCTGCGGCGAGAGAATTCCGCTATTTTCCAAATGAAAACCCCATCATATGTACAAAACTGCAGCTCCCGCAAAGACTGCTCAGATTCTGCTAACTGCAGGTCTCGCATGGTTAACGTCCGTTCCAACTGTCGCACCTTCAAGAGTCATCAAACACAGAAAGAAGAAAAAACATGGTCATGAAGCTGCTAAACAGCAATGTACTAGTGTGGCAACAATATGCTAACATTTGAAAGCTACTTCTACATAATCCTTTCTTGCCAGATGTAAAGACAATTGGGGATGAATATAAATAGTCTCTGGTTCACTGGTGTGTCATTAAATTGAAAAACTGTTTCATCATCAATTGATTAACTGCTAAACAGCAATGTAGAAGGATAAGTGAGCCACTAATGCGTCTTCAATAAATTGACCAAATGATACCTCAGTGGTGTCTATGATAATTTGTATATGGATTCTGCAGTTTTAATGAAGGTAAATGTAACTTTAAAAAAATCAAAAGACCTCTTTAACACAATTTTAAGTATTTACTTTGACGGAAACACAAAATGTCAGTATGTTCTCAAATGATGTGTCTTTTAAACTTTCTTAACTAATGATCAACTGATCCTTTACGTGGACTTTAACATCCCACATGAATAAAAGGCCATGACAGAGACAGCAAAGGCTCTTCTGCTGGTAAAGGAAAGACACATGTCTGTGTTTCACCAGGAACAGCCAAATGGAAACAAAGCATGTCTGTTTGATAGTAAATGGCTTCCACTGGTAATCAAACATCTGAACTTTAATTTGAACAAAAATGGCTGGATTTTAAATAAAGAACAACTCATGCCAAAATTAACATATAAATTTGCGAAGTATGCAAACCCATATGATTTACTCTCTTCTATGCTGCACACAGACCTGTGTAATCCAAATTTCAAATTATTAGGGACATTTATATCACAATTAGCCATTTACACCTTTCTACTCAATAGTACTGCTGTGCAACCTGTGGAGTAGATGATGTACATTTTTGTCCATTAACAGTAGTGCCCCAGTGACAAGTTGTTATAACCTTAAATGTACAATTGAGTATTTAAGATTTTTTTCTGTTCAATTTCAGTTCAAAAATCATATAGGCTGCAGGAAGCATTCATCACGTATAGTACTTTTCTATGTAACAAAATCAATGGCAAAAGTATTGAAATAAAAAGGTGGTTGAATAGCACTAACTGAAAAAAAATTCATTGAATTAACAACTGCTTGCACTTGAATTGCCGGAGTTTGTAATTTTAGGTCCTGAAATTTAACATTTAAGCTGTGAATATTTCAATTCAAAACACAATTTCATACTTAAATTCAATACTTCATATTCAACTTCCAAAATATTCAGTTCTGTTTAAAAATACGAAGTATAATATTTAAAAGATAATTTTCAGTTAAATTTATTTCAGTTAAAAAAATAGCTTCCATAAATTCAGTGGTTCAAATTCGGCTGTTAAAATTCGACATTACATCCGGGAACTGCAGGAAAAGCAATAGATAGCAGATTCAATAGATCGCAGATTGCTTTTCCACCAGCAGATGAAGATGGACCAACTTAAGATTTTTAAACCAGTAAATAGGTAAGGAAAAAAGCACAAAAGTAGCATTTAATATTAATATCAGTCTTGTAACTCACCGAGCAGGGGTGAACCAAGTGTGCCACACACCTGCTTTTGAGTGCTGTTAGATCGCCCCCTGTGCAGTATAAGTCATAAAGCCCGCCTCCTCCGTGTTTATGAACAAGACTTGAGCCCAAATAAAAAAATTTATTACACTTGCAATAAAATGTCCCGAAAGTTGGTATTAGTCAATTAGGCACTGGTTATCAAGCTGATGTAGGTTCAGATCTTCATTTTTGTAAAGAATATGTTTTTAGCCAGTAATTTAATGCTATAAAAAAGGGGCATGCCATCGTGATTGACAGTTGTGAATGACAGTTTCTCAAAGCAGACCGTCGGAGCTTCGGGAAGAGATTGAAGTGTTATTATTCCATTTCTGAGTTATTTTACCATGATAAAATGAGTTGTTTATCAGTAAACTATACTTTCTGACATACAGGATCTGATGGAACACTTTATTCAGTAAGGTCAGGGCTTTATCGGGCTTTATTAGTTTGCTGATACTCGCCTAGCCATGACGGGGAAAATACAGGTGATCGCTATCTAGCAGTAATTCTCTTTATAGGTCTGAAATAATAATTAGGAAGACAAAACTAATGTTAGCCTATCTCCACATTGATCTCCTGCAACGTTATTCGAACATGATTTACAGGACGTCTCTGACATTTTGAGTTTCGGCAGGTTGTCGAGTTAATCTACTGAATTTGCTGTTATAAAATATAAATGTTCTAGAAACCGAATCTTATATAACAAATAGAATTGCAAATGCTATATATTATTTATATGTATCATTTACCTTTGGCTTTTTATTTGAAAACTCCTAATAATAATATAAGAGAAATATTTTTTCGTGCTCATAGGTGAGTCTAACTCAGGCTAGAGTGTATGAAAGATCGTTTATTTCTGCAGTTCAACATGTATTGCTTTGATTAAATTGTAACAGCTTACATCACACAGTTTTTTTAATAAATCATATAATATTGCATGTTTTTAAATGTAAGTGCTTATATTTATATTAGCGAGCCTTTGTTATAGTGCAGATACTGGCGGTCAAATGAGAAGTTTGGGGGGCGTAGTTGATTTGACTTACAAGCGTTTAGTTAGAAGCTAGATTCCGCGGCTCGGCCTCTGGCTCCATCTGGTTTTCCTTTCTGCGCATGCCCAGGCTTCAATTTCAGCAGTCTTTTGAGACAGTTTGTGCCCGTCACGAGGCATTTTGCCTTCAAAGCGTTCTATGGGAAAAGGCACTTTTGCGTTGTCCATATTTTTTTACAGTCATTGGGGTGAACCTGTGATACTAAAGTTAAAGACGCTTAACGAGTAGGCAACAATAATAATAAAAAATATATATATTATATATATATATATATATATATATATATATATATATATATATATATATATATATTGCTGGATCACCTCTTGAGATCTCCCAGCGTGATCCCCAGCTGGCTTTTATTACATTAGGGCAAATATAAATGTCCAAAATATCATTTACTCATTTTAGGCCTAGTCATAAATCTTTTTTTAGCCTACTTATAATGTCCAAGACTGATACTAATATTGCTACTTTTGTGCCATCATTGGTTTTCATCATTGATTTTGTTACATTCCGTCATTTCTCCATTTTCTATATGAAAAAGAATGGTGTTAACAACTTATTTTTCCCCTTTGGTGCTCCAGGCTTTTAACAACAGCAAGTTAGAGGAGGAGAGATAATGGGCAATATTTATAAGATATCTCTAAAGCTTTCCACCTGCCCACTGTGGAACAAGACTGTTGAATACATCATGATTTTGTTACCTGCAAGGTGAGAGCCTCGAATCATGCTCGGACACATAGCAGAGCATCAAAACCATCTCTGCAGTCCGAAAGGAAAAACAATCCTATAAATCCAACATACCAAGTGTTTTTGCACACCTATTTTGGTGCATCATTTTCTGCACAGTGTGTGTAATACCTTGTTTGACAAGTTCTCAATCTTTTCCTGGTCTAGCCGATGTTGCCGGGATAGCGCCTCCATGTTGAGGGCTGAGCGTTCCACCTCTTTATTCAAGACACACACTATGTTCTCCAAAGTTGTGACTTTTTTCTGCACACCAGGACCGCCTCCTCTTCCTGCATTATGAGCTCCTGCGGGTGGTGCATCTTCAGGTCCACGATACAATCCCAGCCCAGCGTCTTCCTGCCACTCTCCAGCCCCTTCTGCTCGCAGGCGCATGGAGGATAGCACAGCTAACATCAGACGCAAATGCTCCATTATGCTGGTTTGCTCATGCTCCTGTTGCTTGCCATTGTCAACCTATGTACAAAATAAGCACACAGATTTTTTATAGAGAAGATATACAGTTGAAGTCAAAATGATTAGCCCTCCTGTGATTTCTTTTTCAAATATTTCCCAGGTAATGTTTGAAATTTTTCACAGTATTCTCTATAATTAAATAATTATTTGTTTTATTTTTTGGCTAAAATAAAAGCAGGTTTCAAACGGGTGGTTCACTACGATATCATATGTTAAACTTTAAAATGGTAAAAAAATAAAAACTGCTTGTATTTAGCCGAAATCAAACAAATAAGACTTACTCCAGAAGAAAAAAAACATTATCAGACATACAGTGGAAATTTCCTTGCTCTGTTAAACATCATTTAGGAAATATTTAAAAAAGAAAAAAAATTCAAAGGGGGGCTAATAATTCTGTCTTCAACTGTATATGAAAGACACTTGTCAGATTTTATCTAAGAGAGCAGGCATGAGGTTCAGCTGTGTCCTCTTCATTATGACTAATTCAAGTTCACACTGACACGGCTGCTACACTGACTGACAGTATTTACACAGCAGAGGCACAACGGCTACGTTCACACTGCAGGCAAATGTGGCCCGAATCTGATATTTTCCCCCTCATGTGACTCAGGTGATGACAGTGTGAACAGCCCAAACCGCATGGAATCTGATCTTTTCAGGTCAGATCTGTGCCAGTTTCATATGTAGTCTTAAATCAGACACAGATCTGATGTTATGCAAAGCGACCGCAGTGTGAACGATTTAGTTGGATTTCATGTGACTTTTACTAAATCTTCCGAGCGACATGCGTCATCATTCTGTGCTGCAAACATCATTTACTGCTCAGCAGCATAGTAGAATGGCAAACAGGGCGATTACTGTACCACAGAACGTTGGTTGTTCATGTTGAAAAAGATTTTGAAGGCAAAACTGGTGCTTGTAAACTAATCTGGTTAACGATTGAGGCACGGCTTGATCGTGCAGCTGAAGAGCATTGTGGTGTTGCGGATAGGGGATTCGTGTGCAAACGAGGGGGAACTTTCCGAGAGGAAAAAAAGGCAGGTGCTCGAGCACCCAAACCCCTCTTCTGCGCGTGTTTGTTGTTTATAATGAAGTAAAATTAAATAACTCTGCAAATGGAGATAAACCAACTCCGGCTTCACAGTTAAGTCAGCGGCTGCTCATTAACCCTTGATGAGTTCACTCCACTGGTGGTCAGAGCGCCATGCACCGCGGTTGTCATAAATCACAAATGATCAGTGTTTTTAATCACAAGAGACTTATTTTAGGTCTCAAATACACATTAGTAGTAGCAGAAAAGAGTAATAATCATAAGCATGATCTGATAACGTGCTTACTTCATACAGTATACACATTGTGCGCATAATTAGATATTTTGTGCTATCCGTAGCTGTACTTTTGCGCATGCGGGTCAGTTTAGGAACAGGATCTGTTCACACTGCAAATCTGATATTGGCCACATTCATAAGAGCAGAACAGCCATGCAAAAAATCAGATCTGAGAAAAAAAATCTCATTTGAGCACTAAGCCTTGAAGTGTGAACGTAGCCAACGTGTGCTAGTGACTCGACGTGACGCTTCCTGATGACATGGAGTCAATCTGCGAATCACAGCACATAATATTAGCTGACCAATCAGAGCCTCTTGAGGGCGGGAAGGAACTGGCAAATATGACAGTCATTTTCATCTTAGCTGAGTAGCTGTATAAAAATAATGTGATTTTTTTTTACTAATGAGCACACAATGCTTTGCATCTAATCAACACAACCAAGCCTTAAACACTCTGGACCACCCCTTTAAAGTCAATATTAATAATATTACTAATAATATTAAAGGCAATATTCATTTTCTGATTGTCTACCAAACAAACCACTGTTATACAATGATTTGCCTAATTAACCTAGTTAAGCCTTTAAATGTCACTTAAGCTGAATACTACACTAGTATCTTGGAAAATATCTAGTCAAATATTATGTGCTGTCATTATGGCAAAGATAAAAGATAAAAGAAATCAGTTATTAAAACTATTATGTTTAAAAAATGTCTTTCTGTTCAACAGAAACTGGGGGAAACAAATATTCAGGAGGGCTGATAATTCAGACTTCAACTGTACATACAATTGTAACTGTTACAGATTTGAATTAACATATGTCACTGGGTATTATAAATGAAACTAGAATCCAAAAAACATAAATACGTATATATAGTTTTTAGTTTGATTTATGAAGTGAAGTCATTTCTTATTGATTTTTGCAAAAGATTAGCACTTGTGTAGTTAGTGCAGTGCAGGGTGTGTCAGAATGTAGATTTATCTTTAAGACTTACTCGCCCCTGTGACCACAACCACACAACTGATCTTCCTTTACACTCAAGTTGTATGCTTTATTTCAGATGGTATTATCTGACCAGTAGAGGGCATATTCCTAAAAAAAGACTAAACTATTGGCTTGATTTAGACTGGGGAAATTTGTGAGGTCTACACAGGAAGGGGTTAGTTACCCTTTTCGGTAACACTTTATAATAACTACACGCTATGAATAATTTATTAAGCATTAGCATCTGGTGAATTCATTATTTGTTAAGCATTAACTGTACATTAATAAACGTTAGTAAGCAGTTTATAACTGAAGCTACAAATGCTGTATTCTTGACTTATAACCACATTTATAATGTGCTTAATAATTGTACTTTCATAATTTGTTAATGATTTATTCTTCATTACTAAATCAAGTATTGCTTTATTTACAAACCATTTGTATTTAAGAGTAGTTGGTGGTTTTTAAGATCATTCAGAATGAGTTAGTAAATGGTTAATAAACTATTAAAATTAACAGTTATAATTCTTATTATTCAGTCATATACTAATAGTTAATTTGTATGTTAAAAATGCTTTATTAACTCAGCTTTAATAACGCATGCAGTTTTGTGACCTAATCTAAAGTGAGGACGATTATGCTTTATAAATTCCCAATAAATGACAATTAAAGGCTCAATAACAAATGAACAATACATCTTTGCAATCTTATCTAAAAAATAAAATTACTTTTATTTACTTTAATTACCTTTACTTAAATTAATAATGTTTAAACTGTACAGTAATTTTATTTTAGTTAAGGTGGCGAATATTTATTTTTTATTTGAAGTACAGTTTCATTTGTGTATCTTCAGATGAATAGAAATGAATAATGTTGTTTATTTTCTTTTTTCCTGTTTAGAATTTAACTGACCCTTTAATTGTCATTTATTGGGGATTTATAAAGCATAAATAGTCCTCTCTTTAGATTAGTTCACAGAACTGGATGAAGTTGAGTTAATAAAGCATTTATTAACATATTAGTTAACTATTAGTATATGCCTGAATAATAAGAATTATAAATGTTAAATAGTTTATTAATCATTTACTAACTCATTCTGAATGATCTTAAAAAACACCAACTATGCTTAAATAACTGGTTTGTAAATAAAGCAATACTTCATTTAGTAATAAAAATAAATCATTAACAAATTATGAAAGTACAATTATTAAGCACATTGTGCTTAATGTGGTTTCAAGTCAAGAATACAGCATTTGTAGCTGCAGTTATAAACTGCTTACTAACGTTTATTAATGTAGAGTTAATGCTCAACAGATAATTAATTCACTATTTGCTAATGTTTAATAAGTGGATTATAGTGTGTAGTTATTATAAAGTGTTACCCAATTTTCAAATGCCCTTCAATGATTCACCAATGAAAATGAGAGTACGCTACTGGATAAACTGTCTAGCCAAATGTCTTAAACTTTGGGACTTTTCTAACCCACACTCGTAGCTATCTTTGATAGGTTCTGAGAAATTCAAATAAATGCCCTTATTTTGACAGAGAGGCAGTAATTTGACAGCTTTTAAAGTAAGAGCCTGGGGGCAGTGGACATGCGCTGAACAATTTTTCACAAGTCGATTTTTAACTCATTTCCAATAGAACAGTCAAAGTACTTTATATGCAGTTGTGTCACTTCAATAATAACTCCTTAGGTCAAGATAATTATGATACAAACGTAACTATAGGACACAGAACAACTTCATGGTTCAGCAACATTATTACCATTACAAAAAAGTAACGTGGCTTTTTAGACAACTAATATACTGACTGTTCTGAAATCCGTTCTTATTGTGGTAAGCATGAATCATACTATCCACCCATCTATTCAGAATGTACGTGTGCAATCTGAGAAACAAACACATACCACTGTCCTGCAACCAATATCCCTGAACTGGCATGCTGACTTAGATTTTGCACAAGACTTGGTGTGCTCTTGAAACTGCAAAAAAAGTAGAAGAAAAAAGAATGAAGAACAAATAAGGTGAGTTTCTTTCTATTTTAAAACATGACATAATAACAGGTTCATTTAATGATAATTGTAGTACAGCACAAGATTAGTGTCAATTAAAGGGTTAGTTCACCCAAAAATGAAAATTTTGTTACTTATTGGCCATTCGCAAACCCGTCCCCACTTTCCGACAAGCATTCAGTATCAGCCATAGTGCTCCCCTATTAATTTGTGCACATTTTCACAATTTTTCACATTAATCACCAATGATAGTCTACTACTATTGGACAACACTATTGGCCTATTGGACAACATAATTGCACCTGTCAATCAACCTGCTTTTTCAAGGAAAGTCTGTCCACTCGATGGCCAGAATGCACCAAGAAGTACATCCAAGACCGAAGTCCTATCTAAATCAAATGGGGAAATCTTGTATAATATATACACTACCTGACACCAGTCATGTCATTGATCCCTGTTGTAAGAGCAACAAATAATAACTTGACTTCTAGTTGATCATTTGAAAATGTGGCAGAACGTAGATTCTTCAGATGAATCATCTGTTGAACTGCATCCCAATCAACACAAATACTGCAGAAGACCTACTGGAACCCGCATGGACCCAGGATTATCACAGAAATCAGTCAAGTTTGGTGAAGGAAAAATCATGGTTTGAGGTTACATTCAGAAAGGGGGTGTGCGAGAGATCTGCAGAGAGTATGGCAACATCAACAGCCTGAGGTATCAAGACATTTGTGCTGCCCATTACATTACAAACCACAGGAGAGGGCAAAATCTCCTTCATATATTTCAGCATTCACATCAAAGTTCCTGAAAGCAAAGAAGGTCAATGTGCTCCAGGATTGGCCAGCCCAGTCACCAGATATGAACAAAATTGAGCATTTCTGGGGTAAGATGAAGGAGGAAGCATTAAAAATAATTTCCAAAGAATCCTGATGAACTCTGGGATTCCTGCAAGAATGCTTTCTTTGCCCTTCCAGATTACTTTATTAATAAGTTATTTGAGTCATTGCAGAGATCCTCCAAGCTCATGGGAGTAATACACAATATTCATTCTTAATGCACCATGACTTATGACTTATTATTTGTTGTTCCTAAAACTTGGATAGGTGACAAGTCTTTTGTCAGGTAGTGTACTGCACATGCTCAAAGATTAGTCTGACACCAGTCTCCTTTAAGGATGTTTTAATGGAAACCAGAGGATGCGGATATAAACACTGGAATATAAACACTGGATGACACTGGAAGGACACAATATGTGTTGGGATGTACTGTGTTGTGATATCTTTTCTTCAGTACAGTAGTTGCCAAATGACAGGGCTTGCCATAACAAAAAAGCAAATCTGTACAGAGCACTGCACTGTCTGGAAAGCGGGACTTCCATCGATGTGGTCGCCATACTGAGAATTGGACTTTTGCCAATTCATAAAAATTCCAGTGAATCATCTTTGTATATCTATAGTCTTCAATTACTCAAGTCCATGTTGTTCCAATGCCCTGAGACCTTTGTTCATCTTAACAACAATTAAGATATTTCAGATTAAATCTGAGAGCTCCCTCATCCTCCATAGACAGCAATGTTCCCATTCAAATTCCTGAAAAGAAACCAAATGCATTGTCAGTGCATGCTGCGCTGCTGACTCTAATCCATAGTAAACTTGGACCCTGATGACGTTGTTTTTGCACTAAAGTCATCTTGGTGCTTTGTATGATTATAGTTGACCCACTGAAGTCACATGGCTTTGAATGTCTCTGGGCAGTTGCTGCCTATAAGGGATGAAGGAGCTCTCAGATTTAATGCAAAATATCTTAATTTGTGTTCCAAAAATGAATGAAGGTCTCAGGAGATTGGAACAAATTAAATTTCATTTGTGAGAGAACTAACCCCTAAAAAAATCAACATAGGGCTTCTTCAAATACTGTAGAAAGACAACGGAAAGGATATATGAACATCAATACAGACTAACCTTCTCTCTAGGTATTTTCTTTTTACCACAGTCTTTGCATTGCATGGGAAATTTCTGACAAATTTCATCATGGGCCTGTGGCAGAAAAAAAAAGAGGTGAAGGAGGAAGAATCAGCAAAGGTGATATAACAACTAATTTTCTCATCCATTCTTTTATGTTGCTTAAAAAATATGGATTTGAAGTTTAGAGTCACACACACAGATTTTTCAGTTGCAGTCAGAATTACTAGCCCACCTTTGATTTTTTTTCTTCTTTAAATATTTCCCAAATGATGCAGAGCAAGAAAATTTTCACTGTATGTCTGATAATATTTTTTCTTCTGGAGAAAGTCAGAAGCTCAGCTAGAATAAAAGCAGTTTTGAATTTTTTGGGCCCTTTAAGCTTAATTTTTTCAATTGTCTACAGAACAAACCATCATTATACAATAACTTGCCTAATTACCTGCCTAGCTAACCTAATGAACCCAGTTAAGCCTTTAAATGTCACTTTAAGCTGCATGAAAGTGTCTAGAAATATCTAGTAAATTTTTTACTGTCATCATGGCAAAGATAAAGAAATCGGTTGTTAGAAATGAGTTATTAAAACTATTATATTTAGAAATGTGTTGAAAAAATCTTCTCTCCGTAAAACAGAAAATGGGGGAAAAAATAAATAGGGGGCTTATCTTTCAGGGGGGCCAATATTTTACTTCAACTGTATATAGACATTTTATTTTTGATCATAGTAGTAATCCATTCAACCATGTGATACCTGTGTGAGGTACATTACGTAATTTGCTATTTATTAAGATTTTTTCCTTTTTTTCCTTGAAAATGTCAGTCTCCTGTCACAATTGACTTTTATTGTATGAAAACTGTAAGTTTGAATATTCTGGCATAGGTGCCTAAATAACGATGAAAGAGATTGGTCAATTTTGGATTAACTACAGTTTCATTACAAATTCAGCCACATTCAACTCTATGTAATGCAATGTTTTATTAGTGTTGCCTGTAGAAAAAAAAGTATTTATCTTGGTACTACATTTGTGACAAAAAATAATAACGAAAACAGACTACAACATCCTGTTGACACCAAAAACATCAAATACAGCACAGTGAACAGTAAAACTACAGGTGCATCACTTCTAGGATGCTTACCTTAATTTCCTTAAAGTTGAATGTGACTTTGCAGTATTTACAGTTGAGGGTTCTGGCTTCACATTCCCGCTCATTGTGACGGTCCTTCTCAGTGAGCAATATAAGCGCTTGACATGCTTCACATTTCACACGTTCAAAGACACAGCGACCTTCATGTTGATTCTAGTCAAAGAGAGGAATTATCCATAAATATCGCAAATGATTGGGGTATGTTGTATACAAAAATATCACTGTTATTGTACTGGTGTGTATGACTATTGGTCAATTCTCAAATTATCTGCCTTTTGATTAATTCACAGTCTA
Source organism: Danio aesculapii (assembly GCF_903798145.1). NCBI lineage: Eukaryota > Metazoa > Chordata > Actinopteri > Cypriniformes > Danionidae > Danio > Danio aesculapii. Next base: position 51,400,998 of record NC_079439.1, read on the forward strand.
TCTTGAACAACAGTTATAAAATGTCCACAATCTCATGTGCTTTTTCCTGTTGCAATTCCTGTTTTTAAATGGCTAAAAACTCACAAGACATTTTTGGTTGAAAGCACATACCGACCTTTCAACAAGTCACAAGACAGAAATAAGTATTGAAAACAAGTGTATTACCATAAAGAAGTACTTGAAAAAATTCCCCAAAACTGGAAATTGGAAATCACTGAGATTTGATTACAATATTTCAAGTAGTGTTTTTGAAACAAGTTAACATAGGGTACAATATTTATAAGAATATAGTTCAGCTATCATGTACTTTTTCAACTTTTTAGTTTGCATCCACATTAACTACATGGATTAACAGTGTATATTTTTACAAAAGAAAGTCTTTTTTTTTGTGTTTCACCAAAGAAGAAAGCAAGAAAAATCACAGAACTTTAGTAGTAAAACAAAAAAAAATACTTGTTTGATTTCTGCATTTTCTATTCACTATTGATTTCTGACTTTTGAGATTAATTTAATATTATTTATCATTATTATACAAATAATATATCTGATATGTATAAAGATGTGCTGACTTGTTTTTTACGCATTAAGGGAACAATAGTGAAATTTTATAGTGCTTCATTACCCGTTTTTACTTTGATACCCATTCTTAATTGTCTATCAAAGGTCAAACATTTGTATCACAGTTCAAATCAGTCTGTTAGGCTGTTATAGAAGAGTGTAGAAAGTGCTTTGGTAGTTATATCTGCAACTCAGAGCAAGGAAACAAAACCTATCATCACACCAAATATAACATGCTAAAAAATGTAGCTAAAATCTTTTAGATATTTAGAGGTGTAAAATGATGTAGAACCGTAATCCAATTACAGTAACGCATTACTGACCAACATTTATGGTGAGTGACAAAAAAATAAGGTCAAATATGACCTGTTGGGATCATTAATGTGAGTGTATCATTATTCTGAATTTGGTTCAATGCTAGCTGTCAGTTTCAAAAACCGCACTTTTAACCCGCAATCCGACCTAGACTGTTTATGAGTTTATAAATATATAAACTCTAGTAAATGTAGTTTATTAGGGCTCAAAATTGAAACCATTTTTATTTCATATGCTCAAAGAATTTAATATCTGTGAACTGAACATGCAAATATTTGTGACCCATTGTAACGCTCTACAAAATGTTCACCAATTACTAAACAACATGTGCTTACCAGAGTTCAAATTGTTGCATAGAATTGAAGGTATTGCACATGAAAAAAATGTGTAAACATCCAATAGCATAAGGTTGAATGAGTAAATGAATCCACACCTCAAATGAGCAAACATAAATATCTTTGTTAGACTTCACAAACAGATTCAGCTTAAATAATCAAATACACACAAATTGATCTTAGTATGTCTTTTTAAAGGCATACACTGTGAAATTTTCATCTGAGACTTTTATTTTATCCAAAAAAGGCTGCATATAATCCAGAGCTAAAATCTGTAGTCTTTAAATGCTGGTTTGACTGACAGCTGAATAATGGCCATTCCAATCAAATTCTTTCTCCAAAGAAATTCTGGCAGTGTCAGAAAATTGGAGACACTTTCCTGCAGTCCAACTTCAACAACTAAACAAAAGAACCAATAAACTAAACTGATGAAAAAATGCTGAAGTGACTCAGGGGGAAGTACAACAAGAACACAAACTTATTGAGCCAAAAAAAGCAGAAAGCTCTTGACTAACACACTTCAGAAATCAGATACAGTCTCTCGTTTCACAACATGGACATAAAATTCATGGGGGATTGGTTTAAAATTCTGATATATTTTGTATGAGACTTATTATTTTATTTTTGATTGATGGTGTACAACCCTGGATGAGTCTTCTTGTGTGCATCCATTTTTTAACTATTTATAAATATATGTTCATATAGTCTGACAAACTGTTTGGCAACAAGAAAGGTATGTGGTCATCCTGAAACCTATACAAGCTAAAAAGAAGGAAAAACAATCTAAACTAAGGTAATTTTGATGCTACATTCATACATACTTCGGCTTTTTGGATACAAGACACTTGGTAAGTGCTTGGGTCAGCAATCCAAATCTCATAGGCTCACAAGTTATAAATACCTTGTAACAAAACATATTTCATTTGATGTAATTGGAAACAATTCTAACAAAAATATCACAAAATCTTTTCGCAAAGAAAATAAAGCTTCCCAAGTAAAATAAAATGAAAAAGCAAAAAAAAAAAAAAACATTCTTATTATTATAATTATGCAAAATGGTAAAATGGTGGGTGATTATGCTTTTAACGTAGTCATAAAAAAGTACCCTGTATTTGATTTGAAAAAATCCTAGCACTGAATAAGCCATGCAATGTTGGTACTTTCCAGATAGCTTTGGGACTTTCCACCCAACCCCCACATTGCTGTCATTGCTGAGTAATTTTCTTTTAAACCGAAAGGATATTTATGCTTAGGTCATTTTGTTATCAAGCTATTTGCTTAAAGGCGAGGTTAGACTTCATTACTAACTCAACTAGTTACAAGTTTGTATGTTTTTTTGAACAAAAATTTTTATTTTAAACATTGTCATACAAATTGACAAAGGTTTAATTTTTCAGTTTAGTAAAAGAAAAAAAATTTAATTAAAAGAAATAATAGAAAAACAAAAATACAGCATGAATAATATATATTCAAAATAACTTAAAAAAAATTAGATAAATAAATAACAATATTAATATTAAATAATACAGCAATAACATATTCGTCTAATTTATATACTTTTAATGGCCATCAGTTTAAGAAAAGTCACCATCTAGATTCTCCAAAAAGTCATAGAATATTTTCCAAATAGAGGAAACAGATATATGAATTTTTTTTTCAATAAATAGGTTATCTAAGGCAAAGCAGGAGGTCATCAAAGTTACTAGTTAGTAGTTGCTGCCTTATGCCGAGTTCAGACTGCATGATTTAGCCCCGATTTTGACTCGCTGACAGATTTTGAGAAATCGCAGACAAATGCCTAAAATCACAGTCAAATCAGTGCTCATTCACGCAAGTAAAAATTACACAATGTCTACTATCAAAGACGCGATCTGAGAGAATCGCAGATGAGTCGCTGATGCCCGTGAGATATTTGGCATGCTAAATATCTGGAGCTATCTGCAATTCAAATCATGCCATGTGTAATGTGTTCTGACTGAAAATTACATCAGCAATCACCTACAGCCAATGAGAGAGCAGCATCCACTAGTGTGGGTATCTGCAGGCCAGCGGGAAAAAGTCTCATTTTCAGTTTATTTGGACCCAAGAAATGGAGGAAAAACTAGTGGAAATTTGGCAGGAGCACCCTTGTCTGTTTGACATGTCATGTGAGCAATATCACAACTGGGTCCAAAAAGAATAAAGTTGAGAAGAAATTTATAATTCCCTTCAAAGGCCAGATGAGCAAATATGTACATTTTCTACAAGTTTCTTTCACATTATTTAGTTAATAACAAAAGATATACTACGTGTTTTTGGTTGTGAGACGTAGTTTGGACAAAGTTGTCAGCGATTCTTTCTATTGTAAAGTCATGCAGTGTGAAACCCCCTGTCGCGGGTACAATGTGCAGTGTAAACACAGCAGTGACAATACGCTAGCCCAAACAGTCATGCAGTGTGAAAACACCTGTGACACGACTACTTTAAAAATCGTGCAGTCTGAACTCGGCACTAGCCATAGCAGTTTTCCCTGACAAGCTGGGTGAATCCTTACCTCAAAGTCCTTCAGTGTTCCAGACCAACTACAACCTTCATTTGGGCATTTAGCAGGCAAGCTATCAATTTCTCTTCGTGCTGCATTATCAGGAAATGCCTTTGGGGAGTCAAAGACGATTACATTTTTATCATTAATTAATACCTTTTGAAATGTACATCATTCACTTTTTAACATAACACAAGAGCCAGAAGATATGTGTCAATCAGGATTTGTTTTACTGTAATTCTGTCATTGCAATGAACAATATCATAATCTTTAACAGGAACAGGAAAATAATGAACAGGAACAAAATGAACAGCAGTTACCAGAAACTAAAGCGGTATACATTTACAGGAGGTGTAATTGAAGAAAGAAGGCTTACCACTGCAATATTAAGCACAGACGTTTCCTCTTCAAATATACCCTCAGCACGACAGGCTTCGCAGGGTATGGGCCCTGAGCTAATAAAAAAAAATATTTAGCAGACTTTAACAGTGCAGCCTCTGAAAAGGATATGGGAAACATAATCAGATTCTACCAATTAACAAACAAGCAGTCTCTAAACATCTCAGATTTGGGAAACCATTAATATACAGCTCTTTCTTTTCTTCTGGCTTTTATTAAGACTAATCGCATTAAAGCATGCAAGTTTAATTGTATGCAACAAAAAAGTGGTGGCGCAGTGGGTAGCACGATCGCCTCACAGCAAGAAGGTAGCTGGTTCGAGCCTTGGCTGGGTCAGTTGGCATTTCTGTGTGGAGTTTGCATGTTCTCCCCATGTTCACGTGGGTTTTCTCCGGGTGCTCCGGTTTCCCCACAGTCCAAAGACATGTGGTATAGGTGAATTTGTGTAAGCTAAATTATCTGTAGTGTATGTGTGTGAATGAGAGTGTATGGATGTTTCCCAGTGATGGGTTGCAGCTGGAAGGGCATCCGCTGTGTAAAACTTATGCTGGATAAATGCGACCTCAGATTAATAAAAGGGACTAAGCCTAAAAGAAAATGAATGAATGAACATCTGTGAGGAAGGATTACAAGAAATTTTGCAGAGTATTCAGAGCATTTTCGTTTTTGACCACTCTCTACACTGGGTAACATATTAGTTGGGCCAGACAGAATCTGCAGACATTTTTTGCTATTTCTGCTGAGAATTTTGTTAAAAATCTGCGGATTTTTGCGAAATGATGTTGGGAGTATCATAACTAAAACCTTAATATACGAAATTAAAAATAATACCTTTTTAACTATTTAATGTTAATGTTATTTATTGGTTGATTTAATGTATACAATGCAAATTCAATTAGATCCACTTTATATGGTAAACAAAGCAAGTCTCTCATATAATATATCTACTAAAAGACAGAAAATATTACTTTACAAACTGTATTGTAAATAAATCAAATGACTATTTTCATATTAGTCAATAATTATACTAAAATTAATTTAAAAACAGAATAAATATAAATTTACACACATTTACACAAGTAAATAAACAGAATCAATGATGGGCCCAAAATCTGCGGAAATCTGCGGAATTCTGCACATGCAGAATTTATATTACGTGCATTTAAATATATAATGTATGCTTTTATTATGTACTGTACTGTATATTATGGTACTGTAGCATAATGTCCATGTGTATAAATCCATGTGTATGGATTTATACACGAATATTTGTTTATTGTAGTTATTAAGAAGACATCTGGAAATTGCTTCATCTGCATTTCACTGTGCATGAAATAATGTTAATAACAAATATATTATCTTAGCTTATACCCAACAGTCACTTTCAAAGTATAGACAATAGAAAGTTTAATCAAACAGATATAGACTATAATATCAACAATTGCAACAGAAACATGAAACAGCATAATAAAAATACTTTTTAAAAAGAACATTAAACAACTGTGTCACAAGGGGGTGTGGGTCTCCAGTCTCATAGAGGAGTGGAAGCGTACAAATAGGAGTGGCGACAGAAGAAGATGAGAGCCTGGAGTCTAGGTTTTGCTTTGCTTTCAGTTTGTGGTTGTCGGCCATGACGGGCTACTGGTGTACGTTTGTTTTTTCTTTATTTATTTATTTAACGTATTTAAATATTCATTCATTTCTATGCCTCATCCTTCCAGATGGCTAGAAAGTCATGTACTTCATTACAAATAGATTATTTATTTTTATACACATTATATAATATGTAAAATTACACATTTGTCATGCTTTCATAAAATAATCAAACATGATACATAGTAATCAAGTACACCATGAAGGGGTGACAAAATCCTTGATGGACCAAGTTGGCATCCCATCTCACAGATGCCATTTCTTTTCTTACATCCAAAGGCTAACAATTGCAGAAATAATACCAGTCCACCTAATCATATCCCATCTCATACCCTTTTTCACATTTAATTGTATCTGCACTTACTCATATTATTCTAATTATCACATCTCTTCACCCTCATGCTCTTTAGCATTTAACCAGGCTCAGATAAACCCTTCTGTCTTTCTCCCAAATGCTAAAGCTCTAAGACTCAATACAGCAGCATGGTGGAAAATATGCTGTAAATTTGCAAACATCACATTCCACTAGAGGACATTGATTAGTCAAACCTACAAAAATGATTCACAGCAAAGACCTATGCGATGGAAAAAGCCCTCTACTTTGATCCCTTTGGCTAGTCTGAACACTCACTTGGGACACTCTTGAGGCGTGCACCTTAGCCTTGAGATTGATGAGTGTCTGTTATGGCAATCAACCATTTTGTAGACTGGTCCCTGACTGAGCCTGGTTTATGCCCAGGTTTTTTTCTCCATTTCTGTCAATTGGTGGAGTTTTAATTCTTTGCCATTGGTAGATCTGCACTTTAGTGGATTGTCCTTTAACAGTGACACTCATTCTGAACTGAACTAAATCAATCTGACTAAAACAGCAGCATTCTGCCACTATTCTTCTACCTGCTTTATATATTCCATCTGACCCATGAAATAAAAAATGTTATCTAACTTTTTATCAGTTTCCTTATCATCCTTGTAAAGCAGCTGACAAAATCTACATTGGATAAAGCGCTCTGCAAATGCAGGTAACTTGGCTTGTCAAAAACGGATGGCTTAATGAGTGAAAATTGTGGTTTACACAACGCCCTATGACAGAATATGGCACCTTACTTAACCCTGGAATATACCAAGTCAATGTCAAAAAAGTCAAGCGGTAAAGTCAAGCGCGTGGCTCCCAATATGTGTGTGCAAGCCACGCATCTCCATTGGAATTAACACACTTGCACACGCAAAGAAGCGCTATTTGACTGGCTCCTAAGTTAATTACAGCCATTAAGTTATGTTAAAGTTTGAAAAATGTTTTTCAAAATTAACTTTTATAATTTTAAAAAAAGTTTCAAAAATAAGAATTAATCAATAAAGCTGTTATGTAACCTACACTTTGAAATAAATGTACAAAAACGGAGGTGGTCCAGAACATTAATTAATATGGACTTTTTAAATACAAATGCGTACTATTTTAAGGTATTGACCCAGCTTTAGTACAATTTCTGTATGGTAATAGACATGCCCGATATTCTCGTTTTTTTAAGGAATAATAATTTGTGGAAGTCATGAATAAGTGTTTTCACAGCTAATATGACTGGACTCAAACCAGCGATCTTCTTGCTGTGAGGTGACAGTGCTAATCACTAAGCCACCGTGCACAAACCTTTTACTACAAATTTTATGTAATTTTGCTCACATGTATAATTATGTTGGTGTGCCATCAGCCAATTTGGTCCTACAAAAGACACTAGTCTTTTAGTTAGTCACAAAGCGATCTCAGATCAATTCATCCAGACATTTTAATCTAATTCGCTAACTTGTTTGAAGAAGAGATCAGAGATCTCTGAGAATTAGTTAGAGATCAGTTATCAGGATTAAAAGATGCAGGATCTGCCAAATTATCTTAGATCATTTAAGCAAGGTACAAAGAATGGACCCCAGAACTAGTTCTGCATATCTACAAACTGTAAACAAAGCATAACTTACGTACCAATTTCACAGTTCTTCTCACTCACCACTGAGAGGTTTGCACATGCAAATATGTCTGATAATAACATTTGCAAATATTTTTAAAAATGTAATAAAATCACAGCTTCTTTGTGTTCCTTCTTGACTTGTGTTATTTGCTTAGTTCTGTCACTTCCAATTTCGTCCTGGCACTTGATTCATAGCTGAACAGCCAATCAGAGTCAAGTCTAACAATTTTAAAGGCTGAATTGGCCATCAGTACAAGATGAAAACACTGGTAACACCAGAAATTTAATTTCTGCAGTAAAAATCTTTGTTCAAATTTCTGTGAACTGATACAGAACCATCTACTTGTCAGACAGATCAGCCATGTACTGCCTTCCAAGACTTTTCAGAGCCTGATCTACCACCAGAGAGATTTTCTCACAATTGACTGAACAGACTGGAAGACATTTCTGTTACCTTTTCAAACTGAGGTGCTGCAGGTCTTGTACAGCCTTATACAGCAAAATCATTCAATAATTACTTTATATTCTAACTATTATACACTAATAATAAGCAGTTCTGTGTTCCAGACTTGCATACAAATTGCATTACAATTTAAACTGCTGTGCAATAATTTTAAAATACAAAGTGTGTAAACGAAGCATAAATTATTGCCAGAAAGCCTGAAGAAGGGCACGGATGTACCAAAACATAGTGTAGAGGTAGCACAAACACAGAAATATTCAAACACCCATATAAAAAATGCATTAACATCAACAAATTTTGAACAAATATTGATCTTTGTGTATTTCACAGAGAATATACGCAAACACCTGTCAATATGACAAAGTGATTATTAGCGAATTGACAATTGCATGATGATATTGTATGCAATATTTTTACGTAGCTTGACAGAGAGCTATGGCCCTTTGCATTCAACACTGCTCCAGCTGAACACACATGCTGGACATTCACAGCCAGTTTTATAGACAAATGTGCATGACAATCACATGATTCAGCGATAGAGCGTGTTCATTTACTTAAAAATAAAAACAGAAAAAAATGGAAAATCAGTAACTGCCAAACTGCTTGTAAAAAAAACAGCCAATAAGCATCATTCATGAAATATCAAGATTGGCGAATCACTACAAATAATTAAACAATTTTTGTAATTACATTGCTACAAACAATGACATCAACAACAGCAAAATAGGTGACAGCGAGGTAAAGCTCAAAAACTGAAAATGATAAATCCAGGGAGAAGTGAAGATTAAAGTGGAGACAATAAATCCAGATGCATGGAGTACCATTTAGATTAAAAGGCAAAGAGTGGGTCAACATCAAGCAAAAGCAATTTTTTTTCCATTTAGCTACAGTCGGCAGGAAATTAAAAGGATTGGGAATGTCCATGGAGAGGGAAGAAATAAAGCAGAGCATGAGGCAGAGACTTGCTCTGGGTACCTGGTCAGTTGTTTGAAACAGAACACACAGAAGCGATGTCCACATTGTGCTTGGAAAGGTTTCCTAAGAATATCTTTGCACTGCAGGCATTGATATTTCGGTTCCATGGACACCGACAGCACTTCTCTAGATATCCCAGGCAATGTTGAGTCCAGAGAAGATGGTAAAGATGGACGTTCCATATCCTTCCATTTACACAGAGAGCCAGCAGTGCTGATCATCTGTAAAAACATAGACCACAACTTCATTTCAACAACATGAATTTCCATTTACTTATTTTTACTTAAAATATGACCGAATATAATTGAATAACATAGTAACAAGACACTGTTATGTCAGTGTGTCCTTGTGTATGTATATCTTTTTCATATTTACCACTATTAACGTCAATTCCCATAACCATTACAGTACTAGCAACTAGCTTTTTTTAAAGCATGCATAATTAATTTATTATGGATCATTTTCAGCATTTCTGAACAACTTTAAAGGGGTCAGATGAAATAGCTAAAAAGAATATTATTTGATGTAATGCAATGTGTTAAAATTAAGGTTAAAAAATTGCATTCCATATTGCTCATCTCTGCTCGACCTTTCTGAAACATGCCAAGCTTTACAAAATTCATTGTTCTAATAAGGGTTGTGTGCTGGCCAGCCAGCCAGTGCTTTACACACTTACTACATTATTAATTCAAGGCTGAATCACATCTATAAAATGCAGATGACCAAGAAGATCAATCAACTTTACCAGAGTGAATTGAGTATGACATAATAGCTTTTCTTTCCTCACAAAACACACAGTGTCTCTCCACATTATGATGGCAACAAGACTACAGCAAGAATATAAGTTGTCTTCTTTTTTGCATGTACATTAGGGCAGTGTGTTGACAACCTCCCCACTGAGTTAGTCACCGAGTTGTGACACATGCTTGAACATGGCATTTTAAATAGGTGTGGGCAAGTCCTAACTTTTATAATGAATATCTCTTTGGGTTTGAGGCTTTAGTTTTTGAGGATTTGTAGAAAATAATAGTGAAAATGTGTTAGAACAGTTTGTAACACTTCAAAATAAAAAACACACGAAAAAAATCACAGCATATGACCCCTTTAAAAGGTGTTTCAAAGTGAGAGAAAACCATTAAAGTTTAATGAAATATTATTAAGGCAGACATAATAAATAATAACATAAGATAAAGGAGACCCATTCACAAAAGGATAAACTAGTAGGCTATAGTTTTTAAATGTAATGAATTAACAATAAAAGAAGTAAACAAAATAATAGTTTATTCTTAAACTAAATTTTATTAAAACGACAAAAAGACAGACTAACATGGCCAAGTCAACAACTGACATTTATTCATTTTTATTGAAGTTTGTTTAAGTACTTTAATTACTGTTATTGCTATGCTGTGAGTAAATTATAAATATTTGAACAACAGTTATTAGTTTCATGTTATACTGAAACTGGTTGCTTCAGTTTCAGTCCTTCAGTATGACCTTTTTAGAGCTTGCCACAAGTTTCCATAAACGTAAGAACAGCTTGATTACTATGTAAAATATGACTTTAGCGCAAATTTTAATACCTTAAACAGCCAATACTATAGTTTCAACTTAAATAATAGGCTCACAAAAATATCCCATGTTTGTCCGAAGTTAACTGACGTTAGGCCTAAACTGTTAATGCACGTTCACATTTCAAAACAAAATAGGTTGCTGAGTTACAGATGCTAAAGTATTAAATCGCGTTAAAATAAAAATCTATCTATATGTATATTACGCTAGACATACGTATCGTGGATTTTAATAGCTACCACAAAATAATCCGTAAATCGAAATAAAATATATAAATAATCAACATACAGTTGAAAGACGCGTAGCTTATATGGGTTGTTTCCTGGTTCTCCGAGAGTGTGTAAAAATGGCAACTCGCTGGAGCACCAGCTAACTACGCAGACTGCCCAAATACAAGTAAATTGTCCCGAACTCAATGCTTTACGAACGTCGAAAAAACGAACAAATATGCAGAAGTTACTCACCAAATAGTTCCAAGTACTGTAAAAAAAAAACGTCAATCGTTATGTCATGAGGTGTGTATTAAGTCACGCCCATTGTGGCAGTCTGTTTTAACATTTAACTCATTATGTGAGGAGTTCAGATTCAAAAACCTCTAAATGCCATCTTAAATTTTCTTTTACAATTTTCATTTTTATCAGGCTCCTATGTGTAGGTTCAGCAATTTCACTTTTATTTAAAAAATTTTAAAAGAAAAGAAAATTCAAAGGGGGGCTAATAATTCTGACTTCAACTGTATGTGTGTGTGTGTGTATTCGATACTTTTAAAAAACTATTTAAACAAACTGGTTTATTAATTTGTACATTTTTAGACTATCAGCATTAGACTATCAGTGGAGATCGCTGATTTTTAAACAAAACAGACTTTAAACGCGCCGATTTTGCAATGGCATATAGTTCACCGGAAGCGCTTAACCCAGGGTACTTGCAAATTAAAATAGAATTTTGTCACTGTTTTGGGGCACACTAGCTTATAGATATATTACTGGGATCTATATTTTATAATAATACTGCTAATATCTAACATCTAAAAACCTTTTTTAATTTCATGGGACCTTTAACGGTGCTGGACTGGTCCAGTACTAGTGCACATGATGTCACCACTTCATGCTGGCCATGTGGACGAGCAACAATTCATACTACGACTCACGAAGCTTGCCATAACGTTAGCAGTTCCTGTAACTGATGATGCGTGGGTTACCGGGTGCTTTCCTTGGCTCTTATAAAACCTCTCATGGATATTTGAATCGACGTTTATACGGAGGTATTTTTATTTTTTTTTAAATGAGTTCCCTATCAAAATATAATGTTCTACGTCAAATATGTACCCAGCGTATTTTATAATAAAATGCCTGACCTTGCTAGTAGCGCAATGGCTAACTAGAACTGTGACAGTTTATATGCTGCGTTTCAGAAAATTCGCAAATTAGTTGGGAGTTTTGACACTTCCTGAATGACGCTTGAAGTCAGACATCCGAGTGTGAAGTCCTGGTAAATCGGATAAACCCGACTTCAGCAAGACGCGTCATTTGACATCACTTTAAAGATGGCGGCTAGTTAGCTGAGATTAGTGCGGAGCTATTCATGTACACAATAAACTTAAAGTGCAGCTCAGAATGAGTGGGAACAATTAAAAGATATATCTGAGATTATAGCATCTCGTGCATTTTCTTTTTCGTCAGCTGCATCGAAGCACGGCTTTTTAAATAATTATATAGGCTAATTGGCACAATAACACGAAATGTGTTATGAAATATTGACATCTCTCACGTGAAGAAAATGCGATTGAAAGGGGTCGGAATTGTCCAATTTTCGAGTGGGACAGTTTAACAACTAGAAATATATAGATTTGACCACTAACAAGCATTAGGATTTAATAAGATATTAAAATGAATTTGTTTATCATTGCACAAATCCTAAAGATTTCCTTTTACCTCCTTATGGGCTGCCATAATACAACACATTTTAATGCATGAATAAAGTTTAAGATATCCCTTTCTCTCCTGTACTCAGTACTCACCGAAGAGAAGTATGATGGAAGATTGTATCCAAGCCACATTCCAACAAGCACTGTTCAGAAGGCTATTTTGGCTGTAGGTTCCGGAGTGGCTGCCCTTAAAAACCCCTATAGACATGGTGAGGCATTCATTGATTATTCATCACATTTGAACATTACACCAACTACTGTATGATGTCACACAAGTAATGAATGCATATTTAGCTTCTTTCAACAACAGGTATTAGTTTCTTTTTCGGTCTCAGTGAGTGGAAAGTCCACAATTGTTTTGGTGAGAGTTTTCTGTAAGAAACCATAATCATTTTGTAAACTTTTTGATGCCCCAAGTACGTTGGTCCCAAGATTTTAAATACCAATTATAACCAAACATCATTCCTCAACAAACAGTTTTGAAAAGTGTAAGAGTGGTGAACAGTAGTAAAGGTCTGAAGGTGTCAAAGTAATGCCCATGATTCATACAGTGTGTGTATATTATTGTGTTAAAACAGATATGGTTGCAGTGCTTGGGGAAACTACAGGGCACCAGACCCTGAAAAAGTTGAGAGATCGGATGAGAAATGACCCTGAAGGTTACACTATTCTTCTGTATGTCTCATTTGTTTACTCTAGTTTTGTTAAAACTAGTACTTGCAGCATCCATAAATGACACATGTGGTCTGTTGCATGAATTCTGGATTTTGGAGGAGGTTTAGGTCATAACACTATATGTAAACATTCTCTGGGTTTAATTCAGAGTTTTTGATTGACTGTGGAGAACATTCAATTCATGTTTATTTATATAGAGCTTTTACAATGTAGATGGTGTCAAAGCAGCTTAACATACATGTTCTTGTAAATTAAAACTGTATCAGTCCAGTTTTTAAAGTTGAAGTTCAGTTTAGTTCAGTTCAGCATGGGTTAATTTTCACTGCTGAAAGTCCAAACATTTTTTTGCATGGCAGCTGGCAGAAAATACAGAACTGTTTGATTAATACAAATGAATTAGCTGAATTTAATAATTATATAGGTTGACAATGATCTTGAAAGAAAACAAGTTTTCTAAGTTTTATAATGCAATATGTTGAGTAATGAAGTTTGCCCTGCGCGCTTGTGGTTTTAAAGGGCACCTATGGTAAAAAAAATCTTCTTTTCAAGCTGTTTAGACAGACATATGTGCATGTATGGTGTATAGACCGTCATATTGGGGTGATATAAGCACACCCAGTGCTTTTTTTTTTTTTCAATTTAACAACATAAAAAACAGTGGACCAATTGGAGCAGTTTTCAAACCAACCCCCCGCCCACCAATATTGATTGACAGGCGTGTCATCATATCCTCAGTTTGTTGATTCCCGTCCGCCATTTTCAGTCGAAGCGATATCACTAAAGGAACACCCTTGCTCTATTTTTAGATGCAAAGCTCATTGGGCTCAACACAAGATCAATATTCTCCACATTATCGCTCTAATCGGAATTATTGGTTGTATCTTTAGGTAGGTTTGCAAACATGTGTACTTCTCATTGAGTCTACCTTATACTTCAGCCGTTTGCATTTCTCACGATCCCAGAAGCTCCCTGTGATCTTAACTAGCATGTGTTTTAGAATTCTAAACATAGGTTTCTATCAGAGTACACTCAAGTCGACGGCTGGGCGCCGCGGACCGCTGCAGAAACCTATGTTTAGAATTCAAAAATGTGTGGCGCGACGATTCGGGACACTTCATGTATCTGCCGCGCCACAGAGAGTGTCTGGTGTGCCGTGTCGCGGCTTCGAGCGGCGCATCCGGTGCCTCAGTCAAAGTTAATTCAGTGTGCTTGGTTATTAGTTTCTGTGTACAAGCTCGGCACTTGAAACTAGCACACAGTTGGCTGTAAAACTGTACAAAGACACATATGATTTTCCTTCTCTCAGTCTGCCTGTCTCTGTTGCAAACACAGAGCAGGTGAGCTCATGGCCCCACCCCCTTGTTACTTTGGGCGGAAGGCCGAAACTAGTCTACATGTGAAGCAACACACCCCTAAATCAGCGAACTGTGGACACACCCCCAACATGACACTTTTTAACACATTATAATAAAAAAATCTGAATTGTGTTTTAAACTGAACCTAAACTGGCACACTCAGAAGAACCATAATATTATTATTAAATCATAAAAAAGAGGTAAACTATGTGCCCTTTAAAAACTTTTTTGGAGCATTAATCTGATCAATAATATTGTTCAGAAGGTCATGATTCGCACTCATTAAATAATTGCTTTGTATAGTTTTAATTTTAAATTCTTCAGGTGATACAAAACAGAGGTTTCAGCACAATGCCTTTCTCAGTGTGTGACACAATCCTCTCACTCCACCCTTTGTCCCACAGTCAATCATATTGCGTTATTAGTTAGACAGCCGCTCGTTATTTAAAAACAATCTCATTTTCATTTCAATATACGATAAATAACCACACAAGAAATAATTTACCTTCACCTTCAAAAACATTATTTCACAGGAAAATAGCATATCAATTATCATCATGCACTTATTCGTGTCTACATCAATACAATGAAATTCAGACAGTTCAAAACATTAAAAAATAAATTTTCATCCCATTATTTGTATCATTACATCTTCAAAATCCATGATTCACAGTATTATAGCTAAACAACAAACAGTTAAAGACACACAGAAAGGTCCAATTCCTCATTCATTCCTCTTGGCGTTAGTGATTTTAATTTATGAATTCAGAATGCTTCTCTTTGTAATAATCTTTTATTCAGATTACCTCCTCTGTGTGACTCAAATACTTCCTTGATTCCTATGCATTCTAGTTGTTTAACGTCATGTCCAAAATCTATAAAATGTCTTGCTACTGCCGAAGTTATATCTTGTCATCGTATACTTGATTTATGTTCACTAATTCGCAAATTTAACTAACGTGATGACTTTTATATCGTCTAACTAACGACACAATGTGATTGACAGTGGGACAAAAGGGTGGAGTGAGAGGACTGTCACACACTGAGGAAGGCATTGTGCCGAAACATCTGTGTTTTGTATCACCTGAAGAATGTAAAATTAAAACTATACAAAGCAATTATTTAATGAGTGCGAATCTTGACCTTCTGAATAATACAATATGTTAAAATGAATTTATATATTTAGATGAATTTGCTTAGTATTAAATGCAATTTACATAAATATATACAGTATGAATCATAGATTATAATCATTATTTGTAAACATTAGAAGCAATAAACAGCTTTATGATTTTATGTGTAGTTTTTCTTTTTTGTTGCATTTTTTTAAATTATAAATGTCCAGAAAAACCACATCAGCATCACACAAATCTCATGTTTTTAGAGGGATGTTTCTTGTAAATAGTGATAACATTTTCAGTTTCGGGTGGACTAAATGGTCATTTTTAAAGCAACAATGTTATTTGTTTTACTTTTGAAACTCGTGTAATGCTCATGTGTTTTTTCTGTGGGGCCGGGTGAGTGACTTTATAGCATCTGATATATATTTCACTTTTCTCACGGTGATTGTGCCAGTTTTGGTGGATGTTAGGCATTTAGTGTAAGCTGGTATCCTGTAAATAAAAACAAAAACATCTTCTTGAGCTTGAAACCTCGATTGAGTTGAGAGTACTCTCAAACTAGACGTAGAGTATCATGGCTAAATCCAGACCTGATTATGTGCAACAGCTGTCTATTTCCTTTATAATCCCTAATCATTTACAGCTATCTTTATTTTTGGTATTTTGCCTCTAGAGAGCGCCCACGGATCCGCCTATCTACATTAGATCTTTCTCATATGTCTACCTTGCCAGATGGGACTTTAGGAAGAGAATATCTTCGTTTCCTTGAGGAAAATGTAAGACAAATGAATTTTCAAGTACAGAATTTCCAGGTAGAACAAATGAAATTCATCTCATCTTTTTCAGAGAGTCACCCCTGACACGAGGGCTGAAGTGAAGTTTGTAGACAATGAGGAATTGGCGTATGTCATGCAACGGTATCGTGAAGTCCATGACTTGTTGCATACTTTGCTTGGAATGCCCACAAATATGCTAGGTCAGCATTTGGCATTTTGAGCTGTTTATAGATTCAAATTTCTGTATGCATAGTACAGAACAATCTTTAGTAACTACATTTAATCCTTTAAATTATCCTTTAATAGATATCTTTAATACGTCAGTTCAGATTTTACACATATTATTTTATGCTAATGTGGAAATGCGAAATCAGAGTGTGTTATGTGTTATCACAAGTGTTTTTGCTGTTGCACAACATAGATGCTAAAAGTCTCAGAAAATAGTTTTGCATTTATCCAGGTGAAGTTGCTGTGAAATGGTTTGAAGCTGCACAAACTGGCCTTCCCATGTGTGTATTGGGAGCAGCACTTGGACCACTCCGACTGTCTGCCAGGTGAGATACAGTAAATCTTTGGCATTTTAGGCTCTATGGAAAGCAATGTGGCATAATGTTACTATAACAGTAAATCATCTTTCAACAGTCACATTTGTATCAAACTAATCTAATCTAATTAGAATAACATCAGCATTCCACCGCAACCCTCCTGCATGCTTTATGCTGGAATGTTTAACAAAAAAAATTTTTGTTTACTTTAAGCTGCTTTGACACAATCTTCATTGTAAAAGTACAATAGAAATGAAGAAACTTGACGAAACCCAGCAGCACGTCTCACCTCAAAGAAAGTGAATTATTTTTAATTCAGTTAAGTATTTTATCTATAAAAACGGCTCATTGTTCACGTCAATTTGACGTGCTGAAGTTAAACTATTGAACAACAACCCATTACTGTACTACTGTAGGACAATTGTAAAAACATTTTTGATTCATTTCAAATGTTTACTACTGTATAATTAAATGGATTTTTCTTATCTAAAGTTGTAAAACTTCCATATCGAATACAGCAACTGCATACTAAACTTTCCTGCGAAAATTGTCTGAATTCAACCATGACTCGTTTGCACTTACACTGCAGATAAATATAAAATGACTTTATAATTTGCCTTTTAATTCGTCATGACTATTCACTATAATGAAGCTCATGTCATATGCCATTAAAGTATTCCCAAGAGCATGTTGTGTAGGTTGAGATGGCTCACCCAAAACTGAATATTCTTTTTTCATTTAATCATTTAAAACTCCACAAACCTGTTTGAGTTTCTTTTTCTGTTGAACAAAGTTCTTTTGAAGCATGTTAGAAACCTGTAACCATTGACTTCCATTGTGTTTGTTTTTCTTACAATGGAAGTCAATGTACGGTAACAAAAAAGATCTTTTGCGTTCAACAGAAAAACAAACCTCATAAACTTTTGGAACTACTCGAGGGTGTATTAATATTTGGGTGAACTATCCCTTTGAATGACAAGTATTTTTCACAATTTTATTTACATTCATATTTCACCCCGAGTCCTTTCTGTATATACAGTACACTCACCGGCCATTTTATTAGGTACACCTTACTAGTACCGTGTTGGGCCTCCTTTTGCCTTCAGAACTGCCTTTATCCTTCGTGGTATAGATTCAACAAGGCACTGGAAATATTCCTCAGAGATTTTGGTCTATATTGACATTCCAAAGGTGCGCTATTGGATTGAGTCTGGTGACTGGGGAGGCCATTAGAGTACAGTGAACTCATTGTCATGATAAAGAAACCAGTCTGAGATGATTCGCGCATTATGACATGGCACGTTATCCTGCTAGAAGTAGCCATCAGAAGATGGGTACACTGTGGTCATAAAGGCATGGACATGGTCAGCAACAATACTCAGGTAGGCTGTGGCATTGACACAATGCTCAATTGGTACTAATGGGCCCAATGTGTATAGAAAATATCCCCCACACCATTACACCACAACCACCAGCCTGAACCAATGATACAAGGCAGGATGGATCCATGCTTTCATGTTGTTGATGCCAAATTTTGACCCTATCATCGGGACAAATCAGACCAGGCAACATTTTTCCAATCTTCTATTGTCCAATTTTAGTAAACCTGTGCAAATTGTAGCCTCAGTTTCCTGTTCTTTGCTGACAGGAGTGGCACCAGTGTGGTCTTCTGCTGCTGTAGCCCATCCGCCTCAAGATTGGACATGTTCTGCATTTAGAAATGCTCTTCTGCATACCTCGGTTGTAATGAGTGGTTATTTGAGTTACTGTTGCCTTTCTATCAGCTGGAACCAGTGTGGCTATTCTCCTTTGACCTCTGGCATGATCAAGGCATTTGCACCCACAGAACTGTTGCTTACTTGATGTTTTCTCTTTTTCTGACCATTCTCTTTAAACCCTAGAGATGGTTGTGCATGAAAATCCCAGTAGATCAATAGTTTCTGAAATACTCAGACCAGCTCGTCTGGCACCAACAACCATGCCACATTCAAAGTCACTTAAATCACCTTTCGTCTCCATTCTGATGTTCAGTTTGAACTGCAGCAGATCGTCTTGACCATGTCTACATGCCTTAATGCATTGAGTTGCTGCCATGTGATTGGCTGATTAGAAATTTGAGTTAACAAGCAGTGTTGGACTGGTGTACCTAATAAAGTGGCTGGTGTGTGTATGTAATTTTTTTGGACATAACTACATAATGATATTTAAGCACATTTTCCTTAAAAGGGTCATCTACAGTAATGTAAAGTATCTTTTATAAAGTTGATGGTATTTGTTGTACTTGTACGCTAATTGAATGAAAAGTCCTAACGTTACGCTGTCTGTCTGTCTGTCTGTCTGTCTGTCGCAGCCGCCTACAGTTGCTTGGTCAGTCTCTTGGACTTTGGGCCCTGCGCAATGGTGGTCGTGCTAGATGTGTTCTAAGCATCTACTATGAACGGCGTTGGGAGCAGACTCTTGATGAACTCAGACACGAGCTAAACATTGAGGAACCCCCAGTCAGTCTAATCGCATCCATCAAGAACACATCTTCAAAATCATAGTATGTCTAAATAACAGAAGGAAATTCATTTGAGCTTACCACGTACATATTTGCTGTAACAACTCCTTTTCTTTCTTGCACAGACAATGGCCTAAACATAAATCTAAAGAAGGTTATTCTCACATGGAAAGTTTTATGTAAAAGCTATCTGTGTCTTCCAAGATATTTATACTGCATTAACATTGACCTCTTGATACCATGCACTGGAGGTATACAAGTACATGCATAAATCAAAAAATGCTATTATAAATAATACTGAGATAAATTCTCTACGATAATTATGCAAAACAATAATGGCAAAAATGTTTTGTGGCCTGATTATTTAAGATGATCACCTAAATTAGGATGTGTTTTGTAAAAAGTATTTTGCAGTTGTTATTTGAAAATGATATCTCCCTTTTGGGACAACTTGATACAGTGCTGTAAAGTTCCTTCTGTAACCTGAATATGAAAAACCAATATGGGGACAAAATACCTAAATGTTGAAAAAACATTTCACAATTGTTCGGTTTCCAACATGAAATACTTGCAGAAATCAAGCCTTTTAAAAATAAATGAGTGTAAAAACAAAACGCATATAATTCTGTTTTGGCAATTGTGCTTGTGAATTCATTTATTTCCAGTGAAAGTAAAGTCTCTTGACTGCGAATATGGTAATACAGAATATTTTCCTCCGCCTCCCTCTAGTGGAGACAGTGATGTAATCTTATAATATCTGATATATAAACATATTTAAAGTCTGAATTGTGTACGTATTCTTGTTTCCCCAGTAGACATGAACTTGGATTTTTAAAGATTTTATATTTTGTTTTTAAATGCTACATTTGAATTACATACATTTGTTACATAATTTATTTATACATTATTCAATCTTTAACAAAAACGTACCTTTGTTTCATTTGTTTGTTTTGCACACTGTTTATGGGAATGAGTGAAAAAATGCACACCGCCAATTTGACAGTACATTAATTTATTCATGGCTAAAAAGTCCAAAAAATGATAACAATAGTATTAAACGATAATAAAACAAAGAAAAGTGTGCAGAACAAGTTTATTTGCACATCTTCTAGGAAATTGAAGGAGATTGAGGACTTTTTTTGATAAATATGCAACCGTCATCAACAGGAGTTTGTGTAACTGTAAATTATACAGGCCTCGTCTCTTAGACCTAATATATGAGATTTTTGAAAACAACAGATAACCACCACTAAAAAGATACTGTATTTAAATATACCTTAAAAATGAGATGTGGCAAATGGTAACATTATTTCAATTCAAATTTTATTGCATGTTTACATTGCAGTTCTGTTTCTTGTGAATTCCAGAGACACCAGAGCCATGATCTCATGCTCGCATAGAAACTTTAGAATAAGCATAAGAGTCATATAAAAGTGTCAGCAATTTTGAGTTTGATCAATGACAAATCTAACTGTTTCATATGATAATATAGATAATGACTCAAGAAACTGGACTTTTTGGGGGGATAGAGATGGAGAATTAATACTTACACAATACATGTATGCATTTAAATTAAAATTTATAATAAAACTGGTATGTAAATAAATACATGGCAGATTATCTTTTTGATAAATGATTTACACTTTCTCTTATTGCATGTTCTGTCTTCAGTGGCACATATAATGCAGAACATTTTTAAAAATGTTCATTGGTTTAAACCATTGCATATAACATTTCATCCATTCCTTCAACATCCTAATATTAACATTCATCTAGTGTTCAGTGCACTATAGAGATGCTCTGATCAGCCACAGCGCAGGCGGCTAGCAGCGGTTCTCTAAAAGCATATCTAGCTACATGCAGCACAGACATAGATTCTGGGTCATAGAACAGCAAAGTCTGACTGGGCCAATCCAGCAGCAGTCCCACTCTCTTTAGTTTCTTAGTCAATGCAACAGCCACACTGCATCCATTGTGACAGAAAGACAAGTCTCCATCATAATGCGAGAGCACCCATGAATTTGTGTTGTATCCCAGTCGAGCTTCATTGCCGGACCCCTTGCGTTCTATGCTGGCATAGCAAATGCCTACTTTGAAAGCGCCACTTGTGCCTACGTCAACTACCCAGCTGTGAGTACCAGAAGACATGGAAGGGGAACAAAGGGCATTAGGCAAGTTGTCAAAGCGTGCCGGGTCATAGGGGGGTAACTGACGCTGGCGTTTGGGAAGGAAAGTTACGGTGCGCTGGTCATTGGAGAGGGAGAGAAGAGGACTGATGGTTTGCTTTTCAAATTGCATTGTAGTTGAGCGATGGGCTAAAGAAAAGAAGGATATGTTTAGAAGAGATCCAAAGTTCGAAACTAATAAATTGTAGACATGTTTGGTGTGTCAATTCCGCACATTATTACAGTGATCTTAAGATTTTTCAATATCCCTATGGGGTCTAAAATATGGCTATAAGTTTTTTTTTCAACACATTTCTAAACAAAATAGTTTTAATAACTCATTTCTAATAACTGATTTATTTTATCTTTGCCATGATAACAGTACATAATATTTCACTAGATATTTTTCAAGATACTTCTAAACAGCTTAAAGTGACATTTAGGGTAAGGGTAATTAGGCAAGGTTAGGGTTCAGGTTAGGGTAATTAGGCAAGTTATTGTATAACGATGGTTTGATCTGTAGACTATGGAAAATAGCTTAAAGGGGCTAATAATTTTGACCCTAAAATGTTTTTTAAAAAATTTAAAACTGCTTTTATTCTAGCCAAAATAAAACAAAGACTTTCTCCAGAAGAAAATATATTATCAGACATACTGTGAAAACTTCTCTGCTCTGTTAAACATCATTTGGGAAATATTTAAAAAGGAATAAAAATTTCAAAGGGGGTTAATAATTCTGACTTCAACTGTATGTGTGTGTCAGAAATATTAGCCATCTTGTTAAATTTGAGTTCTTTCATATTTAATTTTTTTTTTCTGAACATAATACGTTTAATAGCTGATTTCTTTTATCTTTGCCTTGATGACAGCACATAGTATTTTACTAGGTATTTTTCTAAACACTAGTATTCAGCTTAAAGTGGCATTTAAAGGCTTAACAAGAGTAATTAGGCAAATCATTGTATAATCAAGGTTTGTTCTATAGACAATTAAAAAAATGCTTAAAGGGGCTAATAATATTGACCATAAAATGTTATTTGTTTTCTTAAAAAAAAATTTTTTTGTAGCCAACATAAAACAAAAGGGGCTTTCTCCAGTAGAAAAAACTATTATAGGAAATACTGTGAAAAATTCCTTGCTCTGTTAAACATTTGGTAAGTTTACAGGAGGGCTAACATGTTGTGCAGAACATTGGGCTCACAAGAGCATTTTTGAGGACCTATGTATTACGATATAAAGTACTTAGGCTATATTTAGTATTTTAGGAAGGTGGTCATCATAAATAGTGGGTCTGTGGTTTCCATCCATTTGTATACCCATGATGTTCTTTTGATCATGAACGTGAAGGAATAGTTAAAAATGAAAATTCTGTCATTGTTACAAGACTTTTTTGTTCTGTTGAACGCTGGAAACCTAGAAGTCATTGACTGTTTTTCCTACTATGAAATGTTGTTAATCTTCACAGGTTTTCATCATACTTCAAATTATCTTCATCAGAAAAAAAACTGGTTTGTAACTAGTCATGGATGAGAAAATGATGACAGTATTAAAACATTTTGTACACTGAAAAAAGTGAAACTGCTGTGTCTTTCATTCAAGGTATATTTTATATTGGATTAAGGGAAAACTTGTGGTTTCTAAATATAACTAATTATAAGTGTTATTCTATTTGCCCCCTATCTAATCTTAAAAACATTAGTTTTTAATATTTAATATTTAATAAGTAATATTTACTTTTACTTAAAACAGCATGTCATGTGACCACATGAAAAAGCTACTGTTTATGTGCTTTCAGCTTTTATTTATTTCTAGTGTGAGTTTGATCAACATCTTGCCTGACATTTATTTCCATACTAAAGGTATTAGCAGCTAGTAAGTGCAATAACATTACATGTATTTATTACAGTTTAGTGCAAAGTACAACTTTATTTAGATATTGATTTTATGTTAAACCACAATAATTCAATTAATTATACAAACAATATTTTACCATTGACTCAATGTATTTTTTTGTTAAGAATAAATATTTTAATTAATATTAAAATAGTTTTTAATACATCAACACAATAATTTTTTGTGTAATTTTTTAAGTTGGTCCACAGCAAGATTATAGTTTGATCTAAGCTTAAAAAAAACATGTACTAAAGTAAAAAAATCTATTTAGTGTCTCTACATTAGTCTCTATATGAAACAATATTTTATTGTAGTGTATTATAATATTAGTTTGATTAGTTCATTATACTTTGAGAAAAACAAAAAAAAAGTCGCTGTAACAAATTACAGTATTTTTTTCAGTGTAACTGGAAACGCACTTACCAGATGGCCCAAGCAGTAATGCACTGACCCATAAACCCATCAAGACTTTACTGTCACTGCAGCTTCTGTTCAAACTTAGTTGCTCGCTATCTCGGGGTTCACCAACACCTTCTGCATCCTCAATCCTAGCACAGTACACAGTATCAGTTCTCATGTCAAGCTTAAATCATTTGATGTATTTATGCGTGCTGATTACTGTCAACATTACCTGTTATTTATTTCTTCATTAGAGCTCTAAAAAACAACAACACGCAATCAATGGCATATCACACAAATGTAATTTAGCATAGAAACACAAGGAACTATGTTTTTGCTCCATTGACTTGCATTATGATGACATTTTTTGATTGCAAAGACATGACAGCATTTAATCATGCATTCTTTAATGTTGATGGTTTTCCCTGTTACGAAGAGGTACAATTTGTCATTTTAATTGTTGATCATCAGCTGCAGTGCAAAAAACGCTTAGTTTCTGGCTTTTATATGGAGTATTGTGTGTGTGAAAGAGACATTTGTGGACTTACCTTGATATGTCAGAGAAAATCAAAATAAGAACCTCATCACAACCTCAGAACATGGTAAACAGTAAGTGTATTTACACACTATAATCTGCTGTTATACTCTATAGTACCCCATATTAAAAGCCAGAAACTTTTTTTGCATAGGCCTATCTAAAGGGTTAATGGTGCCAAGTGATGATCAACAGTAAAAATGACAAATCTGGCATGGTGTCATTGCTTATGAAAAAATAATGTTATAATGAAAGTCAATGGGGCAAAAGCCACGAACAAAATGAAAGGCTAATCAATTTGAAATATACACAAGTGTGTAAGTGTGCACTCAAATGTGTCTGAAATTGTCTGCTACTGCAGCTCACATGCAGATATTTGAAGTCAGAATTAAAAGCCCCCCTGAATTATAAGCCCCTCTGTTTATTTTTTTCCCCAATTTCTGTTAAACGGAAAGAAGATTTTTTTCAACACATTTCTAAACATAATAGTTTTAATAACTAATTTCTAATAACTGATTTATTTTATCTTTGGCATGATGAAAGTAAATAATATTTGACTAGATATTTGTCAAGACACTTCTATACAGCTTAAAGTGACATTAAAGGCTTAACTAGGTTAATTAAGTTAACTAGGCAGGTTAGGGTAATTAGGCAAGTTATTGTATAATGATGGTTTGTTCTGTAGTGTAGACTATCGAAAAAAATTTGCTTAAAGGGGCTAATAATTTTAACCCTAAAATGGTTCTTAAAAAATTCTAAACTGCTTTTATTCTAGCCGAAATAAAACAAATAAGACTTTCTCCAGAAGAAAAAATATTATCAGACATACTGTAAAAAATCCCATGCTCTGTTAAACATCATTTGAGAAATATTTTAATAAGAAAAAAACATTCAAAGGGGGCTAATAATTCTGACTTTAATTGTACATTTCGATATATTGTTACATGGCTAAGTTATCTTCCTTTGTGTGAAGCCCAACAGAAGGTGTCTGAGGAAAGAATTGTGACAAATGTCAACATCTGATCGATGTCTTTAAGTGTGGTATTCGTAGTATATAATGTACATTAGTATACAAAAGATGAATTAATAGAAAAATAATACATAGTGAAGATGACATTTTTTGTCTATTTATAATAATTAAAATTCCACTAAGCCAGTTTTGCCATGTGTGGTTTATTCATAAACTAATTTCGAGAGGATCATGTGCTTATGATTGACCACGGCTGGTCCCGCATTAGCTAACACATGATGCACCAATCAGATGAATCCTAACTCACTATAAATAATCAAAGATTCTGACTTGGTCTCGAAGAATCCCCCTTTCCACCCCTTCCCATCTTCCCTTTTCTAGATCGGCCCAGTGGTTAGCACTGTTGCCTCACAGCGAGAATGTCACTAGTTCAAGTCCGCTGTTTACATGGGCTGTTTCTCAATTCCAAGAACGGACTTGCGGACTTCTGAAGACCGATCATGACAGGTCACCTCAGAAGAATAAACTTGAGACACCACGAGAACAGAGAATGCGTCCTGTGAGAAATTAGATGTTCCATTTTTCCTGGTGGTCACATGACCTTCACGCATTTTTAATGGAAAATTATTTAAACATTACAGCATTCATACAACGATTTATTGTTTTCCCCTATTTCAATATATATATACTATGCATAAAGACCTTACAAATATATGTTGCACAAAACAAATAA
The DNA here is from genome assembly GCF_903798145.1 of Danio aesculapii. Classification (NCBI taxonomy): domain Eukaryota; kingdom Metazoa; phylum Chordata; class Actinopteri; order Cypriniformes; family Danionidae; genus Danio; species Danio aesculapii. The sequence goes on from NC_079439.1 coordinate 51,427,338, forward strand.
AACTGATTTTTAATACAAATTTCAGCAAATAAACACCCTTATTCCTTTATTAAGATTTTCTTGGTAATGTTTATATTCACCGTTTCATTTAGGGAAACTCATAAGACAAATAAGTTATATCTCTGAACTTTAATAGTAAGTCTACACGAAATGCTGCACTTTCCACCTCCAGTCACAATGACTTCTGGGACTTCTAGAGTGAGTTCGATGCTCAAGTCTGCATCCATGCATCCTCGATGTCAAGAACACATCCGGAAAGTTTCATGCGTCTTCCGTTCTTGCGGTCTTAAGTATTGAAACTGAACTTTTAATTTTTTAAAAACCATTTTAAGGTCAAAATTATTAGCCACTTCGAGCTATATATTTTTTTCGATAGTCTAAAGATCAAACCATTGTTATACAATAACTTGCCTAATTACCCTAACCTGCCTAGTTAACTTAATTAACCTAGTAAAAAATAAACAGGGGGGCTAATAATTCTGACTTCAACTGTATCTTGTTTGCAACACACCATTTGAGAATGTGATTAGGTTTATTCGGCGACTTCAGTGCCTCTAATTCTCATATACAGACTTTCAAAACAAAACCTTTTTAATTTCTCATGCCATCTACATCTTGAAAGTCATGTTTATTAAGAGATCACAATTATTTTACTGCAATCACTTTTGTTGTTAATTCATTTGTTTCTTAGTTTTGAAACTAAGTTCATTTAGGAACTTTTTAATACAGCCCCTTTAGTCTATTCAGCCGCATAACCTATTTTTAGATAATATTTAGTTGTTGAATGACTCAAATATTAATGACTGCGCTGGGCTAATCTCGCTGATCAAGTCGAACGCACCTACTGGACAGTGACTAATATCTCCGCCATCACAAGCAGACATACCTTTTACTGCTGATTGGCTGCAAATGTGTTTTGCGACTCGCTCCTAAAACAGTCAAAAGTTCTTTTCAAATATTGATTAGTGCATCTTTGCCAGCTGCTGAAGAATTTAAAGAATGACAATAAAGTGTGCTTATTATCTTCTAAAGGTTTGTGAGCTACAGTTGAATAGAGAAAAATATAAATAATTCAATGACTTCAAAACTGTTTGTCTCATACTAGCTTAATAAACTTTGAATGTTAAAAAAATTGCAGTAGCTGGAATATGACAAAAACACATTCAAAATATTACATCAACTGCAGCTCATTGTACATAGCGTCTTCATTCACTCACCACAAGCGTTGTATCTGTTGAGTGTGTGAGTGTGTGCACCAGGCTGGTGCGTGTTTGGGTGAGTTTCTCCAAGGTTTGAGTCCAGTGTGCTCTCTGAGTGAGGAGGCACTGCTCCACATGCTCTTCCTCTCTCTGTATGGCCTCCAGGAGACGCTGCTCCTCCTCCTCCAGAGCCTCGCGCACCACGCTCACCTGAGCCAACACTCGTTCTCTTGCCCTGTTTGCATCTGTCTATCAAGTACATGCACATATAAGTACAATTCATCTGGATACATTGAATGAAATGTTAAAACACTGATGTAATATAATAATAATACATTGCAGTAATAATATTCCAGTCCAGTAATGTCAAACACAACATACTGTTACCATGACACAAATGGTAGTGTACAAAATTACACAAAATAATGATCAATGCATTGCTCTGTCTATTTTTTTCTGCATGTTTGAAAACAGTAAATAAATCCTTTATGTACTTGTACAGCTTTCTCTCTTGCTGTCAGTGTACGGTCAATGAAGCGTTCGATCCGTACAGCTTGCAGCTGCATTTCCTCACAGACATCCACCAACTGATTCTGTTAAAAACAAAGAGAAAAGTGAAGTTGACATACTGTAAAAGACTATTCAGGTGACATAAATGAAGATGTGGATAAGATACGTGTTTCTTTCTTGTTTCATTAAACAGGTAACACTTTCCAGATCTACATTGCTGGGCTTCACAAGTATTTGTATATGCTGTTGTGCCTTGTAGCCACATGAAACATTACTCGAAATACAAAATGCAAAGAACAAAATAATAAATTAGTATAAATATAACATAGCTATTTCCTAAAATTGTGTTTGTTTTTGTTATTATTATTATTATTATATTGCATTATATTATATTATAATTTTCCCCAGTGAGCCAGCTCTTATATAGCTTTGGGACATAGCCTATAATTAGTTTGTTCAGAATTAGAATTTTAAACAAAGTTAAAAACATACCTCTTTGCTATGGCTATTAATTATGCATAAAATATACACAATTATTATTAATCAGTGGTTTTCTACCCGCTTGGTCTTTTTTGCATGCACTGTAGTCAATCTATTTTATGTTTTATTTTTCTTAGCAAACATTCTGTATAGCACAGTGGTCAGCTACTGTTGTTTTTGGGTCATTATCACTATAAAGTGCTTTTGAGACATCAAAATTTTCAAAAGAAAGTTTGAGATTTTTTATTTAACCACATAGTTTTATTAATTAGATCTTAGGCTGGAAGAAATTAATGTTGGTCAAGCTCCTGCACATTTTACAAATACTCTGCAAGCAGAAAAACAGTAAACAAACCTCAAATTGTGTCAACCCTGTCATGGACAAATTCAAAGTAGTATAAGTATATTTTCATTGCAGTGTTATTATAAAATGTATATTTTCAGAAAGGTGATGTGTCCCTTTACCAACCCAACTTTATAGATTATGGAAAAAGTCTATTTATAATAATGAAATAATGGACAACAATTTATTTCCCAATAAAATAGTCAATCAGTGCACGTTCTTTTCAAAATAAAACCCAAGATCTGATATATTTTGTCCAACTTTTAAACAATATTAACTGGCCTTTATTGGTTAATTAAGGAATCACACAAGATGTTTTGCTGAGGTTATAAATAATTTTTTTATTTTCATAAAAAACAAGATGACAGGGTGGACTTTGGCATGACAAGGTGGACAAAGGCTTTATTTAGTGAACTAAATATGGAGGAACATTTGAAAAACAACATGTACAAGAAGAAATATTAAAGGTTTAATATAAAAGGGTTATAAAAGTTTTCAAGAATTCAACTTCTGTTTTTACTAACTACTACAAACCACTGAGTCACCATGCTGCCTCTTCTGTTATCAATTAGGTTTTATCAATATGCAAATTAAAGGGAAGATAAACAATTATTGTCCTTCAAATTAAACTAAATTCGCTAATGAATGTAAATCTTTACATTGTACATGGTATTGGAGGAGTGAAAGGAATGCTGGAAGCAACTAAAGTTAAACACCCTAATAATACTGTTTTAATGTGTGCACATCAGATGTGTTAACCTCCTCTGAAGAAAGGCAAAATGGGCATGGGGATGCCAATGAGTACATCAGAGGATTTCTTAAAGGGCATTTACCACATCATGACAGGGTGGACAGCAATTTCAAGGACATATGCAAAATGATTAATAATGTTATGAAAACAAAATAAAGTTATTAAAATGACTTTTTTGACAAATATCTTGTTAAAGACAATAAGAATATTTTTTTTTTAAATTGATATAATTTGATGTTTTAATATGATTGGTTAAACCTTTCATTCAGGTATAATCGTAAGTGTTTTGAAATATGAAGAGTCCAGATGCAAAAACCTCTAGGTGTCGTCTGAAATTTACATCGAAATTATCATTTTTCTTAGCCTCCTTTGTTTATGTTAAAGTATTTCACTTTAAAGAACAGAAAGAGGACTTATTCTTTGCCATAAAAGTGATATTACAGAACATACACACAGGAGCCTGATAAAAATTTAGAGGAACATTTTAGATGGCATTTATAGGTTTTTGCATCTAAACTCTTCTTATATGTTTTTGTCAATTTTTGCCATATTCTTTCATTGAATGATGTGATTTTGCCATGTGCCACACACTGCTCAGCCAACTTCAGTGCGTGTAAAAGTACACTCACTGATGGCTGAGCAGTGTGTGGCACATGGCTAAATCACATCATTCAATGAAAGATTGGCAAAAGCATATTTCAAAACACTTATAGTTCTACCTGCATGAATCATATTAAAACATCAGAATTTCATTATTTCGCATTATGTTCATAAGACTGATTTAGTTTTGTGGGACATCAAAAGCACTTTATAGAGATAAATTAATGAAAATTTATTTTCATTAATGACCCTGTTATAAATGTGATTTGATTGTATTAATAATTGTCCCGACGTAATGAAACTGACCACGCCTTCTCCATGTGAACAAGCAAACAAGCCTATTGAAACTTTCTTGCAAACTTTCTTTTCAAACAGAATAACTTTCTTATAAAGTAAGAACTATTTATACTATATTTATACTGTTTATTTATACTATTATTTTACTAAAGTAAATGTGTGTCGTTTTCATAGACTGTGATCGTGACTCACCCTTACTATAGTTGCCCGGGTAACCAGTTCTGTCACTGCGTGACCCTGACAAAATCCAACGGACACACATTGCGAGCAAGTCAGTTTTCCTTCTGTACTACAGTACAACTCTAGTTCGCATTCATGTTCTGTACACAGTTTCGCTTTTCCTAAATCAGATGAGTCAGCGCTGCTGCCTACAGTTGTGTCCACAAATTCTGGAGCAGGTTTTGTCGATGATCCTCCGTGTACAGTGCCGTTGTACAGCCTTCCACCTTCACATATATTTATTTGATCTTCGTGTTTCTGGGAGTTGTCCAGTCCAGGGTCAGTCTCCAGGTCACTTACATGCAAGGACACCGTTGCCAGTTCACAAAGTCTGTCTTCCTCGCTCATGTCACCGAGAAATAAAACTGCTTTATTTCTTTTAGCAAATTAAAATACGAATGGTTTGCCTAGTTTCGCTGATGCTGCTGTTGTAAAATACCAGTGGCGCAGGTGTATCCAGTTTTAGTGACTGCCCACTACCTGTCGCAGGTGTATAATACGGAAGTGACTGCTTGTCGAGTGCGCAAGTCTAGTTGATTTTTTTTTCTCCAGTTGTGGCCACTGGTCAGTACTGGTGATAATATAAAGCTGCAATATGCTAATTTTGCAACCTGAACTTGCCCTTAACATAGTGGAGGCTATGACTTGGACTTGACCAGTGGTTCCCAAAGTGGGCGTCGCGGGACAATGACAGGGGGTTGCTTGGTGATTTCCAAAAGTCCAATAAATTTTATTCAACTGTTAGAATTACTGTATGTTATCCATAACCCACAGAAGATAAAACATAGTAGTTAATAGTTACATAAAAAACAACCTACATACAAATAAAAAAACCATCAGCCTTTTTTCATAGGATCCATGTGTTTACATTAGATCAACAACACAGCAATAGCGTCAACTACAGCAGTTTGATTTTATAGCACCAGGTTAAACTTTCTGACAACTTTATGGCAATCAAATACATTAATAATGCAAGCCACAACTGAACATTGAAGATGATCTCCAAGTGACGGTCTCCAAAATTGAACAAAGAATAGACTGAATACATTGTGCCCTCCAATCTCATATAGTTGAGTGGATCCAAGTGGATGCTGCACACTGGTGATGGTGTGGAGAGACCCACCTCATGATTGTGAAGCCCTTTGGGTGTATGGCCATACACAATAAATGCGCTATATAAATACACACATTACATTACATTACATTGAGGTTAATATTAATTTAAACAAATTAATAAATTACTGTAAAAAATGTATGGTTGTTATTAGATTGTTGCTCTTTTTTCTGTTGTCAGTATGCTCAAGTTTATATAGGCCTATTATTGTGTGCACAAAGTTTGTATATTTATAACCACCGCAGAGGATAGTTGCATCTCAACTCTTCATATCAGTTTATATTTTCCAAATCAACTAACCAGAGAGTTAGAGAGATGAGAAAAATATCTGTAAACATCCTTTATATTTTAAATATGTTAAATAAACATGGAAGCAGCGTGGTGGCGGAGTGGGTAGTGATGTCGCCTCACAGCAAGAAGGTCGCTGGTTCGAGCCTCGGCTGGGTCAGTTGGCGTTTCTGTGTGGAGTTTGCATGTTCTCCCCGTGTTCACGTGGGTTTCCTCCGGGTGCTCCGGTTTCCCCCACAGTTCAATAACATGTGATATAAGTGAATTGGGTAAGCTAAATTGTCCATAGTGTATGTGTGTGAAAGAGAGTATATGTGTTTCCCAGTGATGGGTTGCAGCTGGAAGGGCATCCACTGCGTAAAACATATGCTGGATAAGTTGAAGTTAAAATGAATGAATAAATATCCTGAGAATTGACAAGTCAAAATGGCTTGCCATACAAGCCATATCAAGTGTTCATGAGATGTTGCCTGAGGGAAGAAACTGTTTCTGTGTCGGGCTGATCTGGTGCTCAGTGCTCTGTAGCGTTGACCAGATTGTAAAAGTTCAGAAACGCAGTGTGCTGGGTGTGAGGAGTCCAGAGTAATTTTGGCAGCCCTTCTGCTCGTTCTGGATATGTACAGTTCTTGGAGAGCAGGCAGAGTTGTACCAGTTATTCGCTCAGCAGTCCGAACTATTTGACATAGTCTTCGGAGGTCTGATTTGGTAGCTGAGCTAAACCAGACAGTTAATGACATGCAAAGGATGAATTCAATTTATGGAAGTGAACTGTTTCAGCAGCTCCATTGGAAGGTTGAACTTACTCAGCTGACGAAGGAACTACAGCCTTTGTTAAGCTTTGAGAGAATGTAATTCAAATATGTACTATTTAAGTTTCAATAAGTTGTATTTTATTGCTGAATTTCTATGTAACATTGAAGAAACCGTGTTATGATCAGAAATCAAACCTTGGTGTGTTACACTTGATTTTTTAAATTAATTTGATATGAACTGGAAGTCAGAACTGGATCTTCAAGAAAGATCTTTACTATACAGTTGAAGTCAGAATTATTAGCCCCCCTGTTTATTTTTTCCCCAATTTCTGTTCAACAGAGAGATTTTTTCAACACATTTCTAAACATAATAGTTTTAATAACTCATTTCTAATAACTCATTTATTTTATCTTTGCCATGATGACAGTAAATAATATTTGACTAGATATTTGTCAAGACACTTCTATACAGCTTAAAGAGCCCATATTATACATGAAATAGGGTCATATTTAGGTTGTAAGGGTCTCCAACAACAGTCTAATATGCATGCAAGGTCATAAAACACTTTTATGGTCTTATAATCTGCATTTATTTTTACCTAATTATCCCAACGACTCCCATATGAATCGTTCAGCGATTCATTTGTTCCCAACCCCCTCCTCAGCGCGAAGCTAATCTGCGCTGATTGGACCGATGACAGCCTGCTGCGATTGGTCGACAGTGACAGGCTTCAGCACGAGACAGAGTGAAATGCCCAGCTGGTAATCAACTATATAAAAGTAGTCACAGTGCACACGCGCTTCATAGTGTAAGGCTTTTTTCACACACACACACACACACATAACCCTCCTCAGAAGAACTGGGGGAAGCGACGCGAGTCTCTCTCTCTCTCTCTCTCTCTCTCTCACACACACACACACACACACACACACAACGCTCCTCAGAAAAACTAGGGAAAGCGACACGAGTCTCTCTCTCTCTCTCTCTCTCTCTCTCTCTCTCTCTCTCTCACACACACACACACACACAACGCTCCTCAGAACTAGGGAAAGCGACGCGAGTCTCCTGTCTCCTAGCTTACGATCGCCATAGCAACGACAAACGGCAGTGGAACGCGAGCTCACAAAAGCCTTTAACGTTAAATCCGTAAACAAAGCGGCACGCGTCGCGTTTTTTAACGTGGCTTACATGTGATAAGAGAATATAAAGAGTAACCGCGTGTACTGTACCAGGTTAACAAGTAACAAAACACAATAAATACATAATTTGCAAGCTAGAGTAAACGAGGCAACAATTTTAATCGCACTTACTTACACTAGTGAATAAACCTCAACCACTGACTCTTTACAGTTTCATCTTTGGGTAGAGACTGTCAATATTATCCATCTGAGCACAGCGTGACTTCATTGGACCAGCGGCGTCTGTGTGTCTAGTGTTTTTTCTGTGTTAGTGGGCGGGGCCGCAGGTTTCAAATCTCCCTGGTTTGCGCGCGTAACTACTGGCGAGGCTTGTGTTTCGTAGCTGCGTCATCGCGAAACACATAATGACTCGTTATCAAGACGACTCGTTTGAAGCACTATGAGTCGACTCTTTTATAGATGAATCAATAGTTTTAAACACTGTACACTTACAGATTTAAGCCTTAGCTGGATATTTCACTTCACTTAGAGCTGTGTTACACACTACATGGAAGGGCATTTTCAAAAACCCATAATATGGGCTCTTTAAAGGGACATGTAAAGGCTTAACTAGGTTAATTAGGGTAACTAGGTAATTAGGCAAGTCATTGTATAGCAATGGTTTGTTCTGTAGACTATCGAAAAAAAATTGCCCAAAGAGGCTAATAATTTTGACCTTAAAATTGTTTTAAAAAAAATAAAAAACTGCTTGTATTTAGCTGAAATAAAACAAATAAGACTTTCTCTAGAAGAAAAAATATTATCAGACATATTGTGAAAATTTCCTTGCTCTGTTAAACATAATTTGGGAAATATTTAAAAAATAAAAAAAATTTCAAAAAGAGGGCTAATAATTCTGACATCAACTGTGAAAGCTCTATTAAAGTGAACTGGGCATTATGTTGTTTTCTATACTCAACTGAAATGCAGACAAAGATGATACAATTTTCTTAAGTATCTTTCTTACATTTCAGGATATAATCATGTGATTAAACAATTCCAGTCACACCAAAATGCTCTGAAAGTGAAATGGTTTTTTTTTAATAATTATTATTTTCTTTAAACAACAGATAATAGAACAAGCAAAATAATGCCAGGCTGATAGAAGGTAAATAATAATAACAGCACACACACACACAAAAAAAGAAAGAGTATAAATGCTCATAGTTAAAAAGAAGCAGGACCTTTACATTAATCAAATTTTTTGAAAATAGAGCACAAATGGACAGTTTTAATGGACTTTCTATTAGCACTAAATTGAATAGTACAAAAGTATTTTTTCAGTTCTTTATAAAACAAAGTTAAAGACAGCTTTCTGTTGTAAATTGAACACTTTATGAATATGAAACTTAACAACAAAATAAATAGATTAGTAACAAAAACTTCATTGTTCAGATTATCATGTTTAAAATATGCAAAAATTACGTTTTCAAAATCCAAATTAAAATTAAAGAGTACCTTTTTTAAAAAAAAAGACAGAGGCGTCATACCAAAGCTTTTTAACATAACCACAGTGCCAAAAGATGTGGGGTACAGTTTCCAAATGCAAAGAGCAATTTATTTCAACATCCTTTTTAAATTTACTGAGAAAATGTTTAACCGTATAGGATTTATGAATTAGCTTAAAAGATAACTCTTTTATCTTATTTGTAACAAAAAATGTGAGGTAATGACCAAATACTTTCTCATTAAGAAATTCTTACAAAAATATTCCAATAGGTAATAGAGCTAGGCTTAGAAACAACGTGGTGCTACAAGTGAAAAGTTTTTTTTCTTTTTTTTTTCTTTTTTTTTTTTTATTAATGCAAGAACAAGACATACAAAAGAATGCCAGAGGGATGCAAAAAATTATAAAAGCAGAATAAAATTATATAGAGGTACAAAAACTCAACCTGTAAAACAAAATAAAATAACTAATAAAAAAAAACCTCACAAAAACTTAAAAGTGTCAAACAAATACATGGTTTTAACAGCTTTTTTGTTTGTACTCTCCTTAATGGTATTTATATAAATATTTAGTTCTTTTAGTACCACTAAAAAAAGAGGTTTCTGATTGCTAAATTTACATCTATGGATATGAAACTTGGTAATTATAATCAAAAGATTAACAAAATTAGCTTCATTTTCCTTATCTATGAACTTCTTATCATAGTTCAAAAAAACAAAAATAACTGATTCATCCAGTAAAAGAAAAATTGACAACAGTTTATCATTTATAAATTTAGATACCTTCCCCCATAATCGTTTTGTATATGAACAATGCCAGAAAATATGAGGTACTGTTTCTGGGTATAATGAACAGAATGAACAATTGACATTCAGGTATTCAATAAATCTATTTTAAAAATTCTTAACAGGGTAAAATTTGTGTAGTATCTTGAATGAGATTTCTTTGTTTTTTTTTTTGTAATTAGATATTTATTAGGTAACAAACTTTCCTCCAATTAATATTTTGAGTAAACTTAGACCAATAGAAAATAACATTTGGTTTACTAACCAGTTCTTTTTGGAATAGTAGACGTATGTTATTCTTAATATTCTTTTTGCTAAATGAAAAACAAATTTTGCCACAGAAAGTATCAGCACGGTGAAGAAAAGATGCGTTCTTAGAGTATGAAAGACCCCTATGTAAAAAAACAATACTAGGAGAGATAGTTCCAATTACCGAGGAATATTGCTTTGGGGTTACAGGAAAATCAAAGTATGAAATAAATTCACCATATCGTCACCTTAGAATTATAAGGTTCTGTCTGACATTTTTTGTCAAAAATGAGTTACATATTCTTATTAAATTACAACTTATTTATATTATGGGATTTTTTTTTTATTAACAGTTGTTTACATTTTAAGACTTTTTATTTAAAAAAAAAAACCAAATGTTACACAAATACTGTTTGCTATAGAATGCAAAAACTTTAAAGCTCAATTTCTCAAAATCATTCAGAACGCAGATGGAACCTTATAATTCCAAGGTGACGATATGTCATCAAGTATCCTTCATTGTTCAATCCCTTTATCAAACCATGTTTTCATTAATATAATTGTGTTTATATAGAATATTGCAATTTTTCTAGATATAATGATGCGGGCTGAAATTGTGCTTGTAAAATTAATTTCCATCCCAAAAGTGCTTGCCTATGGAAAGCTGATAGTTTAATGGGCAATTTTATAATCACACATTAGCAAAAATGGGGGACCACCAAGCAAATTTTACCACATTGTTCTACACTGAAGATTGTTTTTTCAGATAATACTTCAACCAATAACTCTTGAAAGTATTATTTAAAATAGAAAAATCTAAATAATCAAGACCACCATTGCTACAAGTGAAAAGTTTTTATTATTATTATTATTTAGCCCAGAAACAGTGTATACAATTTATACATACAACAAATAGACAGAATAATTATCTTTAACAATGAAGAAAATAAAAATAACAGCTCAAAACAAAGAGAAAATAAGAACAGCTAAACGCAGGGGCTATAAAACTACACATTGAAAAGCAAAAATTACTCATTAAACATAGGGAGAGCCGCAGACAGGTGAAGTTTATAGAGCCTTTTTGTTATGAGACAATTGGATCAATGAAAGATGTTTAAATTCGTTCAGAAAAACCATAAACATAGGTCTGGAGTTAGAAAAATTTGATATATGAATGTCAAATTTAGCAAGTTCACCACATACAACTGTTTACTTTTAGGTTGTTCATACTCAGGAAAGCCCAACACTACATCTTTCCAATACAAAGTACATTCATTATAAATTTTACTTCGAATAAAATTCAAGACACTTTTCCAAAGTGTTTTTGTAAATGGACATTTCCAAAAAAGATTAACGTTTCGCGCTAAAATGATGTTTTAGTTACGTAATGAAAAGGCGTGGCTACATAATAGGCGGGCCGTCTAGTGAATTGTCGTATTGTGATTGGACAGAGGGGTCAAATGGTTTCACGTTTATCCATGATACGTCAGTACAAGAATTAAACGCCTAACGCGAATGTGTTTTAAGTTGCGCAGCTCTGATTGGATACATATGTATCAGTCCTCTTTTACGATTGGTTTACGTTCTGAATGCTGTTTGTCCCACCCCCAGAAGGTGGCAGGTTTTCCAACGCCTCTCAGCGCAGCGGTGCATCACAGAGGTCTGGAAACGGTTGGGGAAGATTTCGGGCAACGAAAGGCCTTAGTACACTTCGTTTGCCCGGACGATCTGCGATCTAAGACCTTCGGACTTGCTCTCAATTTTTAACCCAGACCTGTCGTCTCCTCTAATGTCGGATTTCAAGCTTGGAATTGTTCGACTTGGCCGTGTGGCCGGGAAGGTAAGCTGAATCCTAGAGCTGCCATGTGCGACGGGAAGGGGAAGGGGAGGGGATCCGAGATACGTGAGCTAAATGCCGCTGTTAACACTTAAGTGACATCTTTGTACATTTCAGTGTTATTGAATTTGGTCAGAGGTGTTAAATGTAATACATCTATACGGATGTCGTCGAAACGTGGAAGTTTTACAGTAAAACTAGGCAGCTCATCAGCCCCTTTAGAGACGCCTACTTTTGCCGTGTTAGACCGCTAGCGTGGCTACAGTTCTGCTAGTTAGCACTGGCGAGAGAACGCTTTACAACCAGACAATGTAGAAATTTCCCACCATTTTATTAGGAGTTTTTGATCTCAAGACTGTTGAGCTTTCTGACGCCCCCGTCAATATCCACATCAGTAATGACACTGGCATCCAATATGGCTCAGAGAGCTCTCTAAACCAGGAACCGTGTGGAGCATGACAACCGGCATGTTGGCTCTGATCAGCCTTCGCACTGTCCTTCCACTATTTTATGGCAAACATTCATATACAGTCGCTGTTTAATAGTCTTCTAAACTATCGCTGCTTATTGTGCAAGATGCTTTCAATTTATTACGCTTCACCATGTCGATATTTTCTCTGAGGCATCATAAACAAATCCAAACTCCCTCTGGAATGCCAGGCCGCTCAATGCCTTGACACTAGAGGGCAGCCGGTAGACGGTTATCTGCCGGGGTTAAACAATAGGAGCATGTGACAAGTCTAATGAATGCACATGAGATGCATGCAATGCAATCTAATAAAATACTTTTTTGCCCATTTATTTTGTCATATGGCAAACGTTATATGTTAACCGACGGCCATGGGTTATGTCTGATGGTCTTACTTGACGTGTATGTATCTTGTAATATTCATGAAAGTTTACTAAGGTGCTTCTTTTGCAACAGTTTTATTACACAAATCATTTTAACATACACAGATATGTATGTATGCATATATGTGTGTGCGTGTGTACGTGTGTGTGTATATATATGTGTGTGTACATTCATTCATGCATGCATACATGCATACATACATATTATACGCACACACATTGGCCACTTTACCGATGACTCTCACAGGCTCACCAAAACTGGACAGTAGAAGATTTAAAAAACTTTGCCTGGTCTGATGAGTCTCGATTTCTGCTGCAACATTCAGATGGTTGGGTCAGAATTTGGCATCAACAACATGAAAACATGGATTCAACCTGCCTTGTATTAACTGTTCAGGCTGGTGGTGTAATGGTGTGGGGGATATTTTCTTGGCACACTTTGGGCCCATTAGTACCAATTGAGCATCGTGTCAACGCCACAGCCTACCTGAGTGTTGTTGCTGACCATGTCCATCCCTTTATGACCACAGTGTACCCATCTTCTGATGGCTACTTCTAGCAGGATAACACCCCATATCCTATAAATGTAATAAGTGTATTTATATAGCGCATTTATTGTGTATGCTCGGGCTGTGTGAATAGTTGAAATTGTATTGAAATTTTGTGATTTCTAAATCACCTTAGAGCATGATTTTGAACCAATCATAACGCAATGCGCATAAACAGCGCTAGAACAGGAGACTGAGATTAATGACAAATAGCCTGCACAAACAGGGGGGATGAGTTCAACACAGGAGGACTTGGTGCCAAAAAAGTAAACTTCTGTGGTGTGGGATTACTTTGGCTAGAAGAAGGCTCATGTATCACAGAAGCAGGTAATTTATAAGACCTGTCAGTCACATATTGTGTCTAAAAGTGTGTGGAAAGCTTGAGGCGCGTCACTTTCTTTGTCATTGCTCGCGACCATCAACTGGTTTATCGGAAGATGACAAACTACCAAAACCTTGTTGCAGCTTTGATACAGGTTTTATTTGTAGAGAATATTAAAAAGCACTGGGTGTTCTGTGTTTGAGGTAATTAGTCTACTGAAATGTGTATATCCCAAGCAAACAGGGCTTGACATTATCCCTTTTTGATTACCAGCCATCATGGCTAGTAGTTTTTAAGTTATTTAGTTAAAATCACAAGCTCTTGAAAGTGTTGCACAAGCATTGCTTTTTGTCCAGTCTGTGTTAAAGGAAAGCCATCGCAGTAGTTGCATTTCCAGGTACGGTTGCTTCACACAAGGAAATTATAGCACGCATGATTTTAAACACTCTTGCACATCACATCACCTGAGCACATGACACAAAAGGATTGCCTGTGTCTCACGGTGCGTGTGATCCTCCTCTCATTCAGTTTTCCTTTACTTTGCTCGCATGAACACAGTTGTTTTTGTCAGTCGTGCTGCTTCTCAATTTTCAAGGGCCATTAGGCAATCCATTGTCAAACACTGTTTTTAAGAAAACTAGAATTTTAAAATGATTTTCATCCAGCCAGAGTGGCTAGTGACAGTGACTGTCTAACAGTCACAGATGAAATCTACCCGCATTTGGTGGGTGTTTATATCAAGCCCTGCATACAAAGTATGAAGCTGATTGGTCGGGTTCTTGTTACGTGACTTGCGTGCAGCGTTCTGAAAGCAGAGGATTTCAACTGGAATCCCATAGAATATGCCTTTATTAGAAATAACGAACATGTGCGCACAAAAGACTCTATGTGAACGGTCTATTTCACGACAGTGTCGCAAAAGCACAGGTGAGACCAAAACAGTGCAAAGCAGTGTAGTCTGTTTCAACAGATACTCAATGTAAGTATACAGGTCCTTCTCAAATAATTGGCATATTGTGATAAAGTTCATTATTTTCTGTAATGTACTGATAAACATTAGACTTTCATATATTTTAGATTCATTACACACAACTGAAGTAGTTTCAAGTCTTTTATTGTATTAATATTGATGATTTTGGCATACAGCTCATGAAAACCCCAAATTCCTATCTCAAAAAATTAGCATATCATGAAAAGGTTCTCTAAACCAGCTATTAACCTAATCATCTGAATCAACAAATTAACTCTAAAAACCTGCAAAACATTCCTGAGGCTTTTAAAAACTCCCAGCCTGGTTCATTACTCAACCTCTATCATGGGTAAGACTGCCAACCTGACTGCTGTCCAGAAGGCCATCATTGACACCCTCAAGCAAGAGGGTAAGACACAGAATGAAATTTCTGAACGAATAGGCTGTTTCCAGAGTGCTGTATCAAGGCACCTCAGTGGGAAGTCTGTGGGAAGGAAAAAGTGTGGCAGAAAACGCTGCACAACGAGAAGAGGTGACCGGACCCTGAGGAAGATTGTGGAGAGGGACCGATTCCAGACCTTGGATGACTTGCGGAAGCAGTGAACTGAGTAGAAACGTCCAGAGCCACCGTGTACAGGCGTGTGCAGAAAATGGGCTACAGGTGCCGCATTCAAGCCACTTTTGAACCAGAAACAGCGGCAGAAGTGCCTAACTTGGGCTACAGATAAGCAGCACTGGACTGTTGCTCAGTGGTCCAAAGTACTTTTTTCGGATGAAAGCAAATTTTGCATGTCATTCGGAAATCAAGGCGCCAGAGTCTGGAGGAAGACTGGGGAGAGGGAAATGCCAAAATGCCTGAAGTCAGTGTCAAGTACAAGCAGTCAGTGATGGTCTGGGATGCCATGTCAGCTGCTGGTGTTGGTCCACTGTGTTTTATCAAGGGCAGGGTCAATGCAGATAGCTATCAGGAGATTTTGGAGCACTTCATGCTTCCATCTGCTGAAAAGCTTTATAGAGATGAAGATTTCCTTTTTCAGCACGACCTGGCACCTGCTCACATTGCCAAAACCACTGGTAAATGGTTTACTGACCATGGTATTCCTGTGCTCAATTGGCCTGTCAACTCTCCTGACCTGAACCCTATAGAGAATCTGTGGGATATTGGGAAGAGAAAGTTGAGAGACGCAAGACCTAACACTCTGGATAAGGCCGCTATCGAAGCATCCTGGGCCTCAGGCTGATTGCCTCCATGCCATGCCACATAGAAGCAGTCATTTCTGCAAAAGGATTCCCGACCAAGTATTGAGTGCATAACTGAGCATAATTATTTGAAGGTTGACTTTTTTTTTTTTGTATTAAAAACTCTCATTGGTCGGATGAAATATGCTAATTTTTTGAGATAGGAATTTTGGATTTTCATGAGCTGTATGCCAAAGTCATCAATATTAAAACAATAAAAGGCTTGAAACTACTTCAGTTGTGTGTAATGAATCTAAAATATATGAAAGTCTAATGTTTATCAGTACATTACAATAAATAATGAACTTTATCACAATATGCTAATTTTTTGAGAAGGACCTGTCCATGCATACATACAGGCATATAGGCATGGGCCGGTATAAGATTCTGACCGTATGATAACCTTGGATAAAAAATATCACGGTTTCACAATATCATGGTATTGTGCTCACTGTTCTAAAATATATTCTTTTTGAATGTCTAGATTTAAAAACAAAAACTTTTTTCCCTTTTGAACACAATATATTTTATTTTTTGAAAGATTTAGAATATTTTTGAACCGTAAACATGTCAGTCTATAATTCAAATGAATCATTGACTTCTGCTGTCTTCGTTTGTTTGTTTTAAAAACACAGATTTCTTCACAATTTAAAAGGGCATCTTTGGATATTTTGTTTTCACTGGAGATACTGTTGTCCTACAAAACTAAAAAATGTAAATTAAAAAAACTTACACATACCTTAGGAATGGTATTACAGAAAAGTTTGGCCCATGCCTACATGCATGCATACACTCGCCGGCCACTTTAAAAAGTACACTTACTAGAACCGGTTCGATTAAACAAGGCACTGGAAATATTCTTCAGAGATTTTGGTATATATTGAAATACACATTACTTACTTACTGACTTCCTTGACATGATAACATCATGCAGTTGCTGCAGATTTGTTGGCTGCACATTCATGATGCAAATCTCCCATTCCACCACATCCCAAAAGTGCTCTATTGGATTGAGTTCGGGTGACTGTTTAGGCCATTTGAGTGCAGTGAACTCATTGTCATGTTCAAGAAACCAGTTTGAGATGATTCACTCTTTATGGCACGGCACGTTTTCCTGCTGGAAGTAGCCATTAGAAGATGGGTACACTGTGGTCATAAAGGGATGGACATGGTCAGCAACAATAATCAGGTGTGGCAAGAAAATATCCCCCACACCATTACACCACCACCAGACTGAACCGTTGGTACAAGGCAACATAGATCCATGCTTTCATGTTGTTGAAGCCAAATTCTGACCCTACCATCCGAGTATTGCAGAAGAAATTAAGACTCCTCAAACCAGGCAAAGGTTTTCCAATTTTTTCTATTGTCCAATTTTTGTGAGCCTGTGCGAATTGTAGCCTCAGTTTTCTCTTCTTAGCTGACAGGAGTGACACCTGGTGTAGTCTTCTGCTGCTGATATTTTTATTGGATTATTGCCTTTAATGCACTTACTACATATATTTTGTTATTCCAGACAAAGTACACTTTGATTGATGAACAAGACATACCATTAGTGGAAAACTATGCCTTTGAGGTAAGAACCATTTTGTTTCTATTTGTATGTTTATTTTTTAAATGTTTGCTTTTAAGTTTGACTTGTTTTTGCATTTATTTTTTATTTTGGGTTATGACCTTTTCATTGTTTTGTCAGTATATTTTGCAAATTTGACCATCCAGGTCAACTGCCTAAATGATTTACTTTATTACTATCAGGTTCTTTGAGCACTATTGTTAATTCGTATGAAACTGATTATCTGAATGCTTTTATTTTCAGGCACGCATGGAAGTTGATGCCGATGGCAATGGGGCAAAAATCTTTGCTTATGCCTTTGACATTGGCAAGGGTCGATGGGCTGGTCGACCACTGCATGAGTTACTTTGGTGAGTGTACTGCTAGAGCTGATTTCAATTTCTAAAGTTCTCCAAACCACCATCTTAATAGAGAATGAACATCAATGAAATGACTATGAAGCATTGATGCAAAATAGCATGTAAAAAAAGGTGTATATTTTGATTAAACCACATTTGCACACAGTATCTGTTCTGTGTTATAAATATTAAACATGAAATCACGACTTAAAAAAAGTTTAGCTTTTGTTTTAGTTTAAAAGTTTATTGCTGGAGACTGTCATGGAAAACCTGCAAAAGTCATGGAATTTTCTCATGGCATTTTTTTCACGCCACAAAGTTTTGGCTAAACGAACCCATAAAATTTTGGGAAAAGTCTTGGAAATATGTTTAACAAATATCTGTGCACTTGATTTATTCATTTTCTTTTCGACTTAGTCCCTTTATTAATCTGGGGTCGCCACAGCGGAATGAACCGCCAACTTATTCAGCACGTTTTACGCAGCGGATGCCCTTCCAGCTGCAACCCATCACTGGGAAACACCCAAATACACTGGTCAATTTTTGCATACCCAATTAACCTATACCACATGCCTTTGAGCACCTGCAGGAAACCCACATGAACATGGGGACTCCACATGCAAACTTCACACAGAAACGCCAACTGACCCAGCGACCTTCTTGCTGTGAGGCGAACGTGCTACCCGCTGCGCCACCGCATCGCTCATTGTGCACTTGATTATATTTTAAATCATAATATTAGGTCTATTTTAAATACAATAATGTGAACTGTTTCTTCACATGACTAATTTGCTACTAGTCAGTTAGTATTGTTAACTAATCAGCTAATTTGGACTAGTCTTAAAAGTCTCGTGAAGACACAGCCCTGCATTTCTAAGATGGCAGTGGTGAATGTATGTGCTCATATTTAAGTAGAGCTACTTCAGAATGTTCTCCTTGTTTATACATTTTTATGTACAACCAACAAACCAAACTTCTTTCCATTTTAAAACCTTAAGTTGACTAAACTTGATTAATTAATTAAAGGGCACCTATGGTGAAAAATCTACTTTTCAAGCTGTTTGGACAAACATATGTGCATGTATGGTGTATAGACCGTCATATTGGGGTGATCTAAACACACCCAGTCCTTTTTTTTTTAAATTTAGCAACAAAAACGGTGGACCAATTGGAGCGGTTTTCAGATCGACCGCAACTTTACGTAGGAGTGCGGTCCCCCCGCCCACCGAATTGATTGACAGCTGCGCGTATTAAAGAGCCCATATTATACATGAAATAGGGTCATATTTAGGTTGTAAGGGTCTCCAACAACAGTCTAATATGCATGCAAGGTCAAAAAACACTTTGATGGTCTTATAATCTGCATTTATTTTTACCTAATTATCCCAGCGACTCCCATATGAATCGTTCAGCGATTCATTTGTTCCCAAACCCCTCCTCAGCGCGAAGCTAATCTGCACTTTTGGACCGATGACAGCCTGCTGCGATTGGTCGACACGGACAAGGCTTCAGCGCGAGACAGAGTGAAATGCCCAGCTGCTAATCAACAATATAAAAGTAGTCACAGTGCACACACGCTTCATAGTGGATTTTGGCTGCCAGAGGGTGAATGTAAACACAGACGATGGACTAGAAAATACTGGCGACTAACTATTTTATTGAGCAAAAAGTCCAAGAACTGGCGAGGAGATCTAGCCTGTCACAGTCTTCTTGCTCTTTTCACACACACACACACACAGGGCCTGCGCGTCCATAGAGGAGCGGCTGAATAGAGAGGGCGCGGCGCTCTGTTATATCCGCGAATACCCGTGCGTTACACACACGAGGAGACACACACACACACAGGGCCGGCGCGTCCATAGAGGAGTGGCTGAATAGAGAGGGCGCGGCGCGGCGCTCAGTTATATGCGCGAATACCCGTGCGTTACACACACGAGGAGACACACACGCACACACACACACACACACACACACACATTACTCCTACCCGAGGACACGACACACACGCCTAGAGCGCCAGATCAGCTTGCTGGGTGCAATTTAGACACCTCACCTTGAACCTGAGCTGAAATATTTTGAAACTTGACCGTTGCATGTGTGTAAACAGCTGACGATCCGTAATCAAAGCGGCACGCGTCGCGTTTTCAACGTGGGTTTACACGCGATATGAGAATATAAAGAGTTAACCTGATACAGCACACGCGGTTACAAGTAACAAAACACAACTAAATTCATAATTTGCAAGCTAGAGTAAACGAGGCAATAATTTTAATCGCATGTACTTACACTTGTGAAATGGGGGTAGAAACTGATTCATGATGCACTGATCCATGTTCTGACAGTCTTTACTGATCCTTCCTTTAACAAACTGAAGAAGTCTTCTTTGAAAGCATATAGTTTTCAGAAGCACTCAGAACTGCTCAAGGCTGGGCTATATTGCTGATGTTTCATCTTTGATTAGACTGTCCATAATATCCATTTGCACAGCGTGACTTCATTCGACCGGTGTCTGTCTGTGTGTGTGTGTGTGAGACTTTTTTTCTGTTAGTGGGCGGGGCTGCAGGTTTCAAATCTCCCGGGTTTGCGCGCCCAACTACTTGTGTTTCGTAGCTGCGTCATCACGAAACACCTAATGACTCGTTATCAAGACGACTCGTTTGAAGCACTATGAGTCGACTCTTTTATAGATGAATCAATAGTTTTAAACACTGTACACTTACAGATTTAAGCCTTAGCTGGATATTTCACTTCACTTAGAGCTATGTTACACACTACATGGAAGGGCATTTTCAAAAACCCATAATATGGGCTCTTTAACATGTCCCGGTATTCACGTGTAAATTCATATCAACAAGACCAGATGTGCGTAAGGCAACCGGGAATAAAAGGTGTGTTCAGTTTGCTAGGATCATCAATCATCGTCAATGTGATCAAGAGTAAGTTTCACATGTTTAAAATGTTTTAAAACAGCGCACGTGTGTAATGAATTACAGCGATTTAGCTTAGCTTTACTTCATCAGCACAGCAGAGTGTCAGAACAATTATAAAGGAAGACGCTTCAATCCCGGTTTGTAAACGTTAAGTCAGGTTTATATTGTACATTAACATAACGGATATCCATACAGCACTGGATATTAACCTGTATCCTGTCACATATGCGTGCAAAAAGAGGGCAAAGCTAAACGGGGGCTGTGTGTGTGTGTGTGTGTGTGTGTGTGTGTGTGTGTGTGTGTGTGAGTGTGTGTCTCCTGCGGTGTGTGTGTGTGTCTGCTGCGGTGTGTGTGCGTGTATCTGTGTGCGTGTGCACGCGTGAACTTTGTGTGACTCATCGATGCAACTGCACAACAAATACTCATTGGTAAAGTTCTTACTGTAGTATTTCTCACAAACGCTACGTGAGATCTGCTTCCTTTAAATCTGTCTGTTGTCTGACGCAGCTGAGGGAGGGGATTAAAGCACGCAGAAACAGTGGGCGGGGAAGACTAGCCTTAAAGTAGCAGTACACCAAAACTGCCACCCTTTGTAAAAATGTATAGATAGGAATTTAATAAAAGGTATAAAAAATCTGATGGGTATTTTGAGCTGAAACTTTACAGACACATTCTGGAGATGCAAAACACTTATATTAAATCTGAAATAAGGGCTAACCTAGGTGCCCTTTAAGTAATTAATTGAGTAATGGAGTCTCCCAAAACATATATATTTGATTGTATTGCATCTGTAGTATGTACTTAAACTTTTAAGTAATGGGGTCTCCTAAAATGTACATACCTAAGTTTTAGGGATGCACCGATTCCGATACCTGGATCGGATGTCCGTTTGATACCGGACATTTTTGCTGGATAGGCCTGCTGTTACCGATCCAAATCGGATCTTGCTCGTGCGCTATATTCTGTGTAATTTATAGGCCAACAAAAGTCATGGAGGTAGCCTATTATAAGACACAAGAAAGTCATGTAGGCTACTATATCCCAAATGTTCTGAAGCCATTCTACAGTTTATTG
The DNA here is from genome assembly GCF_903798145.1 of Danio aesculapii. Lineage (NCBI taxonomy): Eukaryota > Metazoa > Chordata > Actinopteri > Cypriniformes > Danionidae > Danio > Danio aesculapii. The sequence goes on from NC_079439.1 coordinate 51,449,234, forward strand.
TGAAGTAGGGTTGGGCGATGTTGACCAATTTGGCATTTTACGATGTCTGTGAAACATCGTGATGGATGATGAATTAATTATTCATAACAAATTAATTATTTGTACTGTTTCAACAACCTGATCCGCATGGTCTTTGTTTTACCCATAACCAAATCATAAATAAATAAAGATAAGTTGCACACAAATTACCACCTGTCAATCAGTTTTTCCGCGAGACTCTGGCATGAATAGGCAGAGTGATCTGTGTCGTTATAATGACATCGACAAACTTGGTTGGTAAAAAAGATGCATAACCAACAGGAACCGTCCAGCAGTATCTGAGGTTAAGCATGAAAGCGAAAGATTGAATCAGTGTACTGAAGCTGTGAGCCTGCTGAAGCTCAGTTGCGCGCATAAGCTGCAGCGTGACAGTGTGTGTGTGCGGTCACGTGATGTGTGATTTCAGCAGTAGTGTGGAAGTAGGGCTGTTCTGAAATGCTAACTGAAATGCCAGTGTGGACGTGGATCGTTTTTGTTCTAAAATGCCTTTTCAAAACTAAGACGTATTAGTGTAAACTGGGCCTGTGTGTATTTTTTGCGAGCGTGTTGCCATTGCAACAGGGGTGGGGTGGAGTATCGCGATGCTGGCTCAGCATCGTGATGTTTATCGGCCATCGGCGATGGACGATGGCATTGTCTATCGACCCAACCCTAATGTGAAGTACAGATGACTATTCAAGTAGTTAAATTCATGTTCAGTCCAGCGCTTCCATCCGCTGCGCCAGTCAATCATTCTCTATTCATTTACAATTCAAACTGCATGTCGCCTTTATGACAACACTCCAAGACTATTTGTTCCTCTTAGTTTAAATAATCAGTGGAGAAATGCATATAATTTGGCATTAAATGGGTTCATTTTTAACTGCAACAAGGATCATATTATTATTATTATTATTATTATTATTATTATTATTATTATTCAATGTGAAGCCTTTCTTTCTTGTACTCTTGTATTTTCTTGTATTCTTTCATCTCTCCATAACATAGAAATGGCATGAGGTAATACAGCACGCAACTAGAAAACACCGTTGCATATTACATACATGGGTGACAACAGAGGCTCTAAATAAAACATTTATTTTATTAGCAGTCATTTTTGGTGTGCTTCTTTCTTCACAGGGAAAAGCACAGAGGTGGAATCGCTCCAAGTTTCCAAGTAGTTCACATAAACTCAGTTACAGTCGACAACCGTCTAGACAACTTGCGTCTTGTTCCTGTGGGATGGAGTCCCAAACCAGAAGATCTCTCTAGCAAACATAGGTAATTTACATCCCATGGCTTGCATCTTACAGTTTTTACACAGTGAGCAAGGCGACTACAAATATATTTACACCTGTATCAAATGTTTTTCCTAGAGAGCAGTCACTGTATTGGCTGGCCATCCAGCAGGTTCCAGCAGACCCAGTAGAAGAACAGTATCTGGAATTAAGTCGAACACGCTACTACAATGCCAACGGAGAGCTGGTGGAAGAGGAAGAGTGCTCTTGCACCTATTATGAGTGTCACTACCCACCCTGCTCACTTATTGAAAGGAGGGTAAGTACGTTGAATATGTTTTATAAGGTTTTGTTTTTATAATTAAAACAATTCTCATAGTCTGAAATGGAGGTTGTGACCGCAGGGCTTGACAATAATTAATGACCAGTGTGATTGATGCTCTGAACAGTAGACAGGATTGTCAGTGGCATGATCAGACCAGTGCTGGCTCATCATTAAAACTTTCCTACCTGATAAATAACTGGTGCTGGTATAATGCTGGCATATTTCAGTCAAAAACAGATGCATGCAGTGATTGTCAATAATAACAACTTAATCATTTTCAATTTTATAACATTGTTTAAATGCACAAGTATTAGCAAAATAAAATATTGTTTGTAAAATACATTTGAATGTCATGTACAATTGAAACCGCAGTAATAATTACAAACATAATCTTTATTTTATTAACATTGGAGACATGCAGTGTAGTTTAAATAGAAAATCTAGTTCTGCAACCACTTGTATGTGTTTTGGGAGAACCTGATAAATATATGTTGTCAGTCTACTTGCTCTAATACCTTCACTGGAGTGCAGCACCCATCACAGAACAATTAACACAATTATTATCAAGTTGTTTACATTTACAACATTTACATTTAGTCATTTAGCAGACGCTTTTATCCAAAGCGACTTACAAATGAGGACAATGAAGCAATTCACACAACTATAAGAGCAGCAGTGAACAAGTGCTATAGACAAGTTTCAGGTGTGTAAAGTCTAAGAAGCAAAGCATTAGTAAAAATTTTTTTTTTTTTTTTTTTTTTTTGGAGAGAGAGAGAGGGCACAGTTAGTGGTATAGCCAGAGAGGCAGTTGCAGATTAGGAAGGAAAGTGGAGACTAAACAGTTGCGTTTTTAGTCGTTTCTTGAAGACAGCAAGTGACTCTGCTGTTCTGATGTAGTTAGGGAGTTCATTCCACCAACTGGGCAGATTGAATGTGAGAGTTCGGGAAAGTGATTTCTTCCCTCTTTGGGATGGAACAACGAGGCGACGTTCATTCACAGAACGCAAGTTTCTGGAGGGCACATACATCTGCAGAAGTGAGAGCAGATATGAAGGAGCCAAGCTATAGGTCACTTTGTAAGCAAACATCAGAGCTTTGAATTTGATGCGGGCAGCAACTGGCAGCCAGTGCAAACGGGTGAGTAGCGGAGTGACATGTGCTCTTTTGGGTTCATCAAAGAACACTCGTGCTGCTGCCCTCTGAAGCAGCTGAAGAGGTTTGATAGAACTAGCTGGTAGCCCGGCTAGCAGAGAGTTGCAATAGTCCAGTTTGGAGAGAACAAGAGCTTGAACAATGAGTTGAGCTGTATGTTCAGATAGGAAGGGTCGGACCTTTCTGATGTTGTATAGTGCGAATCTGCAAGATCGAGCAGTTCTCGAAATGTGGTCAGAGAAGTTCAGTTGGTCATCAATTGTTACTCCAAGGCTTTTTACCATTTTGGATGCAGTGATGGTTGCTCCGTCCATCTGGATTGAAAAGTTATGGTGAAGAGTCGGGTTGGCAGAAACTTCAAGCATTTCCGTTTTTGTGAGGTTAAGCTGGAGATGATGATCTTTCATCCAGTGTGAAATGTCTGACAGGCAGGCTGAAATGCGAGCTGGAACCGAGGGATCGTCAGGGTGAAAAGAGAGGTATAGCTGGGTGTCATCAGCATAGCAGTGGTAGGAAAAACCATGTTTCTGGATGACTGTTCCTAAAGATGCCGTGTAGATAGAGAAGAGAAGTGGCCCAAGAACAGAGCCCTGAGGTACCCCAGTGTTTAGATGCTGTAGGTTGGACACTTCTCCCCTCCACGACACCCTGAATGATCTGTCCGAGAGGTAGGAACTGAACCATTGAATAACAGTGCCTGCGACGCCCAGTGACTCAAGCGTAGATAGCAGGATCTGGTGGTTTACAGTGTCAAAAGCAGCTGATAAATCCAGCAAGATGAGGACAGATGATTTAGAGTCTGCTTTAGCCAGTCTGAGATCCTCCACGACCAAGAGCAGGGCAGTCTCAGTTGAGTGGCCTTTCTTAAAGCCAGATTGCTTGTTGTCCATGAGGTTGTTTTGAGTAAGAAAGTCTAGGACTTGATTGAACACTACTTTCTCCAAAATCTTGGCCATGAATAGAAGCAGGGATACCGGTCGGTAGTTTTCAAGTAGCGTTTGATCCAGGTTGGGTTTCTTTAGCAGTGGGGTTACCCTAGCCTGCTTAAATGAAGTAGGGAATAGACCAGAGTCAAGAGATGTGTTAATTATGTGAGTCAGTGTTGGTATGACTGCAGGAGAAATAGCTTGCAAGATATGAGAGGGAATGGGATCAAGCGGACAGGTGGTTGCATGGCTTGATAGCACGAGATTGGACACCTCAGACTCAGAGAGCTGGGAAAAAGAGGTGAGTGTGTGTGGTGTTGGTGGTGTATCTTGCGTGTTTGTTGTAGGTGCAGCAAATTGAGCACTGATTTTTGCAGTTTTGGTGCAAAAGAATGTAGCAAAGTCATCAGTAGTGAGTGTGGAGGATGCTGGTAAAGGAGGAGGAAAGAGGAGAGAGGAAATGTTTTAAAAAGTAAGCGAGGATTGGTGGCACTGTTGACTTTCTGACGGAAGTATGTCTGCTTTGCAGAAGTAACCTCAGTCGAGAAAGAAGAGAGAAGAGTTTGGTATGTTATGAGCTGTTCAGGATTTTTAGTTTTTCGCCAAATTCTCTCAGCAGCCCGAAGTTTTGAGCGATGCTCACGGAGAACATCAGAGAGCCAGGGTGCAGGAGGACTGGCCCGGGTTGGTCTGGATGTAATAGGGCATAGTCTGTCTAGGCATGATGTTAGCGTGGAGCAGAGTGTATCAGTGGCACTGTTCGTATCAAGTGCAGAGAGTTTGCAAGATGGAGGAAGAGAGTTAGAAACAATGGTGGATAGTCTAGTGGGTGAGAGAGAGCGTAGGTTTCTGCGAAAGGCAACTAGAGTTGGAGTGTGTGGCGGCTCAGGAGTAATGTGGATGTTGAGAGAGAGAAGGAAATGATCCGATGTTTGAAGTGGAGTTACTAGTGTTTGATCAGCGAGGCAATGTCGAGTGTAAATAAGGTCTAGTTGATTACCTGATTTGTGAGTAGCAGAAGTAGGTGCTCTTTTGAGGTCGAAAGATGCAAGCAGAGTCTGGAAGTCAGCAGCTTGAGGTCTTTCAATGTGGATGTTGAAGTCACCTAGCACCAACAAGGGAGTGTCATAATCAGAAAAAGATGAGAGAAGAACATCCAGTTCATCTAAGAAGTGACCTAATGTACCCGGTGGGCGGTAGATGACAACCACATTTATGCGGAAGGGGTGGATAATGGTGACTGCATGGAATTCAAAAGAGCTGATTTTTGGCAGGGACTGTCTCTGAGTGAATTTCCATTCTTTGGAAATCAGTAGTCCAGTCCCACCCCCTCTCCCTGTCTGACGAGGAGTGTGGGAAAGAGAGAAATTAGTAGAAAGAGCTGCATGTGTAGCAGTGTCCTCCGGTCTCAACCAGGTTTCAGTTAGAGCCATGAGACTAAAGTCAGAATGAGTGGCTATGGAGGTAATAAAATCTGCTTTGTTAACAGCTTTTTTTTGCTTTTTTTGTTTAAACAACAAAATATTGAAAGCTGAATATTATG